>NC_056522.1:263696966-263734727 GCF_019175285.1 Sceloporus undulatus
GGGCTATGTGGCCATGTTCTAGCAGAGTTTCTTCCTTTTACTACTTGTCACACAACCAGATAACGAGAAACACTTGCTGAAATTTCCAGTTTTACACAACCATTGAAGGTACAGGAGCTTTCCCTGATTTTCACTCTTGCAAACATTACTCATTTGTTTTTTGTGGGTTTTTCGGGCTATGAGGCTATGTTCTAGCAGAGTTTCTTCCTAAGGAAGAAACTCTGCTAGAACATGGCCACATAGCCCGAAAAACCCACAAAAAACTCATGTATCAATTAAAAGTATATTGTTGTTGTATGCCTTCAAGTCGTTTTTGACTCATGGTGACCCTAAGGCAAACTTATCATGGGGCTTTCCTGGCAAGATCTATTAAGAGTTGGTTTTGCCTTTGCCTTCCTCTGAGGCTGAGAGAGTGTTGCTTGCCCACAGTGGGTTTCCAGGGCTAAGTGCGTACTTGAAACCTGTCTTCAGAACAGTAGTCTAATGCCCAAACAACCATACCACACTGGCTTCTCAACCATTAATATACAGATACAAAGGAATATGTGCATGCTGATGGTTGGGGAGGAAGTACTGTGCATAGCAGAGAACAGTGACCTCAGAGAGAATTGAAACCCAGAAAACTATTTTGATTGTAGTGAGTAAAGAATGATTAGCTGTTCCAGCTTTTTCTGGAGCAATGGTCCTGATCATACACAGCAAGATTCCAGGACTCTTAAGGATTCGATGAAGTTGATGGGAAACCACACCATCTATTTCTTCAATTACTCAAATGAGGACTAGGCTTCTGCCTGAGACTGTACTGCTCTGTCACAGAGCACCAGCCTCAAATGATAGGTGACATTGGGAAAGAGGCTATAGCTGAGGGGTAGAGCACTTACTTTGCAGAAGTTTTATACAAAATCTTATTCAGGAGCTTTGTAACAAGGGGTTTGGGACTCTAGCTCTGAATAATGTTTCATTGGGAGTATGTGATATTGCTTGGGGAAAGCTTGAATTCAACATGCCTCTACGTGAGTGTGGTCAACATTCTGTTTCTGAGGATTTTCAGTGTCTCTATGAAGCTTCTACATTTTATGGAACATGGCTATACACTCACAAGGGAAATATACAGGTGTGATATAGCATGCTAATGTGCATTGTATGCATGCATGAAAGAACATTTTAAAAAAAAACTGCCACAGGCAGAACTTCTTGTGTCTCACAAAAAAACAAACAAACCTGGATGTATTGCTGGATCTGCCATTAATTGTGGTGTCCATGTGTAGTGAGGGAGGGGAAGGTTGGTCGGGTAGATATACAATCAGAGGGAAAGGAGGACCCAGGGGAAGAGGAAGTAGAGGAGGTGAGACCTTTGAGATGAGGTATAAAAAGTGAGAGAGAGGTGAGCACGGGGTGGAGGGGAAGGTGCGGAAGAACGGGACACGGAGAGGCGGTCGGAGCAGGGCTAGTGAAAGTAACGAGAAGCCCCCAGAGAGAAGGGTGTCCTGTGACTCTCCAAGGAAGGCACGGGCTGCTGGGGGGTTGACGTACACGTGGAGGTAAAGTTAAGGAACCCTAAAGAAGGGGGGAACTTTAGATATCCCCAGGAAGGGGAGTGGAGAAAAAAGGAAGCAGGAACTCTGGAAGGGGAGTGGTGGGACCCGAAGGGAGAACTTTGGGAACAGGCCCCAGCGAATGCGGAACGAGACAAGTCAGAGCTGGACGTGTTGGAAAAGTGCTTTGGGCCAAGAGCAGAGCTGGGAGAAGAGTCACCATGAAGAAACGGAAAGTTATTTGAGACTGTGTTTATGTTCTGGGTTTGGGTGTTATTTTGTTAAGTTTGAGAAGTTCAGTAAAGTTTGAGAGCATTCAAGCCACCTGTCTGCAGGTCTGTAACCCACATTTGGGGTTGAGAGGCCACGTGGGTCCAAGATGTCGAGGGTGCACAAGCCCCGCCCACACCACGTGACACTAATTCTCAAGTTAAATCAGCATTAGTGAAAACTGCAGATTTATGTTTCCTCTTGGAAACTCAATGGATGCTACTGATGCAATGGTATCGGTAAAAATGTACCATCCTTTTAATACCATCCTTGCTGCCCACAAATGGGCTCTATGGCATCATGCTCAAACTCAGAGCAAGCATTTAGTACATATTTTGGCTGTCTCAAAATCTGTAGCTCACTGGCAAATCATGGAGCCAGACTGGAACTAGAATGACAAGATGGAGTGTAAGTAATCACCAGGTTTCCATCATAGAATCATATCCACTAAAACAATCTTAATGCATTTCAGAAACTGATGGATTCCATTACAATTTCAAGACAGACCAAATAAGCCAGTTCTCCCTTCCTAGTTAAAGGGTGTTCTTACCTACTACTTTGCTAGTAATAGTCTGGTCACAATGCTTCCAGTCTTCAGACCCCCAATCTTCCAGAACATGCAGAACAGAGACTCTGGCATATGTTCTACTATGCAGTGTTGGAGCAAGACTTTATTTTAATTACACCGCCTTTCCCCCAATCTCCCATACCACTCCTCCCATTTTGGTAGATTAGCCAGTAACCACCACCACACACACTTCAAAGGTCACCTTGGTACTTTTAAAAAGGAACATGATATTTCAAAGACAAACAAAACTTAACAAGAGCAAACTGCATCTCCCTTAAGTTTAATTATCTGCAATGTTTACTCAAAAAAAATAAAACAAACATAGCATTTTTCCTCCATGCATCAGGGACTTACAGAAGAAAGTGGAGGGCCCCCTACCCTCAGAGGCTGGTCTTTCTCGCCTGGTGCACTTTCTTGTACTGTATTTTTAAATGTGTTTTTAATCTGTTTTATGTCTTAATTGTATTTAGTCTCTTTGGTTTTTTGCCACTGTTTGTTGACTTGAGTGCCCTTCTCTGGGAGAAAAGCGGAGCATAAATCCAATAAACAAATAAAGAAGCAGAGATGTTTGGGGCTTATTTTCAAATGAGGATGACTCTTACCAATTTTGCGATGAGAAGTTGGCAGTGCTGCCTCTGGGAATGTTGAGATCTGGCAGTTATCCTGGTAACTTGGATAGTGAGGCTCTGGATGACTGACCCTGCAAGGTTGCTGAACATTTGCATCTTGAACTGTTAAAAAACACACACCAAATTTATAGTCCCATCATCTGGTGAACATCCAACAGGTAAGATTACAAGTGTTGTTGGTTTTTTTTATTTTAAAGAAAGCTATGAGGATGATCTGGCTGTGACAGCCTCACTGATCCCAAGAGATGATTCAGCTGAGATGGCTGGCTAGGCAGTCATCCCCTTCCTCCCTTACTGCTCCATGTGCATTCTTCCTGAAGCCATGTCCTTGGTGGAAGAGGATGACCATCCCAGACAGAAAGACTTTACCATTCTTTAGTCAAGCAACAGCTGCACTTCCCTGCCAGATACTCCACTTAAATTAGAATCCCTAGCTTTCTCTTTGTGGATGTATGTGTCCAGATTAATCCAGATTTTTTTGATTTATAACTCTGGTTTGTCAACAATTCTGATTTAACATGACCTGTAAACACAGGCCCAATACAGACAGGTGCAAAGTGCCGGCCTGGGGCTGATTTTAGGGCTCAGGATAGCAGAGTGTCTATATGCTGCCAAGCCCTACCACACCATAATGGCTTGCCCTCATCTACACGGGGACCACCATGATGATGTACACGCAGCAGCCCGCAGATGTCATCATTGCTCACGAGGGTGCCAATGACACCCAGTGCACACTCTAAGAAAAACCCGCCAGGAGTGGATTCTTTTTAGGGCTCCCAGAGACCACGCCATTTGGTTGCTGCAGCCTTCATGTGTGGCAGAAAGGAGTGGCATCTCGGCGCTCCTTTATCCCCATCTGTATCCCCCACAGTCTCTCTTAAAAGTAATCAACTGGCAATAAATGATGCTATTTCTCCTGCAAAGTAGGTAAGATCTCCAGCATCTATTATTTCAACCTGAATAAAATTTCAGCCTCAGCAGAATACTAAAACTGGAATTCCAAATGCTGACAACCTCAAAATCAGAATACTAGAGATATTTTCAGTGATGAAATGTCATTATTCCATAAAAAGTTGAAGCCTAAAATGCTTCTCTGGAGTAGGCGCGAATACATGTGGGTGCTCTAGGTGGAAGGAAGAATCTCTGCTGTCTGCTCTGTACAGAACACACTACTTGTTGTGGATAGCCACTACTGGATACCATCAATAATTATAGCATGAGAGTGTTATTTTCTTTCTAAATAACAAGTACTACTACTTTTGTACCATTTATTAAGGATTTCAAACTCCTATGTACAGTAAAGAATTTTACTCCGTATGGTGTTCAGTTGTTCTAAAAATATCTTTTAAAATCTCCTAAGTGGCTGCAAGATGTGATTTTACAGATTAGAGAAGCTAACCACATTTTAGATAATACTTTCCCTTATAGAATCTGCAGTGAGGAAATGTAATCTCAAATACTCCCTAATTTTTAATTCTGCATTTTGTAACCACTTATAAAGTTTCGACATTTTACAGGGAATGTATTTTGTTCAGTTTATACATCTCCAGAGCCCTTTTGCATCCAAATGTTTTCTCCCATGTGAACATGCCTTCAGCATGTTTAGTACATATGCACCCAGAGAAATGTTTGGAATCAATACATTACTACTTGCTGTGGTAATTATGTGCCCACAGAGTTCACACTTCCTAGCAATGACAGGCAGGAATGTAGCTAAGGACAGGTCAGGATTGCCTGAATCCAGCAGAAAAGTCCAGTGTGAATTGGGTCCTAAGGTTTTTTTTTTAATGACCCTTGCATTAGGCCTCAGTCCTATACACACATACTTAATTAGTAAATCCTACTTGGCCCATTAAGATTTACCTCTGAATAGACATCTGTGGGATTGTGCTTTAGTCAACTTAGCTGCTGTCTTTCTATGCTCCTCCTTAGACCCTGAATTTCTCATCCTGAATTTTTAGCACCAGAAATCTGTTGCAACTATATCTGTTTCATATACCTACATGTATATACATGCACATGGTTTATTTCACTCACCAGTTGTACCAGTAAAAACATCAGCCTGGGACGGACTTTCTGATATAATAGCTGTGGCCTCCACAGTTGATGTACGATCAAAGGTCAGAGTGCCAGAGGTAGTGATCTGTCCTGAAGGACTAACAGTGACTAAAAAAGAAATGGTAGATATGTTTTCAGAATCAAGTAGAATGTTAACAGCCATCATATCAACCAGAAACCTATTTTTTCCCCAGCTTGCATAATCTGTTTAAGTAACTCTTGGCAAACTTTAACAAACACAAAGACAAATGTGAAGTAGAAGGCTTTCAGAGCTGGCATCCATAGTTTTCTTTGGGTTTTCCAGGCTATGTGGCCCAGAATTCTTCCAGAATGAGGCCACATAGCCCGGAAACAAAGACAAATGTTTCCCTATTATACTATAATATTATTTAATCTTTTATTGATGAGCTTTAAAAATGTTTTCTATGTTATATATTTTAATAACAACAACAACAAGAAGAAGAAACAAAACATGAATAAAACAATTTTAAAATATAAGATTCCAATAAAAGAAAATACGTCACTCCCATTTTATTTTTTTAATATCATCAACATTACAAAGAAAACAAGCTACACAGAACTATCTGGAAGAACTAGTCTATCAGAAATATGGTCATGGTAGTTGGTAACACCTCACAAAATGAAGAAACAAAGGAAGCACAAAAACTAAATACACAAGTTTAGACTTCCAACAATATATATTCCTCAAATAAAACCATCTGCTAGTAGGTGAAGAAAAAGCATTTATTACCCCAATAAGGAAAATTCAATTTGGTTACTTTCTGAAGAAACTAAAGTTTTTTATAGAAACAAATGCATAATATTCCTTCAATATTGAGGTTAGAGTAGGGACTACTGCCATGCTCCCCATTTAAAAAAATTACTAAGAAAGGTCTCCTCTTCTACATGCCATTGGAGGTAATTTTGCCAAGATTTTGACTCTCTCCCCACCCCATGTGATTTGATTTAGTCTGAGGAGGGTCTCTTTTTTTTTTTCTTTCAAAAATGGAAGTATATATTTTTCATGGGGGGGGGGGGGAGTTTTGGAAAGCACCAATACAATCAGTCCTCCCCATAGGCAGGCTTGCCTTCCACGGCTTCATTCTTATGCGGAAGCCCTGACAGAAGTAATAGGGCGCGTACCCATGCCATGCACCATGTACGCATGCCCCATTATTTTTATGGGGCTTGAGCATACGCTCTTTTCCCCATATGCGGGGTGGGGTGGGGTGGTGGTGTCTGGGACGGATCCCTCACATATGAGGAGGGCAGACTGTACTCTCCTGAAATTGCGTCACAAAGTCCCAGGAGGCCATGAGGGGACTTCTTCAGTTAAAATTAATGTAGATGGGGCCATGTCAAACATATAAAGAAAAAAAATTAAATTAATATTGTGATTAATTAGACAAAATTATTTCTTCTAAGAATGACCTACATGTAGTAGCAGCAGTTCCCGGAAGCAGAGTAATGTTCTTGGGGGAATCCTTCTTCACTGGAGTTGTAGGCAATTCATTTTCTTTCTTCCTTCTTTTATAGGGAACAAACAGTCTTACAGGCCCACTCTGAGATACAGAAAACAACCACTGTTGGAGTTTCTTTACTATTGCTATGACTGTTTCTAAATGACTCACTTTGGACCTGGAGAATATTTGTCTACCCTAACTGGCATGAAATTATCTATGGGTAGCTTTGTTGGCCTTATAGTTGTGTTGGACCATATGTTGTCCCAATAAAGGTATCATTCTTTGGATGCTATTGGATTTTGCATAAAATTAATTTCTTATAAAGCTGACATGAGTTAGTCAACTGCTAGGATTTCTTTAACCTAATCAATTGTTTCACCAAACTGCCACAATCAAATTCTTATTCTGTACTTTTATCTTAATACCAGCCTTTCACAAAACCAAAGAGAACACTTTACCATATCTAGTTACACTAATCTTTAGTCAACCACACTGATATGAAACAAAGTAGCCTGGGTTGCCAGACATGTTTTCAGATGCAACATTTCCTCAGTTCCAAATATTTAATATACAGTTTAATTTCTGAGTGGGAAATTTATATTGCTATTGAATGACAGTGTGCATTGTTACTTCTGACTCATACAGGACACCTCATAAAGTACTGCTATTGTGGTTCAGCCCTCCATTTTCATGGGGGATCCATTCTGGACCACCACCCCTGAGAAAATGGAAACTCACAGATATTCAAGCCCCATAGGCTTGAATGGGGGCGTATGCCCATGAGCAGCTGTGGGCACGTGCCTCAGACGCGCGCCCCATTTTAACCCTCTCCATTTGCTCCTCGTGAGTAAGTGAGGATCACAGATCCGAAGTCTGCACAAACAGAGGGGCAACTGTATCTCCATTTAGTGCAATAATTGTGATGTGTTGTTATATATTTTAACTGTGTCCTACTATGTAATTTTAAATTTGGGTGGGAGGGTTAGACAGGGTTTTTATGGGTTTTAATGTTTGATTTTTATGTACTATATAATGTTGTTACCCGCCTCGATCCCCAAAACGGAAGAGGTGGGATATAAATAAATATTTCATTCATTCATTCATAGTATGACTGCATTTTTTAATAAAAAGGTAATTCTGATATTCTGTTTCATGTATAATGAACTGCCATAAACAATCCAAAGATTAATGTCCTTGTATTTTTAAAGGAATCACAACTTTGTTAAATCCAAAGAAATCTAAATCTAATGAATTTGGAAGAATTTTCCAAGGGTGACATAGTCTTCCCTTCTGGACAGCCCTTGATGAGGAGAGTAGCTTACAATTATTAGTGTGTTTAGCTGCACAATACTCAGAGTACAGAGGGTTTTTTTCTGTTACTGCCCCCAACCTCTATGGCAAAACTCCTATAGAGAGTCGACCTTATCTCATTTCTACTGACCTTTAGGAAACATAATAAAATTAATTAGAACATGGTTATAATTAAGGTGTGTCTCTGAACAGACTGAACAGAATATTTTACAGAGTAGTTAATTCGTTCAAATGGCATGAAGAATCTATTGCTAACCAGAATGAAGCTGGGGAATTTGTAGTCCACAAAAAGGACTCTCATTTCCCATCAGGCTCAAACAGCAAGATCAATGGTAAGGAATATGGAAAGTGTGGTTTATTAATATTTGGAGCCCTATCTTCCCCTTCCCTAACTTAGAGTCCAGAAACATATTTTTTAAAATAATCAGTACTATATATTTGTAAACAAAGCATCAATTTTACTTGCTCCCTGTCCTGCAGGTGGGACATAAATATTTTAATAAATGAATTAATATATAAAAATATAAATTACTTCACTCTTTAATATTCTGAGTGCTTCTCCCACCCAATACCTCAGCTGTAACAACCATAAAAGTCTTTTGAGTGTCAACCATCAGTGGTCATATGATTCTCTTCCCTGCCTAGTTTCATTCCTCTAGTAATTACAGCATTCTCCAGCCCGCCTTATTCTTCCTTTCCTGAAACACTTACATCTTCAACATATGGAAGTTCAGATCAGTAGACTCATGCACACTCACCAGACTCATGTCGTCACAACAAGCAGCACAGGTGCATGAGGCAGCATGAGGATTTAATATCCCGTCCTGAATTGGGGGAGAAAGGAAGAGCATTGGTGGGGAAATTCTACTCCCAAATATGCCAAGATACATTCTACAAGCCAGCATGGTGTAGTGGTTTGAGTGTTGGACTGCAACTCTAGAGACCAGGGTTTGATTCCCTGCTTGACCATGAAACCCACTGGGTCACCTTGCAAAGTCACATGCTCTCATCCCCAGGGGAAGGCAATGGAAAACCTCCTCTGAACAAATCTTGCCAAGAAAACCCCATGATAGGTTCACCTTATGGTCACCAGAAACGACTTGAAAGTACACAACAACAACAACAACAACAAATTCACATTCTATGTTCTACTATACAGAACGTGGGATCAGGCTTAGAATTTGCAATACCAGTTCAAGGGGAAGAAAGCTGGCCTGAACCAGAGCAGCAAAGAGCTTGCACCCTCACTGGAGGCTTGTAGAACAGCAGCTCCTAATGCTGGAGACATAGTAAGAATACTCTCTTGTTTTTCAATGTTCAACTCTCTTACTTCATTACACAGGAAGGGGTGGCTGTATTTCAAATATCTGTTGAGCAATGAATCCCACTGGATAACCTCAGAATAATCACTCTACCTTAGCCTGATCTACTTCACAGGGTTGTTTTAACTGCCCTGAGCTCCTTGGTGGAAGAAAGACAGAATCAGGTGGCAAAAATATCAGCTACTGATTTAACCTTGTTTGCTCCTTGTAGACCTCAAGCAGAAACAAGCAGAGACATTGTAAAACTAATGGTTACATAAAGTAACGAAATATTACAACATGTTACAGAATGTTAATGTTTTCACTCTAGAAACCTAAGGGCATTTTACCTTATTAAAAGCAAATACAGAAGTAGGATGGTGTGAGCTGGTTAACAGCATTTTCTTTGTTTCCCCTGTCCATTTTTCTAGGTCAGCTATGGAGCTGGTTGTTTCTAAATGAAATAACTGTAAATTTCTCCCCACCCCTTGGGGAATGACCTACTGAGCACCCCTGCCTGGAGTTCCCTTCTTTCCTGAACATCTACATTTGTCATTGTACTATTTCATGTTCTCTCTAATGCTGTCATTCCATGCACACTTGCCCAAGAGTAAGTCCCACAGAACTCAGGAATACTGAACAAACATGCATAAAATCAAGCCATTAAAACTCTGAGCTTAGAAAGGATTTGAATTATGTTATTCCTCTGCATGTATCCTCTCCAATGATACATTCCAAACTGCATAGAGGAAGGAAAAAAAACCATGTCCTACATGAATAAGGCACTGTATTGGCCTCCCAGCATAGCGGATGCTTCGCTTCCAGTCCTTGCTGCTGGCTCTTCCGGCCATGGCTTCAAACTCAGTGGGGCTATACCAGTTGTCTCCTTGTTTAATACACCGTCCTCGACCGCCTTGGACAGGGTAAAACCAAGAGATTAGCAACCAATGGAAACTTCCCCATCTTGGGCCTCTTCACAAGTTTTGGACAATTTCCATTAGCCCAACTCTGCATGGCCAATGGTCATGAATGGCAGAAGCAGCAGTTGAAAACACGGGGAGGAACACAGATCGGGGAAGACTGGCCTAGAGAAGGGGCAGTGAATCTTTAACACTCCAGATGTTTGGAACTTCAGCTCTCAACAACTCTACCAAAAGTAGCTAGTGATAAGGAATTCAGAGAGCTGTAGTTTAAAACATCTAACCAAAGTTCTTCACCTGAAACTAAAGGACATTTCCATCTAACTAGTAAGGGTTTGTCACTGCTTGACAAACACTGACCTTGAAAGAAAAAACTTAGGGTTGAAACAAATGGTGCTAAAGGGGCAGCTTCACGCCACCCCCTTGATTGCTGGATCCAGGCTGCAGCAACCACCCACTGTGCCCCTGATCCGGCACTTTTCTGGCCCAAGAAGAAGCAGCAAAATGCCATTCCTTTTTGAGCCAGAAAAAGGCTGCCCTTTCTGCCACTGTTGCAGCTTCTGAAAAAGCTTCCCCCCATGTGGCCAACAGGGCAGGGCGGTGTCGGGGCATGCATCGTCCATATGCCATAACCCCACACCACTACATTATCTGCCACAAAACTGGGACTGGGTGAGCACAGGTTCTACGGCAGACATACTCTCAGAGCTTGGAAAATAGGGAAGGAAGGGGGAGGGGGGAAGGAAATATGACAGCATCTTTAAGACTAAATATGGCAGCATCTTTAAGACGAACTGGTTTTCATTTCTGCATGAACTTTTGTGGATATAAACCCACTTCTTTGGATGCAGTACTGAGTGGTAAACAGTTGCTATTGTATCTGAATAAGTGGGTTTATATTAATGAAAGCTCATGCTAACATAAACACCAGTCAGTCTTAAAGGTCCTGCCACATTTCCTTTTTTCCCCTCCGTGTTCCTTCCTCTTTGTTATGCTGCAAGAGACTAAAACAGCTACTTCTCTGAGAGCTTGGGAAAGTCATTTTTGGACTACAACTATCAAAACTACATTTTCCAAGTTCTACGCATTCTGACCTGCCACAGTCACAGCCATATAAATAGGGAAAACACAGCTCACTGTTTCTTCTGAAAGCCTGAAAGCAGATTACTAACCCCCCACACAGACCAAAAGAAGAGGAGGAGACTCTGCACCTGAGCCAAGTCTGTTTTTGTACAGGATCCCGCTGATATTTCGGCACCGCACAGGCAATTCATTGTCATACACTGACGGGTCCCAGTTATATTTTGTTCCACCTTTTTCTTGCCCAGATGTTAAAGAAGAAGCAGGGGACTGGGGTCCTGCAGATTAATGGGGGGGAAAGACATCACACAGTTGCACTCAGGTCCAATTTCCACTTTTCCTGCAGAAAGACATGTCAGGGGTTTTCAAAGTGACATCTGGTTCATTAAACAAAAGGGAACATATAGTCCTCTTGATAGTCAAAGGAAGACCTTGGAGGTAATGGAGCACAAGTTGATTTTCCTAGTTACTTTTTAAAATAACAATGGTATAAGTAAGTTACATTTTAAAATAAATGTAAAAAAAAAGTAAGAACAGAGTGTAGTGCAGATACGGGTGAAGTGCAGCCCCCCCCCAAGCTGGTATGGGACTGTGACTCCCAGCATCCCTAACCAGTGTAGCTAATAATGTGGAATTCTGACAGCTGGAGTACAGTAAAATCTGGAGGGTCACCCCTCATAACAAATGTCTGTTAAATGTTTAATGTTTATTAAAGTGCTGTTAATTACTTTTAAACATTGCTTCTAAAGGGATTGTTAGAAGCATTGTCAGAAAAAAAATGTCAAGTTTTGTGTTTTTTCCAATCTTAAGGGGTTTACACTCAAAATGTAATAGAAAAGCAACAAGCAATGTTACAAGTAATAGTAACAAGATCCTTTTTCAACACTGCAACAAGCAATGCAACAGGCTACTGATCAAACAATGCAGAAAGTAAAGAACTAATTAATTTTAGAAAATAATTTTTCAAGCTCTGGTTAAAAAGAGAGAGAGAGAACAGCAACTTTGTTATATTCTATATTGAGAACCAGTGTGGCATAGTGGTTTGAGCATTGGACCACAATTCTACAGACCAGGGTTCGAATCCTTGCTCAGCCATGGAAACTCATTGGGTGACTTTGGGGAAATCACACACTCTCAGCCTCAGAGGAAGGCAAAAGCAAACCCCCTCTGAGCAAAATGTGCCAAGAAAACCCCATGACAGATTCCCCTTAGGTCACTAAAAGTAGGAAACAATTCAAAGGCACAGAATAACAATAAATTATAATCACATTTGAAACACAAAAAACATATGTGAAGGATTCAGGATGTCATTCCTTTCCAAGTTATCACCCTGTTCCCACAAGCCATCGACACTAGCATGGGGAACAGTCAAATGAAATAGTTCTTGCACAAGATTTCTACATTTCAGTTATTTGCCTGTGCAAAATTTGCAATTGCATTGCTTGTGTTGATATCTAAACTAGTTCTGTGTTAATGGTATAATAACACTGTGTTACCTAATAAGAGTGAATGGAAATTATTTATTTGTTTAACAAAGGCAAGACACAGAAAAATGATGTTCATAAAGCTACTGCACCACCATGTGGAAAATCATGAGATGACAATATAACAGGCCAAGAATACTAGTGAACTACACATACGACAAGACAAACTTCCCAAGCAAGTACCCTCCATATGTGGGTACATTTTTATGCATAAATATCTGTAAAATTCATAATATTGAAAAGCACAATTGTTCACTGGCGGTCTCCATCCAAAAAGAAAATGACATAAGTGGTGAAACAGTTTTTCTCTCCTACCTGCAGACTCTTCTATGCCCTATAAATCTGCTCCAGAAGCATGGAGACCACGCTGGAGCAGCTAAAGAGGGCAGACAGGAAGTGGGATTGTTTCTGGGGAAGCAGGATATCATTTGCAAAACACCAGAAAGAATCTACTGATACACATTTATATCAATACTGGTCTGGATTCAGACTTGGTCATATTTAGAGCAGACCCACCCAAATTAATGGGGCAAAATCCCATTGACTACAATCATTCTACCGCAGGGATGAGAATTCTGTGGCTAGCCAGGTAGCATTCCTCACCATTGGCTCTGCTGGCTAGAGCTGCTGAGAGCTGCAGTCCAGCAATATCTGGAAGGCTGAACCATTTCAGACCCCAGTCCACCTGAAATATGTCCAAATGGATACAATGCAATATGCTAATTTCTCTAAAAAACAATATAATTTTACCATCTTTATTTTATAGAAGCTACAATACCTCTATTAGACCACTAAAGAATCATTTAAAATGCTAAACGGATGAGTTCTTCAGCACCCTTCATCAGGCTGGGCACTGCCAAACATGAAAGAGTTCTGAAAGACTTGAAAGCTCGTTTTTTAAATAATATTTTATTGTCCTCATAAAGTTTTTACTTTACTGATTACTAATTTTACCTTGCTTTCCCTCTTGATTTTATTTACCATCTCTCAGGCCCCATTCAGACTCATCT
Organism: Sceloporus undulatus; assembly: GCF_019175285.1. Classification (NCBI taxonomy): domain Eukaryota; kingdom Metazoa; phylum Chordata; class Lepidosauria; order Squamata; family Phrynosomatidae; genus Sceloporus; species Sceloporus undulatus. The sequence continues at coordinate 263,710,596 of NC_056522.1, forward strand.
ATTTGAGCTGGATGGAACTGGGCAGAATTGGGTCCCCCCCCCCCCAAATCCCCCCAAAAGCAAGCCCCCACTAAAAATTTACCTCAATCAGGGTAATTAAACCCTGAATGCCCTTGCAGCTCTTCCAGAGAGTTCACATTTGCAGGTACCAGTTTAAAATGAAGGCGCCTTTGCTGTCAATCAAATTCAGTTCCGCTTTCATCAGGGAGATGTTTCCTACAGCCATTGGGCAATTGGATGTGTGCTTTCCCCCTCCTTTTTTTAAAAAAAAAATAAGGTGGGAGTGTGCACATATTTTGTCAAATTTAAAAACCTCCAGGTGTGTGTGTGTGTGTGTGTGTGTGTGTGTGTGTGTTGTGTGTATTTGGGTCACTACAAATTATGGATCTTCCCCTGCCTCCACTTTTCAACCCCAAAATGCAATCTAATGCCATTTCTGCATCCTCCCTCCCTGCCACCCCAGAATGCCTCATACACATACAATAATAATAATGTTAATAATAATAATTAATTCCTCACCCCAAACACCATCTCTGCATCCTTTGCTTTCCCTCAGATTGCCACCCCAGAATACACATATGTAGCAAAAGCATTCTGTATCAGTTTGCCAAATTGAAAGAGAAACATTTGTAACATTCGTATTATAGCATTCGCAAATTAAAAAATAATTTAGAAAAAAAGCCTCCTGCAAAGTGCCGTGCTGGGAGCAAGGAAATGAAAGGGAAAGTAGCACAAGCAGACACACATTCTATCTATATATGTATCTATCTGTAGCAAAAAGCATGCACATAGTCTGTCAAAAAAAAAAAAACTAAAAAGGGAAAGAAAGCTGCCTGCAAGAGCGGAGGCTTGCTCCGTTCCCTGCCCTCCCTCTGACCTAACCTGAATTGACCCTTTCTTCAGCTCCTTCCTCCTCCGCCTCCTGCTCCCCCGTTACCCTGATTCTGCCCTTGGCACCCCCGGCTCCATCCGTCACCCCTTTGGCACCCATCCTTCGGCTCCTTCCTTCTCCTCCTCCATCACCCAATGCTGCCCTCCATGGCCTCCTTCTTTCCCCCAGCTTCATCCTCCTCCTCCTCTTCCGTCACCCCGATGAAGGGGAGGCATGATCCACCCTCTGCCCTCCCTCTGACCTAAATCCCTCCCCTGAACTTGACCCGATCATGATCAGGGACAAGTTCATATTTGCCAGACCTGTTTTTTAAAAAAAGATACAGCTTTTACTCTGTTTCCAAATGACCTGCACTAAGGGGCATTTGCCCCTCAATGGGAGTGCAAGCCTCAGATTCGCTTGTGGGAGATTCGGGGAAAATATGAACTTTCCGTGGTTAATCTGGGTTCTGATCTGGGATAAAAGGTAGTCTGAATGGCCCCTTAGTTTAAGGACTCAGCCAGGGACATTGGGGACTGCATGGCCTGATCTGAAAGTGGACCACTGGCAAGGGGCAATTTATCTCCACTCCCTTTGTTGGTGGCTTCCAGCCGCCCCAGGGGCATTCATCATCTGCACGCCACATCCCCAAATCAGCCAGAAGCTGCTCCTTTTGGCCCATCTGTTTCAGGCCAAAGTTTTGTCACCTAAACTAACTCAAACTAACCAAGTACTTTTTCTGCATTGCTATATCATTTGAGGGATAAAAGAGGGTAGTTAGAAATTACACTAACAAAATATAAGAAAGTAACTGAGGCCTGTTACAGACAGCCAAAATAAAGCTGCTTCGAGTCACAGTGGAGGTATGGCATTTCAATGATGCATGCGTCCTAAGAGTCCAGAAGCTGCACCAAAGCCACACTCCAGTTGGAGCATGGCTTTGGTGCGACTTCTGGACTCTTGGGACGCATGCATCATTGAAACACCATACCTCCACTGTGACTCGAAGCAGCTTTATTTTGGCTGTCTGTAACAGGCCAATGCTATGGCGTCCCTCAGGGCTCTGTCTCCCCGCCCTCCCTATACTGTTTAACATATACATGAAACCACTGAGAGAGGCTGTCCAGATATTTGGGTTTCAATGTCACCAGTATGTAGATGGCACTCAACTCTATCTCTCCTTTCCCTCTAACTCCAAGGAAGTTGTTTCAGTGCTGTTGACAGTAATAGATTGGATGAGGGCAAACAAAGTGAAGCTTAATCCAGAGGTGCTCCTTGTCTGAAAGAAAGCTAATAATGAAACAGGGATTCAGCCTGTGCTGGACACACACCCTGAAGTTTTAGGTTTGTAGCTTGGGTGTACTGTTTCATTCATTTTCAAACATGGATGCCCAGATTTTGGAGGTGGACAGGAGTGTGTTTGCATAGTTAAAACTAGTGCACCAGCTGTGCTACAGTAATTTCCTGAGAAGCAAGACCTGGCTAAGGTAATAAATATCTGATGAATTACTGTAATGCACTCTGTATGCAGCTGCCTTTGGAAACTGTTCAGAAACTTTAGCAGGTTTAAAATGCTGCTGCTATACAGTGGTACCTCGGGATACGAAATACCCAGGTTACGAATTTTTCAGGATACGAAAAAATCCCATAGGGATTTATTGTTTCGGGTTACGAAAGTTTTTTCGGGTTACGAAAAAACTCCGGCCGCTATTTTAAATGGAGCCGCGGCAGAGCCGCGGCTTTTTTCCCCATTAGCGCCTATGGGTTTTCGGCTTACGAAGGCTTTTCGGGTTACGAAAGCGGCCGCGGAACGAATTATTTTCGTAACCCGAGGCACCACTGTACTGTGAACTGGGACTGGTTATATGGAGCATATAACTCATTTGCTGAAATAATCTCAGTGGCTACTGATACATGTCTGGGCACAATTCAAAGTGCTTGTTTTGATCTATAAAGGGTCACACTACCAAGAAGCCCATTATCTCCCCATATGGGTTTGCCCAAATTTTATGATCTTTAGGGGAGGGCTTTCTCTCCATTCCCACAACTCTCCCAGGTTCACCTGGTGAGGAAGTGGGATAGAACCTTGTCAGCAACTGCTCCTAGGCCTTGGAAGTCCCTACCAAGGGAAGTTCAATTTGTCCCCTCTTTGTTGTCTTTTTGGTGGCAGGCAAAGAAAATTTTGTTTAAGTAAGCCTTCAGCCTTGGCTGAAGTTAAATGTTTTCTATTTTAACATTTTAAAATAGTGTTTTAATTGAAGGTATATGTAATGTTTTTAAAACTTCTGTATTTCATATTGTTTTAGTGTTCTGTTTTAATTCATACTCAAGTCCACACTGAATCACATTTGAGAGAAAAGTAGGATATAAATAAAACAAATAAGTAACAATTCCATTGTTATGTGAAAATGAAACAACAGGAGTAAGATTTTAAGAAGTCCTGCAAGGCTGCCTTCATACCTGGGGTAAGAGGTGCAGACGGTCCCTTTAGTCCTGCAGTTTCTACAATGCTGCCATCTGTGTGAACAACAATCAGAGTGGCTTTCTCAGCATTCAAGCTGTCCCCAATCTGAAGAGCCGTTCTTCCAGACTGCAGGAGAAAACAAAGAGTTACATTTCTTAAGAGGAAGAGGAGCAATCCTCCTCCTTTACACTGCAGAGTCAAAAATCATCATGTTCTGCTGTGCCAATAAAGTGAACTGGGGCCAACATGTAAATAAAACTATAATGTAGGGAGGGAGAAAATGTCCTACTTATTTTTATTATTATGCTTTTTTCTAGCGCTATAGTGAGATTTTGTAGCATCTTTGAGACTAACTGAAAGAAAAAAATTGGCAGCATGAGCTTTCGTAGATTTCAACCTACCTGCTCAGATGCATTTCTGAGAAAGTAGACTGAAGTTTAGGAAAGGTCATGCTGCCAATTACTTTCTTTCAGTTAGTCTCAAAGGTGTTATTCTACAGTCTAACATGGCTATATCTTTGAATTCTACCAATATGTACATGGTGTTTTACAAAGTATGTGAAATGGGTCCCTGGATTTTACAATTTGGATATCAGCTATGCATTACAATGTTCTATGTCAACATTTTTGACGCCAATGCCTAAATGCAACAAAGAGGATCACCAAGAAGCCAGTGGTACCAGAACCATAGAGCTAACAACATAAGGAAAAATTCACTATATATTGTAAAAAGCAGTTAAGGCTATTTTACACATATTAACAGGTGACTAGCTGTAGCTCCCAGCTGAAATTAAATCTGTTTGCAAAGGTGGGTTTACCTCCACATAACATGTGAGATTGCTCATTAAATAATACAAAAGAAACAAACCTGTTACTTCTGAATAAAATGCAACTAAAACCAGGGCTTGGAAAACTTAACTTTTGGGCAATGGGCCCATATAGACAGGCCAAAATAAAGCTGCTTCAGGTCATTTTGGAAGTACAGTATGCTGTTTAAATGATGCATGTGTCCTAAGAGTCCAGAAGCCACGCCAAAGCCACACTCCAGTCCTTAGGACAGGAGCGTGGCTTTGGCGTGGCTTCTGGTCTCTTAAAGCGCATGCATCACTTAAACAGCATACCTCCAAAGTGACCTGAAGCAGCTTTATTTTGGCCTGTCTGTATGAGGCCAAGAAGTCTTAGAATCTCCCAGTCAGCATGGCTGTAGTCCAAAAATGTAACTTATCCAAGCTCTGGCAAAGGTACATCCGTGCAAATGGACCAATGGGACTGTTACAGGTAACATTCTCCTATAGACTAGATGCTGCTTGTCATATTGGAGGTGTAAACTAACTCTAATCTTACCAGCACATGCCCGGAGATAGATGCTGCATTTGCCACTGATGTAGTAAATACGTTGTCTGCAGAAGCCCCCACGTTGGCTACAGTTACTGTGGTCACTTCTGTAAAAGATGACCAAAATAAATTTAATTTTCTGCACTATCATCACATGGATTTCATAAAACCCAAGCATTAAAGTATGCAACTACGTATCTGTTCTGTTTGATTCTGTTATCACAGAAACAAATTCGGAAGGGTGCCATCTCAAGCTGGAATGGGAATCATGTGGATCTCCAGATGTTCTTGGATTGTAACTCCAAGCAACTGTAACCAAAATAGACAATGACAAGAAATACAGTAATTACTGCCCAACACCTGGAAGGTCACAGGGTTCCCATCTTTTTTTTTTTTTTCTGAAGGTGTAAATTTAAATACACAGAAAGAATTTATTTATATAGACACTAGGTGTATAAATGCATTTAATTACTGATAAATCACCAGGATTCTCACTCATTATTCATAAGATGGTAAGATGCTTCCAGCAAGAGAACAAGAAACTGTCACTTCGTAATATCAATGTAGAACTTTACATTTCTGCCGTTTGAATCCAAGAAACTAATTTGTCTAGTGCACATTATTTAGCTTGCAGTCCTAATACACTTACCATGGAGTATTACTGAGTATGCATGCATACATTTCAGCTGCTTCAGTAGTGAGAACCATCTGGCTCTAGATGTTGCTGGATTGCAATTCCTAGCATCCTTCACCATTGGCTAAGCTGGCTAGGACTCGAGGAAGTTGCAGTCAACACCTGGAAGTCCTCATGATTCTCACCCATGCTGTGCTTAGATATTTTATATGTGTTTCAAACTAGCCCTCATCCCTTGCAATATGTCATACTAGAAGGGCAAATAGACAAGCCCAAGATAATATTGGTCACATCTCCTTTTTTCAGCTGACTGGTGGTCAAGAATTCAACAGGGGCAGCTTCCCCTATCACAACAATGATGGAGGCAGGGTGACCAGACATCCTCCTTTTCCAGGACGTCGTACATTTCAGCCTTCTGTCCAGGAGTAATTTCAAATTGTCCTCCATTTTGAGCATGACTAGGAAGCAAGGGTTTACATTTATACAAGTGTTATATGCTCATGTCCTACATTTTGCTGTGCCTTGTCCTCTTTGAGGTTAGGACATCTAGTCACCCTGGCTGAGGGGAACTGACACACCATTAATATTATATAATTAATATTATATTAATTAATATTTGATAACATTATATAATAAAATATTTACATTATAGAACTCTGAGACAGTGTGGCACAGCAGTTTGAGGGCTGGACTGCAACTCTGGAGATGAGGGTTCAAATCCCAGCTCGGCCATGAAACCCACTCTCTCAGCCTCAGAGGATGGCAATGACAAAGCCCCTCTGAAGAAATTTGCCAGGAAAACCCCATGATAGTGTTGCCATAATGAATTGAAATAATAATAATAATAATAATAATAATAATGAAATGAATTGAAGGCACACCACAACAAACACTGTTACTAATTTTAGATATTATTCATATTATACATTATATAACATTAATATGTATCATAGAATGTTATTGCATAGTATATATGTATATATATATATATATATATATATACATATACACTAAAACGTCTTAATTAAAATTAACACTATATTATATAATGTACATATATATATATATAATATGCAATATATACTATACTATAATATATACCTATATATTATATGTATGCATAGAATATAATTGTATAGTATATAATATATATGTTATATACTATACAATAACATCCTAATTAACACTATTTTGTATAATATATATACATACACATATATGTGTACAGTGTTATTGCATACAGTAGTATAATATATACACATACACACATATATGATGTTTTATACTATACAATAACATCCTAATTAATATTAACATTATACTGTATAATATATATATATATGTATGTATGTATGTATGTATGTACGCACTATCCATGACGCTGCAGCCTTCTTCGAAAGCTCACGCCGAACGAGCCTCGAAGAGAAACGACAACGCAGAAAGAACCGTAACCTGGAAACATCACCCAAGGAGACTTTCTGCTGTGCTTTCTGCAACCGGACCTGTTTATCCCGAATTGGCCTTTTTAGTCACCAACGCGCTTGTACAAAGCGCAGGATGAGTCCTTCCTGAATCTTCGTTCGTGAAGCAAAGCCAGAGAGATGTATGTAGTATTATTGTAAAGTATATAATATATATAAATGCATATACATATATGTTTTATACTATACAACATCCTAATATTAACACTATATTGTATAATGTGTGTATATATATGTATAGAATGTTATTGTATAGTATAGAATATTGTACAGTATAGTATAGTATAGTTATTGTATAGTATATAATGATATATACAGTATATCATTGACGCCCCTTGTCGTGGGGGAGAGGCTTGCGTACCCTAGTGAAATTGTGAGCTATGCTGGCGGTGGTATAATAGCCACAGGCAGGGCCTCCCATGCCAGACAGGTCACAACCAAAGGGTCTGACCAAGAGCGCCAAAGGGCAGGATGGGCTCTCTAGCCTTACGGCAACCATCCTAGGAGAAGGAATACTCTAATCCCAAACCAGGGCAGATGGTGTTTGTCTAACCCTGATGTTTATCACACTAAACTCTTATAGTGCTACTATTTCACTTTGACTGCTCTAGCTGCCTCCTGTTGCATTGTGGGATTTGCAGTTTTAAGGAGGGGTATTTAGAATTCTCAGGCAGAGAAAATTCTAAATACCCCTCCTTAAAACTGCAAATCCCAGAATGCAACAGGAGGCAGCTAGAGCAGTCAAAGTGGAATAGTAGCACTATAAGAGTATAATGTGATAAACATCCCTGTAAGGTCAACCATCTAAGAGAAGGAAACTCTAATCAAACCTACGACCCAAGGGCCTCGCTGCCACCACCATGCTTGTCAAGGCCTCAGCAGATGAACCTCTGGTTTAAAGGGTGAGGCCAGTTCTGTGCACGCTGTGCTCCACCAGAAAAATCCATTGCACAGGCTCGAAGGATACAGCCAATCTCCGAAAAAGCCCTGTAGCGATAGGCGAGGGACGAAATGGCAGGTGTAAAGATGCACTGGAAGCCGCAGACCCAACCCCGCATGCAGGCGGTTCAAGACTTTGGTCGCTTGAGATTGACCCGGGGATGGCAGTCTTGTTCGGCAGCATCCTGAATGACCAGGCAGCCTTTTTAAGGAGAGCACTGCTTGCTCCATATGGAGAGGGGCCTAGAAAAGGTGGCCTAACGAAAGCTCATCCCCATTTACCCGGTTGGCTAGCCACGGCCAACAGACATCTTGTGATGCAGTCAAACAAAGACAAAGAGTCAAAGGCACACTCCTTACTTATCAGACCTTATTTTCCCTCACCTTCCCACTAGGGCCCTCTGTTCTGGTAGTCAAAGTCTGCTGTCCCAGCCCAGGATTTCCTCTGCCCCATCTCGGATTCGCCCCTTTTCACTCGCTGCCCCTCACTCCTGGAATCTTCTTCCCCCGCGAGCAAGGGCCATCACTTCTTTAACCAGCTTCAAAACGGAGTTGAAGACCATCCTGTTCAGGGCAGCATTCCCAGGAATTGCATAATTGTCACTTGCTATTTGATGTTCTTTTGTTGCCTGTTTTATTGAATCATTTCCTATATTGCTATGTATTTTATATGTTTTATCCTACTAGAGAGGCCCCTTCCCCACCACCACTCCCTTTGTGTCGTGTCTTTTTAGATTGTAAGCCTGAGGGCAGGGAACTGTCCAATTAAAAAGATTGTATGTACAGTGCTGTGTAAATTTACAGCGCTTTATAAATAAAGGTTAATAATAATAATAATAATAATAATAATAATAATAATAATAATAAAGGTGCAAACAGACTAACGCTTGCATGCTGGAACATCAGAACCATGCAAGATTCTGCAGATAGTGGATGTCCTGAGCGCCTTTCTGCTCTAATAGCCCATGAACTGTCACGACTTAACATTGACATCACTGCTGTTAGTGAAGTTCGTCTCCATGAGGAAGGCAGCCTTAAAGAACACGGTGCCGGCTACACACTCTACTGGTCTGGCAGACCCAAAACTGAAAAACTTCTTTCAGGTGTAGGCTTTATGATCAATACTCCATTGCCTCCAAACTCGAAACCTTGCCAACAGGACACTCTGATCGCATTATCTCCTTATGCCTCCCACATGTTGTTCTCTTCAGTATATATGCCCCAACTATGCAAGCTGACCCTGTGGAGAAAGACAAATTCTACTCAGACCTACGCCACCTTATACAAAAAGTCCCTGCAGAAGACAAAATCATTATCCTTGGTGACTTCAATGCTAGAATAGGAAAGAACTTCGAAGCCTGGAAAGGTGTTTTAGGCAAGCATGGTGTTGGAAACTGTAATGATAACAGACGTCTCCTGCTAGAGTTTTGTGCAGAGCAACAGCTGACTATTACAAACACCATCTTTCAGCAGAAAGATAGCTTGAAGACAACCTGGATGCATCCCCGATCCAAACACTGGCACCTCATTGACTACATCCTAGTGCGCCAGAGAAATATTCGCGATGTCCATCATACCCGAGTGATGCCCAGTGCAGAATGTCAAACAGATCAACACCTCGTAAGATGTAAACTAAATCTTCATTTTAAGTTTAAACCTAAGAGTGGTGGCAACCTAAAGAGGAGACTCCAAGTCAACAATCTTCAACAAGCTGCCATGAGAAACAACTTCCAGGCAAATTTGCAAACAAAACTTGAAGACCATCCTGTAGACTCTTCTCCTACAGTGCTTTGGCAACATATCAAAAACAGCATCCTGCAATCTGCGGAAGAATCCTTAGGGTTCTCCCTCAAGAAAAACCAAGACTGGTTTGATGAAAACAACCAAGAGATCCAGGAGCTGTTGGCAAAGAAGAGAACTGCTCACCAGCCACACCTCGCCCAGCCATCTTGCCCTGTAAGAAAAGCAGCCTTTCGCCTCACATGTAGTCAACTCCAACAAAAACTCAGAGACATTCAGAACAAGTGGTGGATCAATTTAGCAGAAAAGACACAACGTTGTGCAGATCTGGGTGATTCCAGAGGATTTTACGAAGCTCTTAAAGCAGTGTTTGGACCTACATATCAGATCCAAAGCTCCCTATACAGTACAGATGGTCAAACACTAATCAAAGATAAAGCTTCCATTCTGAACCGATGGGCTGAACATTTCCAAAGCCTCTTTAGTGCCAACCGAGTAGCTATTCAACATACGACATAACAACCAATGAAAAAAGAATTGGCCATAGCTCCCACTTTGGAAGAGACCCTGAAGGCCATACAGCAGATGAAAAATGGCAAGGCTGCTGGGACTGATGGAATTCCACCTGAAGCTTAGAAACATGGAGGTCGCTAAACTCCACGAGCTCCTTGTGAGTTGCTGGGAAAAAGGCGAACTGCCATCAGATCTCCGAGATGCAGTCATCATCACCTTGTATAAGAAAAAAGGAGCAAAATCTGATTGCTCAAACTATCGAGGTATAACACTGCTCTCCATTGCTGGAAAAATCCTTGCAAGGATACTGCTGAACAGATTAGTCCCTGCTATTGCAGAAGAACTTCTTCCTGAAAGCCAATGTGGCTTTAGATCTAATAGGAGCACTACAGACATGGTATTTGCCCTTAGACAACTGCAAGAGAAATGTAGAGAGCAGAACAAAGGACTCTATGTAACATTTGTCGACCTCACCAAAGCCTTCGACACTGTGAGTAGAAAAGGTCTGTGGCAGATCCTGGAACGACTAGGATGCCCCCCCACCAAACTCCTCAAAATGATCATCCTGCTACATGAAGGCCAGCAAGGGCAAGTCAGATATGGTGACGCTCTCTCGGAGCCCTTTCTAATCACTAATGGTGTGAAACAAGGTTGTGTTCTTGCTCCAACTTTATTTACAGTCTTCTTCAGCATGATGCTCCAAAGGGCTCCGGCAGATCTCAAAGAAGAAGACGGCATTTACATACGCTACCGTACTGATGATAGCCTGTTTAACTTAAGCCGCCTGAGGGCCTGCACTAAGACTCTAAACTATCTAGTCCATGAGCTGCTTTTTGCTGATGATGCTGCCCTCGTTGCCCATACGGAAGCAGCCCTGCAGCACCTAACATCTTGTTTTGTTACAGCTGCAGAGCTCTTTGGGCTGGAAGTCACTCTGAAGAAAACGGAAATTTTCTACCAGCTGGCACCACAGGAAGAACACTACCATCCCCACATCACCGTAGGTATATCTGTGCTTAAGTCCGTCCAGCAGTTCACCTACCTAGGAAGCATCATCTCCTCAGACGCCAAGATTGATAAAGAGATCGATCACAGACGGGCAAAGGCATATAGCGCATTCGGAAGGCTTCACAAAAGAGTCTGGAGTAACAAACACTTGAGACGAAGCACAAAAATCAGTGTGTATAGAGCCATTGTACTGTCTATTCTCCTCTATGGTTCTGAAACCAAAATGGAGTGCAAAAGGTATTATTGCAGCCTGTGTTATTGTAATGGAAGCATGAAGTATTGATCCAGTCCTGATGAGATCTGAGCATGAAGTGAAAATCACCAGTAAAAGGGTGTGGTGGGAACTCCACACACGGGCAATTACCTCTCACCAGCTCTGACACTTGGGCAACAGGGGGAGCAGGAGACCAAAAGAATCCAGTCATGTCTCTTGGCCCTATCACCATACATACCTACCCCTACCTTGGAGACTGCCAGCTAAAATACCTGACAAAATGACGCTGACAACAGATCACACCAGCTCTGCACTTCTTGACAACAGATGTTACCTGCTGCGAATCTGGAAACCTGATGAACACACACCTTCCTCATCCCCGTCTTTGCTCACTCAGATTTAGTGATGCGATTTTTTTTAGGTCAGCTTGTTCACCCATTGACCAATCTTGGATTAAATAGGTCATCATCATCACTGATGGCACTAAGCAGCATGTTCTGATCTGATGGATTCCACTGAAACAAACCAGGAATCTGTTGGTTGGATGGTAATCAGAGGAGGAAGAAAGCTACAATATGTCCCTCACCTTCACACTGTTTTTTCTAGTGCTCTGTTCTATCTCTGTCCATACCTCTCAGTCTATTATGGCTGATGATAATACGTATCCTTCTTCTTCCCATCTAAATGTATTTAGTCTAACCAGAACCCAAAGTCAAATTAAGAGTTGCTCCCAATTTACTTCGTAGCCACAGCTACTTTCATTACAATGCTACCCAATAAGTGCCAATAGAACCAAGAGGCATGAACCAAGGCTGTCTCATTCAACCAATGTCACCAGTTCCTTCTGTTATTTAGGTGGCCGCTTGCTGGATAGAGCACCGTATCCAGCTGCTCTACCTTCTGTGGTGGCCTTAGGTAAGAGGTTCCACCCAGTTTTTCCCTTGCTGTGTCAATTGTACTGAGACCTGGTCCGCAAAATAGGTTTCTGTTTTGACCTACTTAAGCCCACAGCTAACAAACACAGGGCAAGGGGCAGGACTCTTTGGCTCATGCCCTTTTGCTTATATTTTCTATTCCCATTCATTACCTGAGATGGAGTTGGGGAAGGTGATTTAGCCGGTGCATCCAAATTAAGCATTCTCCTCCCAGCATGGACAATCTGGTGATTACCTTAGCACAGAATCTGAGCTGAGACATTTGGTTTATAGTAGACAGCTAGTCTAGCCATCATCACCAGCACAGTTGTTCCACAGTTGAACTGCAAAATAACTTAAACATAAGATTCCTTAAATATCATATTTTATCCAAAGACATATCTTATTGTGCCTTTTAAAACTTTCCCTGCTCTGCTTCATGACAACCTTTCATTTCTTCAGCCTGGAGAAGAAGGGTAAGAGGTGGTATGATCAGCCTGTTTAATATTGAAGGATGTCCTATTGAGAAGGGAGCTAGCTTGTTTTCTGCTGCTCCCGAGAACAGGACCCGGAACAATGGATTGCAGCTACAGGACAAAGAGATTCCACCTCCAAAAATTAGAGGAGGTAACTTCATGTCAGTAACGGATGTTCAACGTGTGGACAAACTCCCTCGGAGTGTAGTTGGAATCTCTCTCCTTGGAGTCTTTAAACAGAGGCTGGATGGCCCTCTTTCAGGGATGCTTTGATTTTGGATTTCCTGCATGCAGGGGGTTGGACTGGATGGCCCTTGTGGTCTCTTCCAACTCCTATAATCTATGATTCTTGACTGAGACATCAAAGATGGAACCTGAGTTTACTGTACCACAAGGCATATGCTCTGTACAGAAGACACACTGAATCACACCACTGGTTCCACCTAGTTTTCCCTCGTTTTTTGGTCTTCAGTCATTTCTATCTTATGACAAAACCCTAAGGTGAACCTCTCATTGGGTTTTTTTGATAGTTCTTCAGCGGGGGTTGCCATTGCCACCCTCTGAGGCTGAGAGAGTGTGGACTTCCCAAAGTCATCCAGTTGGTTTTAAACAGCCAAGTGGGATTGAACTCTGGTCTCCAGAGTCATAATCCAAAATAAAAATCACTATAAAATAAATCCGACTATGGCTGTCACCCACCACAAAATTATAGCCAGACTACAGCAAGAAATTATTTCTGACTACGAGCAAAAATACCGTCAAAGTTCTCTGAACAAATGCAGTGTCTTCCCTTTCCATCTGCAAATAGCATTCCCCCCTCCACATAAATTAAAGGAGATGAGTAACCTATGTGGTATTTCCCTCCATAAACCTGCATTCTCTGGCAGGTTTCTTCTGAAAATAAATAGTTGCCCCCTTCTCTATAAAGTTTTGCCACAGAAACTAGAGAAGATAATGGCCCGTGACGCCCCTAACCCTAGTACGGACTGAGTCCGTACAAAATGGCAGCGCCCTTCACCATGGGGCCGCCATGAACGACGTCACGGACCGCGCCGCCTCTATATGGGCGGGGGCGTCGTGACGTCGCTCCGCGCCCGTCATGGTGCTTAGTGCGCCCTTTCCACGGAGCCAGAAGGAGTCCATTCGAGCTCCTTCCTGGTTTGTGTCGCTGGCGCAGCCTTTAGAGCGGCCCTTTCTCTCCTCCCCGCTGCTGCTTGAAGCCCCACGGAACACCCCTTTCCAGGCTGTGGGAAGCGGCTTTTTGCCAATTCCCGCAGCCTGGAAAGCGGTGGATCGGGCCTCGGAGGTGCCGGGGTCTGGCAGCTGAGGCCCGAATACACCTGGGAAAGCCAGCACCTACAGGCCGCCTCAAAGGGGCAGTCTGTAACGCACAATGTTTTCCCTCACTCCCAAGAATCCACTCCAGATTTCCCCCCTTCCTGAAGCAGCTCTCTTACACTTGTCTTTTGGTTCTTAATCAGCACATGTAATTGTTCAAAACATGAATTATCTTTTTTTATGGACATTTATGCTGGGGGAAAATCGGGAAGAAAAAAAACAGTATACTTCTGGGATAATACGCGCAATTGTGGTGATATTTTCAGTGACACTCACGCTTATCCAGGACTTATCCTGGAAGACGAAGCTGCTCCCGCAACCGCCATTTCCAGAACTTCCCTGTGAATTGTTTGTTGCTTGAGCATCCTAGATCTTTATGGAAAAGTCCTGGATACGTGCGATGTGTCCACATCTTCAGCGTGTCACGCGACTTTGTCAGGAGTATGCCTTTTATTCCTGCTTTTTCCCCAGTTCTGAAAATATCCATCGTGGTCGAAAAGACGGACAGAGAGGACAAGCTACAAGTGTGTCTGAAGAATGGTGATAGGATGCAGAGGTGGTCTCGGAGGAAGAAAGCAGACATGTTAGCCAAGCTATTACAACTTTTTTCTTATGACAAACAGTACACTTTTGTTCTGTTTCAACACAGTTTTATACTATAATTCTCTTTTAGTAGTACATTATTCTATGCTAATAACACAAAATGAATCTTGTGTTACAAATAATAAAATAGTATTTTAAAATAGTGTTTTCTTTATTAATTCTATGTGTACAGAATATATGTGTACAATTACATCACACTTTGTCTACCATTACATACTCTTGTCTTCTGCTATTTTTATTCCACCTGACCACAAAGCTGACTGTCCTATCAAAAAAAAATTATTTGTATGTGCTCTTAATAACAATTTACTTTGACCTCCTCTGAGTTTGGACCTATTTCCTAGTTTTCAGAGAAGTACAACCCGGGGGATAAATCAGGTTTTGCTCCTGTTTCTTCCAGGTCTTTCCCCATCCCTTGAAAGGCCATCTACTACCCAACAGTCTTGGTAAGCTCTGGTGAGTTTTTGTTTCTGTTTTTATTATTCAAAAGTTGTTTAGTTAATATTTTTATTATTTATATTGGAGGTTTTAATGTACATGTAAGCTGCCTTTATAGCTGAAGACTAGATATAACTTCTTGTAACTAGTTATGTGTGTATGTGGCTTTCAAATCACCTGTCACTTACGGGTGACCCCCTGATTTCAGGGTTGTTTTTTTTTTTATAAGGAATATTCAGTAGTTTTGCCAGTTCCCTCCTCTGAATACCGCTAAAGCACCTAGTATTCTTTAGCAGTCTAATACCAACCAAAGCTGACCCTGCTTAGCTTCCAAGAGGGATCTGGTGCCATTTGGCCACTCTTTGAGAAGAATATCTGATATGCACAAAACATTCACACAGAATCATACAGCCTAGAAAGGAGTTCTCTTAATTAGAGTAATACTTTTAACTGAAGATTGCTGTTTTGCAACATCTGTGACTTCCCTTGTAATATTATTTTTATTGATAAGAGCAGACACCAGTATGCTGGAGACATATTTTTATCGATAAAGAGCATACATCAGTATTGCTGAGACTTGAACTGCTGTCTTCAATACAGTGGTACCCTGGGAATACGAAATTACCCAGCTTACGAATTTTTCGGGATACGAATAATAAATCCCATAGGGATTTTTGTTTCGGGTCACGAACGTTTTTTCAGGTTCGAAAAACGCCGGCGCTGTTTTAATGGAGCCGCGGCGGGCCGCGGCTTTTTTTCCCATTAGCGCCTATGGCCATTCGGGGTTACGAGGTTTTTCGGGTTACGAACTAGCCGCGGAACGAATTAATTTCGTAACCCGAGGGAGCACTGTACTTGCAAAAACACCCAGACATGAATATAAGCCAAAATTTTTTTTGCCAGATCTGCAGCCAAAGGAACTATGCCAATTTAAGTCAGTAGAATATTATAAGGTTATATCCTCTCTCATGAAGTAATCAATGCATACTTTATTTCGGGGATGGGATTGAGTGGCATTTCATTGTTGTCAATAGTGGGAACGCTGGGAACTGCTGTTCAACAACAGCTGAAATTCCCAGCCCTTTATATTTAACGGATAATGCTCCTCCATCTGTTCAGGTATAAGTGCTTTGTTGGATTTACTGACATGAGCTGGGTTGTCTGCCTATTTACCTTCTTCAGACCGAAGTAATGAGAAATGAAAGCAAAGAACTGTTATAGGAGAATTATTTGGGACTCTGGAATGCTTGTAGGGAACTTCTTGCAGGTGCATCATTCATGTCTCATGGCTGTAATGTTATATAATTTGTGAGGCCATTCTGCTCCCTCCATTTTTTTTTAGTTGCAGCTAGATATCAGTCATGTCTGTACTAGCCAAACATAATCTGTTTTCTGCATTATTTCCACTAAAAAAAAATCACTAAAATTGAAGAAGTGAAACTATTATTTAAGCCATCTTCCACTTTTCTGCGTCAGAGACCAATCTCTCACTTGTTGCTTGGAACTCCTGTGCACTGCAGGGGTTATGTTCTGGGATATACTGACACGTCCACCGTCCCGTCATGCACAGTTCACATGAACAGCATCCATATCCTCACGACAGCCAATATTGCCCTGTTGCACACCTAAGAAGATCTCAACAAAGTATGTATGCTGTTGTCAGTAAAGGTTACACACATCTTCTCATGAAAAATATAACAAATTTCTAAGAATGTGTTAGGTTTCCCACAAACTTTACTATTTGATTGTCTGATTGAAAAAGAAAGGATCCAACAGATGACGTTCTTCCTGTATATAAAACAAAAAAAAAAAATATCAAAAATTATACTTTTAGTCAAAATGTAAGAATTGCAGAATCTTGTAGAAATAGCTTTCTTCCCTTCTTTTTTAGGAAAGTGGTTTCCTTGGAGGAATCAATTTAAGCTGCCACCAATTGCAAACCTGGAACATACAACTGCCCTCTCCCATGCTGAGAAACAATTCTGAGAGATCTATTTCCTACTAAACCACTCCCCATATTCACTCTATAAGGATAATGGTATGAATAGGAAACCACTTACTGTAAGTAATCAGATTGTGCTCCAGCAATTCATGGAGATTGCCAAAAACACTAAAGCTACAACGATGATAAAAAATTTAAAGCAACAAAAAATTGGACCTAAGCAAGAAAACAAGAATTCATAGCAATAATTAAGCATACTCCATCATTTTAAGTAACCTTATATTCTTTTTAAAGGTAAATACAAACTACACAGTATGTTCTTTGTCTCCCTCTAGTGAATAAATCCCAATAAGTTTCTATGGCCTACAACGGCGACAGCAAAATAAGCTGCTTCGGGTCACTTGACAAGTAGCTGTTTAAATGTGCATGGGTCCTAAGAGTCTGGAAGCCGAACCAAAGCCACGATCCAATCCTAAGGACTGGAGTGCAGCTTGGCGGCAGCTTCCAGACTCTTAGGACCATGCATCCTTTAAACAGCATACTTCCAAGTGACCCGAGCAGCTTTATTTGGCCTGTCTGTATGGGGCCCAGATTGTCATTATTTTCAGACAAATCAGAACAAATGATCTTGACCAAAGTTTTAAATGTAGTCCCTGTCTACTGAAAAACAATTAATGCAGGCCGACATGACTGTATGATGGAATTGCAGTATGCTTATACATCTTGTATTCATAAACATAGGTAGGATACCTTTTGCAGCGAGACTCAGCATAGTGAATCCTATACACAAACAGCCCTGCTAGATTGTCACGATTCCATGTACCTCAACATCCAACTGCATGATTTTGCGTATTTTCAGTTATTCTCTGTACAGTGGGCATGTTATTTAATATATTCCTCACTGCTGCCCTATGGTAAGATGAAAATATTGAGAGCTCTTCTCGTAGATTACCATAGGAATAACTATGTGTAATTAAACCATGTCATTGTTTTAATGGACTTGAGCAACCACAGATTTTGTATCCTGGGGTCCCTAGAACCAAACCGCAGCAGATACCAAGGGCCCACTGTATAGCAAAGTTGGCAGAAACAATGCAATCCTTTGGAAGTAAGTCTACTGAGTTCGTGCTGCTTACCTATAACTAGATATGGACTGCAGGGTTTTTTTAATGGGACAGAGATCACCGAGCTGATCCCATCTTTCTAGAGCTGGGACCATATCTAGGCAACAATCCTGGACTTGTTTGGTCATCCTGATGGCTTGAAGTGATGCAACTAAAGAAAGGCCAATTACGGAAAACTATTTGTTTGCAAAGCTTCCATAGGCACGTTCTCCACTGCTTATAGACTTTGCTGATGAAAGACTTTTATACTAAACAAAACTTGTTTTATTTGAAAGATAGAAGCCTAGTACAGTAGTACCATTACCAGGTACCGAACAGATTTCACTACAAACCAAAACAACAAACAGGACAGGCCTCTTGTGTCTTTAACAGTTGTTGTAGAAAGAAAATTTCAGTACTGTAGGTTACAAAAACAAATGCACCCATTCTTTGTGTTCAGTCTGACTCTCCTATGTATAGTTATTTTTAACTTTATGTTGTTAACTTTCACACTACACATTGTAAATTATGTGAACACTTTAACAGACCTGGTTGCATCCTATGAAATCCTGGGTTTGTAGTTGGAGAAGTACTGGAAGAATGATTGGTATTCTAAAGACCTCCACCCTAAACTAAATCCCAGGTGTGAAGTCAAAGGCTTTCATGCAGCATCATAGTTTTTTTGGGTTTCTTGGGCTATGTGGCCATGTTCTAGAAGCTTTTCTTCCTGACATTTCGCCAGCTCTGTGGCTGGCATCCCAGGCATTTCACAGGATGCTGCCATGTCAGTTAAAAGTGGAATCATAGCACTTAACTGTGCCGTGTGAAGGCCCCCTTTGTCTAGGTTGTGACCTGCAATGTGTTTGGGGGCTTCATGATAGATGAATGTTTTATAGCTACAAAAAAAATCTCCTTTACATACAAAACTATGATTGGGAATAAGACTAGGCTTAAAAAAGCTCTCCTTCTGACCTTCCCATGCCATGCAGTGGAGTGGCGGATACACAGAAATAGGAGTCAAAATGGGGCTTAATTTGTTAGAGACTAAAGCCATAACCATGCTATTATATCAGTTTACAAAGGGAGCTTGTTGCATGTTGACTACAGAACATCCCCAAATCCACAAACAGTGACGCCTTTTTGACCAATGAAAATGCCACAAAATACACGAAGCAAGCTTTGAAGCTCCGTTGTTCTTCATCGGCAAAGGTGTTTGAATCCTACCTTTTTGTACTTCTAATGGAATTCCTTTATTTCCTGGACTTTTGATGCTTTGTCTCCAGTACCAAATCTCAGAAAGAGGGGCCTGCCTGCATAGACTCTTCCAAAGCAACAACACACCAACAAACATTGCCATTTATATTTTTTGTCTCCTTATGATTTTTTTAAACACATTTGCCTGATGAGAAGCTACTGGAACTTCAAAAGCTTGCATCGTATTTTGTGCATTGATTGGCTGCATAAAGGTATCAGTTTTGTGGATTTTGGCTGTTCTTGTTGTTGCTTATGGCTAAACATACCCTGAATATGTTTGTCTGAACTAAGAGGTAACTCAGGACTAAGCCAGCAGTGGCTGGAGGCTGCTCCATCCCACGATCGTGCTGGGACCCTGGTGATTACACAGCCCACTTGCAAACAGGCTGCCACGTGGTCCCAAGCTGGCTGTTGCCAGGAGCCGGATTAACAGCACCTTTTTGCAGTGACTTCTGGCTGCTTGGGGGCAGGCGTCATGTAAATGCCATGCCCCCAAGTGGCTGGAGCTGGTCCTTTGGTCCTGCATTTCAGGCCTCAGTGACAGAATATGTTTATAGCCTGACTTTTGTGAGAGCAGACTGTAGTTATACTACTAGCGTCACTCTGTCTCAAAAGTGCACAAGGTCCTTCTGTATGTGTTAATGCGCCAAGTTGCACTGACCTCTAGTGATCCTGTAAATAAGCATCTCCAAGACTCGATCTTCAACTACCCTTAGTGTCTTCTTTGACTGAGTCTATCCACTCATGTGTGTCTTCCTCTCTTCCTACTGCTTTTTTCTTTCTAAACAACATCCTATTTTCAATGAATCATGCTTCCTATGTGCCCAAAATAAGACAGCTTAATTTATTCATCCTTACTTCTAGGAGAGTTCAGCTGATTTATTCAGGACCTATTGTTTGTCTTTTGGGCCAACCATAGTATTTGCGAACATTCTCCCGACACCAAGAGTTGATTTCTTCCATCAGCCATCTTCACCATCCAGCTTCAAACCCTATAGGGACTCATAATGTTATAACAAATGGCCTTATTATAAAGGTTGCAAAAGTTAACATTTGGAGTGCAACTCTAAATCCCTTGGCCTTCATGGCTACGGGAGATATAGCTTAAAACAATCTCCTCCCCCAGTTCGGTTTATTGCATCCATAACTTATGAAGTCCCTAAAATTCCATTGTGTGCAGTGCTACCACTGTCCCTTTCCTTTATTTCACTGCAGTGTCATAGGGGATTTAATTAAAATACTTGGAACAATTTTAAGGAAGGTCAAAGGCAGGCTAAAGCTGACAGAAAGAAAACAAAAATGACCATGAGGATTTACAGAATTCACCTAGATAACAAGGAACTGAAATACAGTCAACCCTCCACATATGTGGCTTTCATCTTTGCAGACTGGATATCAGTTTGATTAAATGTCTCTCTAGGATCTCTAGGTCCTCCCAGCATGACTCTATGGTCAACATACAGCAGAAGTCATGCTGGCTGGTTCCTAAAACACACTTCTCTAGGCATTTGTAGTCTTCCAGTGCAATTCTATGGTGCAATTTCCAGCAGTGTTGATCACAGATTTGCGCGGAAGACCTAGGGATGCTAGAGAGTTCTCTCAGGTTAAAAAACCAGTGTTTTGCTATCTCGCCCATTTCCCACTTCACTGGGGTCCTGTGCCCCTAACCCCGCAATGTGGAGGCACAATTAGTTAAAGATCTTCCATATCTTGGATGAATTCATCAAAGGAGACCACTCAGAAACAGAAGAAGGGGAAGGCCAGCTATGAAAGAACTGGTCCTAAATGCAGATATACCTCTGAACGTAAAGTAAGCTAGTCCAAGCTACAGTATTACTTCCCTATTACTGTGTAGGATTGAGAGCTGGACAGTTAGAAAGTGGTAGGTAGAAGACAATCCATCCGTTTGAGATGTGGTGCTGAAGAAGACGAGCCAAGAAGCCAAAACAAATGGGCCCTGAGCAGTCAAGCCAGAAGTCTCCCTGGAAGCCGCGATGACAAACTGAGGCTGCCTACTTTGGACACGCATAGACATGAGAGAATATGCTAGGAATGTGGAGGGGAAGCAGAAAGAGAGGAAGGCTGCCTGGAAGATGTGGACTGGTTAAAGAAATCACGAGGATAGTTGCAGGAGTTGAGCAGGCAGCGGAGGATGGGTCTTGGATGTCTTATCTAGGCTGCATCAAGGGAAGCACTAGTCCCACTCTATTCTGCTCTGGTCAGGCCCCACGGCATACTGTGTCCACTTCTGGGCACCCAATCTAAGGACGTGAGAAACTGGAGCCATGTGTCCAAAGGGGCGACTACAAAGGTGAGAAGGTCTGGAAACCATGTCCTATGAGGAAGGATTAGGGAGCTGGGGATGTTTAGCCTGGAGAAGAAGGTAGAGGTGATATGATAGCCCTGTTTAAATACTTAAGGGATGCCATATTGAGGGCAGCAAACTTGTTTTCTGCGCTCCAGCGACTAGGACATGGAGCAATGGATGCAAGCTACAGGAAAAGAATTCCACCTGAACATTAGGAGAACTTCCTGACAGTAGGCTGTTCGACAGTGGAACACACCCCTTCTGGAGGGTAGGGAGTCTCCCTCTTGGAGTCTTTACGCAGAGGATGGGGCCATCTGTCGCACAGGGGATGCTTTGCGAATGGGGCTGGACTGATGGCCCTTGGGGCTCTTCCCACCCATGGCTCTGTGCTCTACAAGGCGCCATGGGCCGAGGGGGAGGGCGGAGGCGAGGCAGTGCACAGCCCCAAGCAGACAGCCGGGTCCCGGGTGCCTGGCCCACAGAGTCCTCCGTGGGTCGGGGACACGCGACTCGGGCCGTCAGCCGTTGCCATGGTGACCTGCTGCCTCCCCCAGCGGAGGCCAACGGGCCGACCTCGCAGCCTCCTTCCCTGGCGCCAGACAGACCTCCCGAAAGCTCACCTCGCTTGGCGGCCGCCCATTTAGGCTCCGACCCCAAGCCCCGCCCCCGCCTGTTTCAACCATTCTCCCGACACCCTCGCGCAGCCGCACTGGGGTCCCTCGTCGGCAATTATTGTCCGTTGGTGTTCGCGCGGAGCACGCGACCCCACTTCGATCTTCCGCCCCCCCTTCGGAACTGCTCGGGTGGCCTCGGCCTGCTCCGCTCCGGAGCGAGGAGGGCGGGATTCGACGAACCCCGCTCGGCCCCTCCATTCGGGCATAGCCGGAAGCACTCGGCTCTTCGGCAATCGCCGTCGAGGCCCGAAGTCGCAAGGAAGGTCGGCCGTTCGGGCCACCTTCGTGCTTTCGGCCCAACGGGCGGTTGCGCGGAAAAGATCGGAAGTGCTCGGGATTACTCGGGTGAGGTCGAAAAGGGGCTCGGACAACATCGGAGGAGGCTTAGGATAACGGGGGGGGGTATTCAGGGTATCGGGCGAAATCGGAAAAGCTCGCAACCTCAAGGACTTCCATTTGCCCCCCATCCCCCATCCCCCAGCCATCTGAGGCCCCTTTGGATGGAGGACTCGGACTCGGCCAAGCAACTGGGGTTGCTGAGCGGCGGCGGTGGCTGCCGCGGCGGGGGGTCGGCCGCGGCTGTCGCAGCCTCGGCCGCAGAAAACCCCAGAGCGGACAGCAGCGTCGCCTCCGTCGCCTCCGCAGCCCCAAGAGGCGTCCGGCTCGGGGCGGAGCCCCCAGAGGAGGAGGAGGAGGAGGTGACGGCCGTGACCGTCATGGAGGCGGACGCAGAACACATCCGATGGGAAGCCGAGTCCCTGCCCCGAGAGGACACGCGCTGCGCTTTCGCAGGTGGCCGCTTCCCGCGCATGCGCACAGTACCACACACTCAGGCAGCCGACCGGCCCCTGAGCGGCGCTTTGACGCGGGAGGCGATGTCGTCCTCCCACGTGACCAGGGCTCAGCCTTGCGCGCGCCCGGGAACGTCACGCGCCCGCGCTTCCCTTCTCTGACAGGACTGTGCCTCTAGCACGATCCACACACACACACACTATGTATATGTGATATGTACAGTATACATTGCATTCATTGTACAATATTAATTAGGCATGTTATGTTATAGATATAATATATGTGTGTGTGGTACAGTACGTACATATATTTAATACTATAAAATAACTTAATACATTATGAAACTATATATTTTACTTTATTTATCTTATTATACTGGTCAATGACTGAAATAAGATGATATGATGACTTGTTTTTACTATATAATAGAGAGAGAGTGTGTATATATATTACCCACATACACACTAACCTACACCATATAGTGTTAATATTATTAGGATGTTTATATAGTTTTATACTCTCGGCTTTGCTTCACGAAAGAAGATTCAGGAAGGACTCCATCCTGCGCTTTGTACAAGCGTGTTGGTGACTAAAAAGGCCAATTCGGGAAAACAGTCCGGCTGCAGAAAGCACAAACAGAAAGTCTCCTTGAGTCATGTTTCCAGGTTGCGGTACTTTCTGCGTTGTCGTTCTCTTCGAAGGTCGTTCGGCGTGAGCTTTCGAAGAAGGCTGCAGCGTCATGATAGTGCGGTCTCCATGCCTCCCGATGCGAGCAGGGGGCACATGTTGGTGATCTATCTGCCAGCCTGAGATATTGTTTCAGGGAGTCCTTGTATCCTTCTTGGGGCGCCCCTTTTATGCTGACCGTGGTGAGTCACCGGTAGAATACTATTTGGGGAGGGCGATGGTCCTTCATCCTAGAAATGCGTCCTGCCCAGCGCAGCTGCGTCCTCATAGCATGGCCTCAATGCTGGTGATCCCTGCTTGCTCAGGACAGCAACATTCGTCACATAGTCGTCCAGTGTATATAATTTTGTGCGTAAACAGCGTGATGAAGTGTTCAAGGGTCGTAGGTTTGGCAATGTGACCCAT
>NC_056522.1:263734752-263735261 GCF_019175285.1 Sceloporus undulatus
TATGGGTCCGAAACATGGGTCACCTATCGCCAACACCTACGACTCCTTGAACACTTTCATCAGCGCTGTTTACGCACAATTCTAAATATACACTGGACTGACTATGTGACAAATGTTGCTGTCCTTGAGCAAGCAGGGATCACCAGCATTGAGACCATGCTACTGAGGACGCAGATGCGCTGGGCAGGACACGTTTCTAGGATGAAGGACCATCGTCTCCCCAAAATAGTATTCTATGGTGAACTCGCCACGGGTCAGCATAAAAGGGGCGCCCCAAAGAAGAGATACAAGGGCTCCCTAAAACAGGGGTAGGCAACCTGCGGCCCGTGGGCTAGATGCGGCCCGGCAAGGCCTTGGGACCGGCCCCAGCCTGGTCCTGCCGCCGATTGCCACCGGAGCCTTTGGCCTATCAGGAGGAGGTGGGCAAGGGCGGGCAAGCGGAAGGCAAGGGGAGCAAGCGGCGGGTAAGGGAGGCAATTGTCTATAGAAGCCTCCAAAACATGCATTTA
>NC_056522.1:263735661-263773396 GCF_019175285.1 Sceloporus undulatus
GGGTAAGGGAGGCAATTGTCTATAGAAGCCTCCAAAACATGCATTTATATTAACATTTAAAAAAAAAATCAGCAAATGTTTAGCATGTCCTCCATATTTTTAAAAGTGTCCTCCATTTGAAATTTTTGTCCTACATTTGTCCCAGTTTATTTATTTATTTTAATTTTTTTTTAAATTATTTAATTATTTATTTTTTGGCTTTGGCCCCCCCAGTTGTCTGAGGGACAGCAACCCGGCCCCTGGCTCAAAAAGGTTGCCTACCCCTGCCCTAAAACAACATCTCAGGCTTGGCCAGATAGATCACCAACAGTGGTCCTCCCTGGCCTCGCATCGGGAGGCATGGAGACGCACTATCCATGACGCTGCAGCCTTCTTCGAAAGCTCACGCCGAACGAGCCTCGAAGAGAAACGACAACGCAGAAAGTACCGCAACCTGGAAACATGACTCAAGGAGACTTTCTGCTGTGCTTTCTGCAACCGGACCTGTTTATTCTGAATTGGCCTTTTTAGTCACCAACGCACTTGTACAAAGCGCGGGATGCGTCCTTCCTGAATCTTCGTTCGTGAAGCAAGGCCAGAGAGATATAATATACTATACAATAACATCCTAATTAACACTATATTGTGTAATGTATATATGTGTATGTGTGTAATATATATACACACTCTCTCTCTGTTATATAGTAAAAGCAAGTCATCATTATCATCCTTATTTCAGTCATTGACCAGTATAAATAAGATAAAATAAAGTAAAATATATATGTTTCATACATGTATGTAATGTTATTTTATAGTATATAATTATATATGTACTGTACATGTACACACACACACATATATATTATATACTATACAATAACATCCTAATTAATATTGTACAATGTATATGCAATGTATACTGTACTATATCACATATACATAGTGTGTGTGTGTGTGTGTATCTGTGCTAGAGGCACAGTCCTGTCAGGAGAAGGGAAGCGCGGCGCGTGACGTTCCCGGGTGCGCGCGAGGCTGAGCCCTTGGTCACGTGGGAGGACGACAACGCCTCCCGCGTCAAAGCGCCGCTCAGGGGCCGGTCGGCTGCCTGAGTGTGTTGGTACTTGTGCGCATGCGCGGGATGCGCTCACCTGCGAAAGCTGCAGCTGCCGTGTCCTCGCTGGGCAGGGACTCGGCTCCCATCTGGATGTGTTCTGCGTCCGCCTCCATGACGGTCACGGCCGTCACCTCCTCCTCCTCCTCCTCCTCTGGGGGCTCCGCCTCCGAGCCGGACGCCTCTCCTTGGGGCTGCGGAGGCGACGGAGGCGACTGCTGCTGTCGCTCTGGGGTTTCTGCGGCCGAGGCTGCGACAGCCGCGGCCGCAGCCACCGCCGCCGCTGCAGCCACCGCCGCCGCCTCAGCCAACCCCAGTTGCTTGGCCGAGTCCGAGTCCTCCATCCAAAGGGGCCTCAGATGGCTGGGGGGATGGGGGGCAAATGGAAGTCCTTGAGGTTAGCCGAGCTTTTCCGATTTCGCCCGAATACCCTGAATACCCCCCCGCAGTTATCCTAAGCCTCCTCCGATGTTGTCCGAGCCCCGTTTCGACCTCACCCGAGTAATCCCGAGCACTTCCGATCTCTTCCGCTCAACCGCCCGTTGGGCCGAAAGCTCACGAAGGTGCCCGAACAGGCCGAGCCTTCCTTGCGACTTCGGGCCTGGACGGCGATTGCCGAAGAAGCCCGAGTGCTTCCGGCTATGCCCGAATGGAGGGGCCGAGCGGGGTTCTTCGAATTCCCGCCTCTCTCTCTCGCTCCGGAGCGGAGCAGGCCGAGGCCACCCGAGCAGTTCCGAAGGGGGGGCGGAAGATGACGAAGTGGGTCGCGTGCTCCCGCGCGAACGCCAACGGACAATAAACTGCCGACGAGGGACCCCCAGTGCGGCTGCGCGAGGGTTGTCGGGAGAATGGTTGAAACAGGCGGGGGCGGGGCTTGGGGTCGGAGCCTAAAATGGCGGCCGCCAAGCGAGGTGAGCTTTCGGGAGGTCTGTCTGGCGCCAGGGAAGGATGGCTGCGAGGTCGGCCCCGTTGGCCTCCGCTGGGGAGGCAGCAGGTCACCATGGCAACGGCTGACTGGCCTCGAGTCGGAGGACTCTGTGGGCCAGGCATCCCGGGATCCCGGCTGTCTGCTTGGTGGCTGTGCACTGCCTTCGCCTCCCCCTCCCCCTCGGCCCATGGTGCCTTGTAGAGCACAGAGCCATGGGGTGGGAAGAGCCCCAAGGGCCATCAGTCCAGCCCCATTCAGCCAAAGCATCCCCTGCGACAGATGGCCAACCAGCCTCTGCGTAAAGACCTCCAAGGAGGGAGACTCCACTACACTCCAAGGAAGGAGTTTGTTCCACTGTCGAACAGCCCTTACTGTCAGGAAGTTCCTCCTAATGTTCAGGTGGAATCTCTTTTCCTGTAGCTTGCATCCATTGTTCCGATTTCTGTTCTCTGGAGCAGCAGAAAACAAGCTTGCTCCCTCCTCAATGTGACATCCTTTCCAATATTTAAACAGGGCTATCATATCACCTCTTGACCTTCTCTTCTCCAGGCTAAACATCCCCAGCTCCCTGAGTCGTTCCTCATAGGACATGGTTTCCAGACCTTTCACCATTTTAGTCGCCCTCCTTTGGACACATGGCTCCAGTTTCTCAACGTCCTTAGATTGTGGTGCCCAGAAGTGGACACAGTATTCCAGGTGGGGCCTGACCAGAGCAGAATAGAGTGGGACTATTGCTTCCCTTGACGCAGCCTAGATAAGACATCCAAGACCCATCCTCCGCTGCTCTGCTCAACTCCTGCAAACTCATCCTCGTGATTTCTTTAACACAGTCCATCCATCTTCCATGCAGCCTTCCTCTCTTTCTGCTTCCCTCCACCATTCCTAGCATTATTTCTTCTCAATGTCTCATGCTGTGTCCAAAGTAGAGCAGCCTCAGTTTTGTCATTCTGGCTTCCAGGGAGACTTCTGGCTTGATCTGCTCTAGGGCCCATTTGTTTGTCTTCTTGGCTCTTCTTCTTCAGCACCACATCTCAAACGGATGGATTTTCTTCCTATCCACTTTCTTAACTGTCCAGCTCTCACATCCATACACAGTAATAGGGAAGTAATACTGTAGCTTGGACTAGCCTTACTTTAACGTTCAGAGGTATATCTGCACTTTAGGACCCAGTTCTTTCATAGCTGCCCTTCCCCTTCTTCTGATTTCTTGAGTGCAGTCTCCATTCTGATGAATTTCATCCAAGATATGGAAGATCTTTAACTACATTGTGCCCTCCACATTGCTGGGGTTAGGGGCACAGGACCCCAGTGAAAGTGGGAAAACTGCAGATAGCAAAACACTGAGAGAACACCTCTCTAGCAATCCCTAGGTCTTCCAGCGCAAATCTGTGATCAACATCTGCTGGAAATTGCACCATAGAATTGCACTGGAAGACCTACAAATGCCTAGAGAAGTGTGTTTTAGGAACCTCCAGCATGACTTCTGCTGTATGTTGACCATAGAGTCATGCTGGAGGACCTAGAGATTCCTAGAGAGAACATATTAATCAAATCTGAATAATCCAATCTGCAAAGATGAAAGCCACATATGTGGAGGGTTGACTGTATTTCAGTTCCTTGTTATCTAGGTTGAATTTCTGTAAATCCTCCATGGTCATTTTTGTTTTCTTTCTGTTCAGCTTTAAGCCTGCCTTTGACCTTCCTTAACAATTGTTACAAGTATTTTAATTAAATCCCTCTATGACAACTGGAGTGAAATAAAGGAAAGGGGCAGTGGTAGCACTGCAACACTAATGGAAATTTTAGGCACTTCATAAGTTATGGCAATAATAACCTGAACTTGGGAGGAGATTGTTTTAAGCTATATCTCCCAGTAGCCATGAAGGCCAAGGGATTTAGAGTTGCACTCCAAAATGTTAACTTTTGCAACCTCTTATAGTAAGGCCCATTTGTTATTAACATTATGAGTCTCTATATGGGTTTGAAAGCTGGATGGTGAAGATGGCTGATAGGAAGAAAATCAACTCTTTTGGGATGTGCTGGAGAAATGTTCTGCAAATACTGTGGTTGGCCCAAAAGACAAACAAATAGGTCCTGGAATAAATCAGCTGAACTCTCCCTAGAAGTAAGGATGAATAAATTAAGCTGTCTTATTTTGGGCACATAATGAGAAGACATGATTCATTAGAAAATAGGATGTTGTTTAGAAAGATAAAAAGCAGTAGGAAGAGAGGAAGACCACACATGAGATGGATAGACTCAGTCAAAGAAGACACCTAAGGGTAGTTGAAGATCGAGAGTCTTGGAGATGCTTCATTTACAGGATCACTAGAGGTCAGTGTCAACTTGAGCGCAATTAACAACATACAGAAGGACCTTGTGCACCTTTTGAGACAGAGTGACGCTAGTAGTATAATCTACAGTCTGCTTCATCTACAAAAGTTCAGGCTATAAACATATTTCTGTCACTGAGGCCTGAAATGCAGGAGCCAAAAGGACCAGCTTCCAGCCGCTTTGGGGGCATGGCATTTACATGACGCCTGCCCCCAAAGCAGCCAGAAGTCACTGCAAAAAGTTGCTGATTAAATCCGGCTCCTGGCAACAGCCAGCTTGGGACCACAGTGGCAGCCTGCTTTGCAAGTGGGCTGTGTAATCACCATGGTCCCAGCACGATCGTGGATGGAGCAGCCTCCAGCCACTGCTGGCTTAGTCCTGATTTACCTCTTAGTCTCAGACAAAACATATTCAGGGTAGTCTTGTTAGCCATATAGCAAACTACAGTACAAGAACATCCAAAATCCACAAAACTGATACCTTTATGCAGCCAATCAAAATGCACAAAATACACGATGCAAGCTTTTGAAGTTCCAGTAGCTTCTTCATCAGGCAAATGTGTTTTAAAAAATCATACAGGAGACAAAAAATATAAAATGGCAATGTTTGTTGGTGTGTTGTTCTTTGGAAGAATGTCTATGCAGGCAGGCCCCTCTTTCTGAGTATTTGGTACTGGAAGACAAAGCATTCAAAAGTCCAGGAAATAAAATTGGAATTCCATTAGAAGTACAAAAAGGTATGATTCAAACACCTTTGCCTGATGAAGAAGCAACTGGAGCTTCAAAAGCTTGCTTCGTGTATTTTGTGCATTTTCATTGGTCAAATAAAGTCATCACTGTTTTGTGGATTTGGGATGTTACTGTAGTCTTAAACATGCAACAAGCTCCCTTTGTAAACTGATACAAATTAGCATGGTTATGGCTTTATGTCTCTAGACAAATTAAGGCCCATTTGACTCCTATTTCTGTGTATCCTGCCACTCCCACTGCCATGGCATGGGAAATTGTCAGAATGGAGAGCTTTTTTAGCCTAGTCTTATTCCCAATCATAGTTTTGTATGTAAAGGAGATATTTTTGTAGCTATAAAAACATTCATTCTATCATGAAAGCCCCCCAAACACATTGCAGGTCATCCAACCTAGACAAATAGGGGCCTTTCACACTGCATAGTTACAGTGCTATGATTCCACTTTTAACTGACATGGCAGCATCCTGTGAAATCCTGGGATGCCAGCCACAGATGCTGGCGAAATGTCAGGAAGAAAATCTTCTAGAACATGGCCACATAGCCCAAGAAACCCACAAAAAACTATGGATGCCAGCCATAAAAGCCTTTGACTTCACACCTGGGATTTATAGTTTAGGGTGGAGTCTTTAGAATACTCAATCAGTTCTTCCAGTACTTCTATCCAAACTACAAACCCCAGGATTTCATAGAATGCAACCATGGCTGTTAAAGTGTTCACATAATTTTACAAATGTGTAGTGTGAAAGTTACAACATAAAGTTAAAAATAAGTTATACATAGGAGAGTCAGACTGAACACAAAGAATGGGTGCAGTTTGTTTTGTAACCTACAGTTACTGAAATTTTCTTTCTACACAACTGTTAAAGACACAAGAGGCCTGTCCTGTTTTGTTGTTTTGGTTTGTAGTGAATATCTGTTCGGTACCTGGTAATGGTACTATCTGTACTTAGGCTTCTATCTTTTCAAATAATAAACAAGTTTGTTTAGTATAAAAGTCTTTCAGCAAAAGTCTATAAGCAGTGAAGTAGACTGTTGCCTATGGAAGCTTTTGCTAAACAAATACAGTAGTTTCCAGTAATTGTGGCCTTTCTTTAGTTGCATCACTTCAAAGCCATCAGGATGACCAAACAAGTCCATGATTGTTGCCTAGATATGGTCCCAAGCTCTAGAAAGACGGATCAGCATCGGTGATCTCTGTCCCATTAAAAAAAAACCTGCAGTCCTATATCTAGTTATAGGTAAGCAGCACTGAACTCAGTAAGACTTACTTTCCAATAGGATTGCATTGTTTATCTGCCAACTTTGCTATATAGTGGGCCCTTGGTATCTGCTGCGGTTTGGTTCTAGGACCCCATGGATACCAAAATCTGTGGGTGCTCAAGTCCCATTAAATACAATGACATGGTTATAATTACACATAGTTATTCCTATTGGTAATCTACTGATAATAGCTCTCAATATTTTCATCTTACCATAGGGCAGCATTATTGAAATATATTAAATAACATGCCCACTGTACAGAGGAATAACTGAAAATACGCAAAATCATGCAGTTGGATGTTGAGGTACATGGAATCTTGATCTAATCTAGCAGGGCTGTTTTGTTGTATAGGATTCAGCTATGCTGAGTCTCAGCTGCAAAAGGTATCCTTACCTATGTTTAATGAATACTAAATGTATAAGCATACTGCAATTCCATCATACAGTCATGTCGGCCTGCTATTAATTGTTTTCAGTAGACAGGGACTACATTTAAAACTTTTATGTCAAGATCATTTGTTCTGATTTGTTCTGAAATAATTAGCAATCTTGGGCCCCATACAGACAGGCCAAAATAAAGCTGCTTCGGGTCACTTTGGAAGTATGCTGTTTAAATGATGCATGGGTCCTAAGAGTCTGGAAGCCGAACCAAAGCCACGATCCAATCCTAAGGACTGGAGTGCAGCTTTGGTGCGGCTTCCAGACTCTTAGGACCCATGCATCATTTAAACAGCATACTTCCAAAGTGACCCGAAGCAGCTTTATTTTGGCCTGTCTGTATGAGGCCATAGAAACTTTATTGGGATTTATTCACTAGAGGGAGACAAAGAACTACTGTATACTGTGTAGTTGTATTACCTTTGAAAAGAACTATAGGTACTTAAAATGATGAGTATGCTTAATTATTGCTACTGAATTCTTGTTTTCTTGCTTAGGTCCAATTTTTTGTTGCTTTAAATTTTTTATCATTCTGTGTAGCTATTAGTGTTTTTGGCAATTCTCCATGAATTGCTGGAGCACAATCTGATTACTTACAGTAAGTGGTTTCTAATTCATACCATTATCCTTATAGTGAATATGGTGGGAGTGGTTAGTATGAAATAGATCTCTCAGAATTGTTTCTCAGCATTGGAGAGGGCAGTGTATGTTCAGGTTTGCAATTTGTGGCAGCTTAAATTGATTCCTCCAAGGAAATACCACTTTCCTAAAAAGAAAGGGAAGAAAGCTATTTCTACTCTAATATTCTGCCATTCTTTACATTTTGACTTAAAAGTATAATTTTTGATATTTTTTTTTTGTTTTATATACAGGAAGAACGTCATCTGTTGTATCCTTTCTTTTTCAATCAGACAATCAAATAGTAAAGTTTGTGGAAACCTCACAATTCTTAGGAAATTTGTTATATTTTTTTCATTGAGAAGATGGTGTATAACCTTTACTGACAACAGCATACCTACTTGTTGAGATCTTCTTAGGTGTGCAACAAGGCAATATTGGCTGTTCTTGAGGATATGGATGCTGTTCATGTGAACTGTGCATGACTGGACTGTGGACTGTCAGGTATATCCCAGAACATAACCCCCTGCAGTGCACAGGAGTTCCAAAGCAAACAAGTGAGGAGATTGGTCTCTGACGGCAGAAAAGTGGGAAATGGCTTAAATAATAGTTTCAGCTTCTCAATTTTTAGTGATTTTTTTAGTGGAAATATGCAGAAACAGATTATTTTGGCTAGTACAGTACATGACTGATATCTAGCTGCAAAACTAAAAAAAATGGAGGGAGCAGAATGGCCTCACAAATTATATAAACATTACAGCCATGAGACATGAATGATGCAACCTGCAAGAAGTTCCCTACAAAGCATTCCAGAGTCCCAAATAATTCTCCTATAACAGTTCTTTGCTTTCATTTCTCATTACTTCAGTCTGAAGAAGGTAAATATGCAGACAACCCAGCTTCATGTCAGTAAATCCAACAAAGCACTTATACCTGAAAACATATGGAGGAGCATTATCCTTTAAATAATAAAGGGCTGGGAATTTCCAGCTGTTGTTGAACAGCAGTTCCCAGCGTTCCTCACTATTGACAACAACTGAAATGCCACTCAATTCCCATCCCCGAAATAACATGTATGCATTGATTACTTCATGAGAGAGGATATTAACCTATATAATATTCTACTGACTTAAATTGGCATAGTTCCTTTGGCTGCAGATCTGGCAAGAAAATTTTGGCTTTATATTCATGTCTGGGTGTTTGCAAGTATTGAAGACAGTAGTTCAAGTCTCCAGCAATACTGATGTATGCTCTTTATCGATAAAAAATAATGTCTCCAGCAATACTGGTGTCTGCTCTTATCAATAAAAATAATATTACAAGGGATAGTCACAGATGTGCAAAACAAGCAATCTTCAGCTTTAAAAGTATTACTCTAATTGAGAAGACTCCTTTCTAGGCTGTATGATTCTGTGTGAATTGTTTGTGCATATCAGATATTCTTCTCAAAGAGTGGCCTAAATGGCACCAGATCCCATCTTGGAAGCTAAGCAGGGTCAGCTTTGGTTGGTATTAGACTGCTAAAGAATACTAGGTGCTGTAGGCTGTATTTCAGAGGAGGGAACTGGCAAAACTACTGAATATTCCTTATAAAAAAACAACCCTGAAATTCATGGGGTCACCGTAAGTTGACAGGTGATTTGAAAGCACATACACACATATACTAGTTACAAGGATTTATATCTGGTCTTTCAGCTATAAGGCAGCTTACATGTAACATTAAAACACACCAATAAAATAATAAATAATATTAAAACTAAACAACTTTTGAATAATAATAAACATTAAAACTAAAAACTCACCAAGAAGCTTACCAAAGACTGTTGGTAGTAGATGGCCTTTCAAGGGGATGGGGAAAGACCTGAAGGAACAGGAGCAAGAACCTGATTTTATCCCAGGGTTGTACTTTCTGAAAACTAGGGAAATAGGTCCAAACTCATGGAAGGTCAAATAAATTGTTATTAAGATGCACATACATAATACTGTAAGTTTTTTTTGATAGGACAGTCAGCTTTTGTGTCAGGTGGAATATAAAAATAGCAGAAGACAAGAGTAATGTAATGGTAGACAAAGTGTGATGTAATTGTACACATATATTTCTGTACACATAGAAGTTAATAAAAGAAAACCTATTTTAAAATACTATTTTATTATTTGTAACACAAGATTCATTTTGTGTATAATTTAGCATAGAAATATGTACTACTAAAAGAGAATTATAGTATTAAAACTGTGTTGAAACAGAACAAAAGTGTACTGTTTGTCATAAGAAAAAAGTTGTAAATAGCTTGGCTAACATTGTCTGCTTTCTTTCCTCCGAGTATCCACCTCTGCATCCTATCACCATTCTTCAGACACACTTGTAGCTTGTCTCTCTCTGTCCTTCTTTCAACCACATAGGATATTTTCAGAACTGGGGAAAAAGGCAGGAATAAAAGGCATACTCCTGACAAAGTCGCGTGATCACGCTGAAGATTTTGGGACACATCGCACGTATCCAGGACTTTTCCCATAAAGATCTAGGAATGCTCCAGCAACAAACAATTCACAGGAAGTTCTGGAAATGGCTTGTTGCTGGAGCATTCTTCGTTCTTCCCAGGATAAGTCCTGGATAAGCGTGATGTCTACTGAAAATATTCATCACAATTGCGCTATTATCCCAGAAGTATACTTTTTTCTTCCCCGATTTCCCCCATCAGATAATGTCCATAAAAAAAGATAATTCATGTTTTGAACCAATTACATGTGCTGATTAAGAAACCAAAAGACAGATGTAAAGGAGAGCTGCTTCAGGGAAGGGGGGAAATCTGGAGTGGATTTCTTTGGGAGTGAGGGAAACATTGGTGCGTTACAGACTGCCCCTTTGAGGCGGCCTGTAGGTGCTGCTTTCCCCGGTGTATCGGGGCCTCAGCTGCCAGACCGGCAGCCTCCGAGGCCCCGATCCACCGCTTTCCAGGCTGCGGGGAAGTGGCAAAAAGCCGCTTCCCCACAGCCTGGAAAGGGGTGTCCTTGGGGCTTCAAGCAGCAGCGGGGAGGAGGAGAAAGGGGCCGCTCTAAAGGCTGCGCCCAGCGACACAAACCAGGAAGGAGCTCCGAAATGGAGCTCCTTCTTGCTCCGTGGAAAGGGCGCACTAAGCGCCCTGGCGCGGAGCGACGTCACGACCGCCCCGCCCCGTATAGAGGCGGCGCGGTCGTGACGTCGTCATGGCGGCCCCCATGTGGAAGGGGCGCTGCCATTTTGTACGGACTCAGTCCGTACTAGGGTTAGGGGCGTCCGGGCCATTATCTCCTAGTTTCTGTGGCAAAACTTTATAGAGAAATGGGGCCACTATTTTATTTTCAGAAAGAAACCTGCAGAGAATGCAGGTTTATGGAGGGAAATACCACATATGTTACTCATCTCACTTTAATTATGTGGAGGGGGGGAATGCTATTTGCTAGATGGAAAGGGAAGACATTCTGCATTTGTTCAGAGGAACTTTGACTGTATTTTTGCTCAGTAGTCAGAATAATTTCTTGCTGTTAAGTCTGGCTATAATTTGTGGGTGGGTGATCAGCCCATAGTCTGATTTAGTTTATAGTGATTTTAGTTTTGGATTATGACTCTGGAGACCAGAGTTCAAATCCCAGCTTGGCTGTTTAAACCCACTGGATGACTTTGGGAAGTCACACTCTCTCAGCCTCAGAGGGTGGCAATGGCAACCCCCCTCTGAAGAAACTATCAAAGAAAACCCAATGATAGGTTCACCTTAGGGTTGTCATAAGATAGAAATGACTTGAAGACACAAAAACAACGAGGGAAAACTAGGTGGACCAGTGGTGTGATTCAGTGTGTCTTCTGTATCAGAGCATATGCCTTGTGTACAGCAACTCAGGTTCCATCTTTGATGTCTTCATAGAATCATAGATTAATAGAGTTGGAAGAGACCACAAGGGCCATCCAGTCCAACCCCCTGCCATGCAGGAAATCCAAATCAAAGCATCCCTGACAGATGGCCATCCAGCCTCTGTTTGAAGACTTCCAAGGAGAGAGATTCCACTACACTCCGAGGGAGTTTGTTCCACGGTTGAACATCCGTTACTGACATGAAGTTCCTCCTAATTTTGAGGTGGAATCTCTTTTCCTGTAGCTTGCATCCATTGTTCCGGGTCCTGTTCTCTGGAGCAGCAGAAAACAAGCTAGCTCCCTTCTCAATATGACATCCCTTCAAATATTTAAACAGGGCTATCATACCACCTCGTACCCTTCTCTTCTCCAGGCTGAAGAAATGAAAGGTTGTCATGAAGCAGAGCAGGGAAAGTTTTTAAAATGCACAAATAAGATCATGTCTTTGGATAAAATAATGATATTTAAGGAATCTTATGTTTAGAGTTATTTTGCAGTTCAACTGTGGAACAACTGTGCTGGTATGATGGCTAGACTAGCTGATCTACTATAAACCAAATGTCCTCATTCTCAGATTCTGTGCTGAAGGTAATCACCAAGATTGTCCAGTGCTGGAGGGGAGAATGCTTAATTTGGAATGCACTCTGCTAAATCACCTTTCCCAACTCCATGCAGGTAATATAATTGGAATAGAATAATATAAGCAAAAGGGCATGAGCCAAAGAGTCCTTGCCCCTTGCCCTGTGTTTGTTAGCTGTGGGCTGTAAGTTAGGTCAAAACAGAAACCTATTTTGCTGACAGGTCTCAGTTACAATTGACAGCAGAGGGAAAACATGGTGGAACCCTCTTACCTAAGGCCACCACAGAAGGTCAGCAGCTGGATACGGTGCTCTATCCAGCAAGCTGCCACCTAAATAACAGAAGGGAACTGGTGACATTGGTTGAATGAGACAGCCTTGGTTCATGCCTCTTTGTTCTATTTGCACTTATTGGGTAGCATTTAATGAAAGTAGCTGTGGCTAACTAAGTAAATTGGGAGCACTCTTAATTTGACTTTGGTGTGTCTGGTTAGACTAAATACATGTTTAGATGGGAAGAAGAAGAAGGGATCGTATTACATCAGCCATAATAGACTGAGAGGTATGGTAACAGAGATAGAACAGAGCACTAGAGAAAAACAGTGTGAGGTGAGGGACATATTGTAGCTTTTCCTCCTTCTGATTTACCATCCAACCAACAGATTCCTGGTTGTTCTAGTGGAATCCCATCAGATCAGAACATGCTGCTGCTTAATGCCAGGTCAGTGAATGATATGAGCTATTTAATCCAAGATTGGATCATGGGTAAACAAGCTGACCTAATCTGCATCACTGAAATCTGAGTGAGCAAAGACTGGGATGATGAAGGTGTGTTCATCAGGTTTCCAGATTCTGCAGCAGGTACAATCTGGTTGTCAAGAAGTGCAGAGCTGGTGTGATCTGTTGTCAGCTCATTTTGTTCAGGTATTTTATCTGGCAGTCTCCAAGGTCTGGGTATGTATGTATGGTGATAGGGCCAAGAGACATGACTGAGATTCTTTTGGTCTCCTGCTCACCCTGTTGCCCAAGTGTCAGAGCTGGTAGAGGTAATATTGACAGTGATGTGAGTTTCCCACACACAAATTTTACTGGTGAATTTTCACATTCATGCTCAGATCCTCATCAGGACTGGATCAATACTTCATGCTTCCATTACAATAACAGGCATGTCTCAACTAATACCTTGCACTCCATGTTTGACCGAACATGGTATTGATCTGTTACCTGGTCAGGATGATGGAGAGTTGTGGCTAGGTGAGGTTGAAAGAATCCCTTTATTGTGTACAGACCACTACCTAATAGATTTAGTTTTTCTGGGACTTCTGATCTTTGCAGTGATGGGGAGCTACTAAATTGTCTGCCTTCAGAGACCAGGATCCAGAAGGATTTCTGAGTGCTCTTAAGATATTTCCTAAATTCTAGAGGTAGTGACGCGTTGACATGCAAGTTTATTGGTAGAATGAGCAGTTGATACAATCATTCCTAAACATTCTCAGAGAACTACAGGCTCTGTGTTTCTCTGAGGAGTTCAGGGCAATAAAGCACTTAGAATCACAGAATCATAGAATTGGAAAGTACCCCAAGGATCCAGGAATTGACTGTAAAACACTCCAAGGGGGGCTGGTATTTCTTTACAAACAACAACAATAAGGAGAATCTATTACAGGTCTCTGCTGAAGAAATCTAAACAAAATCCTCCTCCCATTCTCAACTAAATCCTCCTCCCATATCAACCAGTTTCTGATCTTCCCTTTTAAAGTATTGACTTAAGACTAGAGCAAGTGGAGGTAACACAACTTCAGGCTTTCTTGGATTAAACTGATTACTTGGATCCATTCAGGTCCCAAAACCAGGTTCAGGCCTGGTTTTGGGACAGAAACAGACTGGTGGGTGACTTATCCCAGGAAATGGACAGGGGAGTGTTGAATGTGCCCCCTTTGGATCTACTGGGCTTCATAGTATCTTTTGGGGCCATATGGCTAATATGGAATTGAAGGACATAATTTCACAGTGCTTCTGGTACTATTTGAATGTTCCCAGAAAGTGTTTCTGGGGATTGTTGTTTGGTCTCAGGACCATTAACACATGAGGTTCCACAAGTTATTGTCCCTTTTAACATCTATATGAAGCTGCTGTGGATCTAATCACTATACTGGTAATACCCTGCTCTTTCTGTTCATCAAGTGATGCCAAGGAGATAGTGGAAATTCTGGATTTTGTCGGTGCAGTGGAGGATTGGATGTGAATGAATT
This sequence comes from Sceloporus undulatus, assembly GCF_019175285.1. Classification (NCBI taxonomy): domain Eukaryota; kingdom Metazoa; phylum Chordata; class Lepidosauria; order Squamata; family Phrynosomatidae; genus Sceloporus; species Sceloporus undulatus. The sequence goes on from NC_056522.1 coordinate 263,749,794, forward strand.
ATTTGAGAGAAAGCCCAGATGTAAGAGAAATTCTGTTCGTCAGTTGGAAAGCCAGGCTAAGACTTCTTCTGAATGGCATTGCACTTCCTCTGAAAAACAAGATTTTCAGTCTTGGGATGTACACGGGCCTAGTACTGCTCCCTTAATACAGGCTACCTTTGCCCAGTTTCATCTGTACAGCCAGCTCCCCCCATCCAGGCAGATTTGGCCATAGTGGTTGATGCCTTTATTGCCTCCTAATTAGACTACTAAAAAGGGCTTGTCCTTGATAAAGCTACAGCTGCTGAAAAACTACAGCTAGTGCAAAATGTGGCAGCCAGACCTTGCTCTGGCGTGCACTTTAGATACTACGAGTCTTGTATCAATGGCACTGATTTTCCATTTTGTTCTGAGCTCAATTCAGGGCAGCCTTTTGATCTACAAACCCCTAAACAGCTGTCAGAATATCTGAAAGACAACTTCTGCCACATGACCCTGTCTGGAATTAGGACTCCTCAGTGGAAGTCCCGCAGCATGAGTGACTAGTTTGACAAGTACCTAACTAGATTGGTTTAGGTTTTGTTTAGAGGATAGTTTTAATCTGTTCTTAAACAATGTTGGCTTTTTAAAAGATTGAAATCTGTTTCTATACAATATTTTTTATCTGATGTGCATTGACTTGGGAGCCCTGGCTGGCTGAGAAGTACCAAATGCATACTTTAATGGAGATTTATGCTGAAAGCCCATTGTAGTTGGTTGCTACATACCTCACTTTGGTATCCTAATGGAGACCAGCATTTATTATCAGTCTGTATATTCTTAAGTTTTAATGACAATACATTGACAGCTCATTGCATAGGTCTGTATAATTTATACAGTTTCAGGCCAGTTATCAAGTCTGGAAGCTGTGAGATGCTTCTTTAGCTTCAGTCTGTAACACAAGCTTTCAGTAGGCTAAATAGAAAAACATAATAAATGTTAATGGACAGTGTTATAAAATGCCAGTATTATTTATGCTCTGGTCTAACATTAGTATAACATGAAATAAAATAACTGTTTAGTAACCAGTTTCCTTGACAGAAACTACCAGCTGTCATCTGTTCCACTACAGATTCTTCTCTATTTAAATGGAATGTATTATATATTTTATTTCTTTGCAGCCTTGCTGATGATCATTTATAAAAGTAAGTTATTTCAAATGTATCGCTAAAAGCTTTTTTTTTTTTAAATGAGAACCTAATGTAATTCATCTTTTTTTCTTCATGCATTCTTTACTCATTGGCAGGTCAAGTTTTCGCTTACCCAGATAATTTTTTGACTCTTGATCTCATATTGCTGCTTATTATGGCAATTCTAGAAGCAATCCGGCTGTATTTTGGTAAGTTCAGCAGCATTGCTCACAGTAAAAACATGATTAATTATTGATTTCTTGATTGAGATATGTGTCAAAATACACTGATTCAAGAGAACTAGTTGATTACGTTACGAGACATTGAAACACATTTAATGTGAAACTTTAAGTTATCTACAGATTGGGAGAAAGCGAAGGTCAGAGGCCGCCCCTTTCTCCCCTGGATCATTGCCACAGCAACCACATGATGCAGCAACAATCTACTCAAAAAAGGAGCCACATAATCATGGTGCACCCTGTGTAAACGTTGGCATGCCAAGATGGTGCTCGCAGCACCCGGTAGGGTTCGGGAGCATGCGAACGCTCCGCCCTACTGAGCCCTAATTTCAGTCCCAGGCCAGCACAAAGCACCAGTCTGTACACAGACCTAATTAACTATATGGGCAAAAGTGCAAATGAGATTTTTACTCTGGGTGCTAGTTTAAAAGTATTTTAACTGGTAGACAGAAAGCCTTGTCTGATGTATATTTATTCAGAAGTAAGTTCTGTCGAGACTAGTGGTACTTACTCTTCAAATGTGTGCAAGATAGTCTAAAAGATTATATTGCCCCATAAAACATAAAATTTGTATATCATTGTGCTTTCTGGATATGTGGTGGCATGGGAAGGAACAGATGCCATGAAAAAGAGGGGGACAGTTTTTCAACTGTACCACGGCCTCTTTATTTGGCAGAGACACCATAAAAGCATTGCAAGAAGGAATTGCATCAATGACTGTGTTTCCATTATATCATGCACATTCATTGCCAGAGATAGCTTACATGCTCTCCATCCTTACAATGAGTAGTATACAAATGGTTAACAATACTTCCTACACATTACAAGTAGTCATGTAGCTGCCTACTATAGGTATGCTTACACCAGAAGTGTGTTCTGCAGTATTGCAGACTGTACTTTCAGATATTTGTTCTGTTATTTTTTATTTATTTATTTTTTGCTATTTAAGGGACATGTTTAAAGTTTACAATTGGTTGAATTACGAAAGACCAATAGAAACCTCCACACTTTTTTCCTGGCCTTTGGGTGTGTAACACTGCAGGACAGTGAGATGGACTATAAGCAGTTAGCTACTCCTTCTTTTCCATCCTGACTCCAGCTAGGGGAGAAAGCTTTCTATCAGATGTTCTGGTAATTAGAACTGTTGGAAGGACAAAGAATGGCTTGTGGTTTCCATCAGTAACAATTTGAGTTGTCACTTGTAGGATATTCCATCACAATGGCTGTGTGTCTGGTTGCTTTTGAATTCTTTAGATGATTTAGGTAGAAACTGAAAATAGTACTGTAATATATGTAAGAGCCATTGTATTGTGACTTTGTACAAAATAAAAGGAGTCAAGATAAATTTGAGCTGCATCCAGATGCTCCATAAGGATGGGTTTGCAGATTTAATATAAAAGCTGAAATATGTGGAGTCTTGGGAGTTAGAATGATCCTGGTACATTGTTTTAGTCTATCTGATTATATGGAAGTGCTTGTAGCTCTTTAATAAACAGTGGATTGGATCCAGTAAAAACCTCTGGGAGATGGAAATATTTGTTGTGTCAGTTAGATCCTATTGACTCAGTGGAGCCAAAGGTGATAATCACTAATTTCCCACTGTAGTACTTTATGGTTCCCCTTCCCTGTTTGTTCCAGAGGGTTGTGGAACACTCTGGGACTGTGAGGATGGTTGTACTGGAAGCTACAGGGAGAGGAATGGGGCTCCCCACTCTTCCTGGCAGCAGAATTGTTCTAAGCAGAACAATCTAAGGAGCCCTGGTGGTGCAGTGGTTAAATGCCATTACTGCAGCCACTGACTTAGAAACCGCAAGGTTGTGAATTCAATCCCAGCCAGGGACTCAGCATCGGCTCAGCCTAGCATCCTTCTGAGGTCACTAAAATGAGTACCCAGCTTGTTGGTGGTAATCAGCTTACAGTTGTAAACTACTTAGAGACTGCTTAGTGTGGTGTGAAGCGCCCTATAAATGAAGCTGCTATCACTGCTAGCTGCTATTCCAGATTACTTTTACCAGTGGAATAAAATCTCTAGATATAACCAAGCATTTTCTGCCCTGGAAAGTTTTAAAACTATTAAACTAGCTCATTTATTTTTTTACAGCGCAAGTAAGTTGCTCTTCAGCTATTCCCTCAATACAAACCTAAATTATGGCTCCATTTTGAATTTGTATTCTTGTACGCTGTTATATTCACAGCTGTCAACAGTTGTGCTCATGTCATCTTTTTTTCCCCACCAGGTACTAAAGGGAATCTGACAGAAGACGAGGCTCCCCTTGGATTCAGCCTTGTGATCACTGCTATCTGTGTAATTCTGTCTGTCTACTTTCTAGTGTGGCAAACCTATGTCCTAAGAGCAGATGCCATTATTAATGTTGTGCTTCTTGTTGCATATGGACTAGAAGGAATTCTCCAAGTCATAGCCATTGCTGCATTTGTCAGCTAAATCATGTTGCTGCCTGTGGCACATTTGTCTCATATGTATATATGTATTTGTGTGTGTGTGTGTGTGTGTATAGATATATTCAAAAAGAAGCAACACGCATATTTTATAGGATGTCCTTGTAAACATATGTAAATATTCATGAAGTCATGTGTAGTAGGTTTTGTACAGTCATTAAGTTTTAACATTTTATTTCATGAGGGATAAATGCATTGCAATTTGGGATTAAATGTTTGTACTCAACTTGAGGCTGATCCACATTTTTTGTGTTAACCAAGTTTGTTGCTTGTCCAGAACCTTTATGTATCAGGGAAAGAAGTGATGTGACAAATGCACACAGACTTGCAGTTAAAAACATATCAGGGTTCTGTGATTGCCCATGTTCCTCAGTGTTTGATCACTACATTTTTATAGGGAGTGATCTTCCCTTTTAATATTATAGGTGTTACTGGGTGGTTCTCAGAGAGAAGGCAAATGTGCTCACTGGCATGCATGTGACAGAGCATCAGTACAGTGTGGCTCATCCCTAAGAATAAATTTCAAGTAAGGCCAGGATCATACATTTTTGCATCTATTTGAAGTGATTATACATTCCATTAGGCTTACATTGGAAGAGTCATGCATTCATGACTCAACAAATGTATGTACTGTATATTTACTATCTAATCTTGTTTTCAAATTGCTTAGAAACTGGTTTTAATAATAATAATAATAATATGTTTTATTTATATACCGCTATTCCAAAGATCATAGCGGTGAACAGCAAGTAAGCTAATTAGCAAGTAAGCTAATTATATAACTGTAAATACTATCAGACCTAGTTAAACTAGTGGATTTTACCAACAATTTTGATTTCAATGATACTTCACTCAATAGTATCAAAAGTTTGGCTCAGACAAACATTGCAGAAATGAGCCTTGTATTTATCTCTATGTTCCATCTCTCATATATTCCAGTTCCCTCTCTCCTTTGTAGCAAGCAACTGTTTCTTGTTACATATATGCAGATGAACTGTGCTTTGTGCAAATAATTGCTTACAAACCCTAACCCTAAACATCTGGAAGGCCATTGTCATTGTCATCCATCCCTGTTTTAAATAACTTATTTGAACTGATTTGTGGCATTGAAGGTATTTGATGATGCATATGAGGGCTTTTGTGAGTATGAGCATGAATTGTCATGGTGAAGTTACAAACAATAATTGCTCAATATGCTAGGCTCATGGTGCATATAATTAAAAGGCCCATCCCTTCTGGAACAGGAGGAACAAGTTTTAATGAAAACTAAATTAGAAGTGAAGTGAATACATATTTTTAAAAGCTGAGATCATGAGTTGGGTGGTGTTTACATTTCAAGTAAAAAAGCCATTGTTCTGCATGTAACTTGGGGAGACTGCCATCTACTTGATTAAAAAGCCTGATAGTGGAAATCAGATTCATCGCCTGGGATTTAGCACAACGAGATAGTTTCCAAAGATAGGGCTACATTGTTCCAAACTGTTTCTTTGCTTGCAGGCTGAACAAAAATAAAAGGAAACGAAATACAAATAAAGCTTTGCATTCTTTAAGAATTATTCAGCAATTTTCTTCTTGTCCATAATGCAAAAAATTATAAATGTTTTGATTTACTTAAGGGAGGATTCTGCATTCATTTCTTGTTAACAAGTTGTGCATGGGGATTATGAAGTCTTTATTTGGAAAAAAGATAATAAATATGTCACACACAATTACTGTCTTCCATAGGCATCATTACCATAGTCAAACCCTATCTGAACATCTGGCCTTCCAGATGTTTTGGGATTACAACTCCAAGAGTTCATTAGTATTTGCGATGCTGATAGAATGAAGAGGAATTGTAGAATCAAACATCTGGTGTTTCCCACACTGAAATGAGACATAGGTACCTGTTATGAGTGCATGCATTTACTGTAAACCCTTCATCAACTGTAGCCTTCTTCACCTTTATATAACTACTTTCCTTAAAAAGAGGAGTTGGTTTACTTCAGTGGTCCTCAGACTGTAGGGGGGGACCCGCAGAAAGGCACAAGACTTTGGGGCCATGATCCCTCCTCCTTTTCCTAAACCTTTTTACGTGTAAAATGTATACATGTGTTGAGTTAAATTTTAACTTTACTTAAATAAAACTCTTCTGCATATACTCAGCTATAAGTCTAAAAGTTTATGCCCAAAAATTGACCCCAAAATCCCACATCGACTTATTTATGGATCACTATGATAATGTGATAGCTGCTCTTTCAGATTTCCCCATGCAGTTTCTTTCTCTTTTAAGCCAAAGGTGATTGATTGATATTGCTGTTTAAGAGTCCCACTCCTGCCTGTGCAAAGGCTAAAATGGAAGCTGCACACTGCAGCAAAAAGTCTGAGTGAGAGTCCCTCTTGCCACATACACACACTGAAGGAGCATCCAAGTTTTCCCCTCTATCTATCCACGGGTAATAGCAAAATCCATAATTTTGGCTCCAAAAGCTGCCCTCAACTTATACATGAAGTCAACTTATAGTTCAGTATATACAGTAATTTGAATGATGTTATTTCTATTAAAATGTTAAAATATGAATGTATGTGAATGTGTGAATAAAAATATGCACATTAAATAAATATTTTTATTCGCTGGGGGGCACAATAGCCACATGTAGATGTAAAGGAGATTCCCAAGGGTAAAAAGTTTGAGTACTACTGGTTTATTTCACAGTTTGTTTCAATATACATGAGTCTTCATTTACATTATCCCTAGTTTTTTGTCACTGTGTGCCTTCAAGTTGTTTCTGATTTATGGAACCCCTAAGAGGAACTTATCATGGAGTTTTCTTGGCAAGATTTGCTCAGAGTGGATTTGCCTTTGCCTCCCTCTGAGGTGATGGCGTGTGACTTGCCCAAGTATCCAAAGGGATTTTGTAGCACCTTTGAGACTAATTGAAAAAGAGAATTTGGTAGCATGAGCTTTTGTAAACTTGAGTCTGCTTTCTCAGATGCATTGGACACAGTGGAAAGTCCAGGCACAGACCTATATACACAGTCTGTGTGTAAGAATGACCATTGAAATGCAAAACTTTGTGGGTGTAGAGATGGGGTGACAAGTCGAGTTTTAACTATGGTCGTTGGAGGACAAGACTGGAGGAAGCATACTGTATTGCCTAAAGTCAAGATGAATAGATAATCGTATGAATGAGTATTGGGATGTAGTGTGGGAACCAAAAAGAAAATGTGAACTAGCCAAAAGAGCCACCATGAGGCTGGAGGGTTAGCTAGCGTTATAATGTTTGTAGTCTGCCAGGAAACCATTGCCCAACGTCACCTGGTGGATTTTCATGGCCCATGGTCATGGTCTCCAGAATCAAAGTCCAGTGATTAGACCACTACACCATGCTGACTCTGACCCCCGTTGACAACATATCAAATTTATAATATTAGAAAGAAAGAAAAACAAAAGTCACCCACAGTGCATAACTTTCCCAGTGCACCTGTGCAGTTAAATGAAGAAAGAGAGTGAAAGGGGTGAGATGAGTTGGAGTTTTGATATAAAAAAGCTGACTGATTTTTAGTTGAGTGAGTAAAGAGTGAGAGAAAAGAATTCCAGTCTAAAATTGGGCGGAGGAGGGGCAGTTAGTAAAACTGCTAACTTTGTGGCTACAGTGCTTTACAAATTTGGCAAGTGTCTCCCAGTCTCATTGATTCCCCTATGGAACTGGCCCTGCCCATTTACATCAGTGTCAATTTATATCACAAGTCCAGGAATGCAACCCTGACATAGATTAAGACCTGTTTGTATTACACCTTTTGGTAACAAATGGTTTATGTGTGAAGAAATCTGTTATCGCCAGTAAACAAATATTCTGCATCTGACAAATCATACTTGTTTGTATTTCTTTCATAGTTTCTGCTTAAAATTAATAACTATAATGTTGCAAATTAGTTATGTTCAGTACTAGCATGGTATGCAAGTCCTGCAAGGTTATAGTGTACTAGGTTAATACATATTTCCTTTTCTGGTTTCAGTCTATCTACAATTTACCTTGGTGGTATCCAAGTAATTATGAAAAAGGGTGTAGTGGTTTCAGTGTTGGACAACAGCTCTAGAGAAAAGAGTTATGTTTACTGCTCAGCCATGAAACCCACTGGATGGTCTTAGGCAAGTCACCATTTCTCAGCTTCAAAGGAAGGCAATGGCAAACCTCCTCTCAACAACTCTTACCAAAGATCACCGTAAGTCGGAAACTACTTGAAGGTCCACAACGACAACAACCAGCTGATGCAGAATTCAGATTTTCCATATAATTTAAACTGTTGTAGGAAGCTTGGGTACCTTTTAAGATGGTACAAATGCATAATGGATTATGTTTTTCCCTGAGTTCTTCCTGTAATGTTATTTTTCAAAAGTTTTAATACCTGTAGGCCTATATGGATTATGTTGGTGACACTAGCTCTTAATGTTAAATCATTGTCTGATAACCTAGATGTGTTTATATTTTATTTTATATTCTCAATAAAATTACATTAGACAATCTTAAGAAAGATAAATACACACACAATATTTCACACTGTTGAAAGTATCAGACTGCAAAAAAAAATTGCTTTTCTGGATATTCTCAGAAAGCATTGCTGCTTCTGATTAAAATAATCATGGTTAAACTAGATCTACCTTCCCAAGACAGATTTATCTATAATCTTGGCAAATGTGTGTTCTGAAACCATTTACCATCAGCCTTCTGGTGCTTGCAGATTCTTCTGTGTAAATATTACGTAAGGCCTGTCAGCCAATTCTTTGTAAATCCACACCTGCACTGGAACACTATGTGTCCTTTGTAATGACTACATCTCTCATCACACTGTGTTAGTTAGTTTAATGTATTCTGTGCATGGCTGGAATGTTAGAGTTTGGGAAATCATGGGAATGGTAAAACTGACTATTCCCTGAAAATTGCCAAATCCTAATAATTCAGTATTACATCAGAGAATGTTGTGAAGGTGGCCATTTTGAAACAAGCTTTTAAAAATTGTTAATGACTAATTTCAGATACGTTTCAGGCACATCCTTCTTCCAAACCCTAATAATGTTTAGGTTACTGTATTAATCTTATACATTTCTGGTTTCTTTCTTTTCTCTAACTTTTCTTTAACAAAGTGCAAACTTGGCCTCTTACAATCCCAGAAACTACTATTCCAAATGCCTTCCCAGGCCTTCTGTCCCAAATATATATTTGTGAATACAATTTAGTGTGAAACTCTTAACCTGATGCAGACTTACAGTAAGACATCATTTCACCAGCATTCAGAAGCATTCAGATAATTTATCACAAGGAAGAAGTTGTTACAGGAATGGTCTCTCACCATGCAGCTTGCTATCAGAAAGTCCAGATTAATTTCATTAAGGAAATATATTTTGCTGAGGTGAGAGTAATTGAGATGTAATGGTTTGAACACAGGACTATGACCCTGAATACCTGGGTTTGAATCCCTGCTCAGTCATGGAAGCTCACTGGGTGACAATTTTTCAGCCTCAAAGGAAGACAAAAGCAAACCCCTCTGACCAAATCTTGCCATAAAAACCCTGTGACAGGTTCACCTTAGGGTCACCTTAAGTCAGAAATGGCACACAAAACAACTTTGCCAAAGGCAAAGCATCCTTTTGAAAACATGCTGGTCTTGTTTGTTTTTATGTGCCTGAGGGAATGGGAGAGCGTAAAGCAACAAGATCAGTGCTAATGCACATTCAGTAATGGAGTTTATTATATTTTGCATATCCATCTTTGCTCTCTCTTCTCATATCCTGCCTATGACCTGGATTCCACTTGCTAGGATCTGTCCCATCTATTGTTTGTTGCTGTCTCTTATCCCTCAGTGCCCTCTGTGGTGTTGGTCCCCGCCTTCAGATGCCTACTGAAAATCTGCCTTTACAATTAAATTTGGGCCTCAGCCTATAATACTTAGCCCCAAACAAAACGAGGCCCAACATTTGATCTCTTCCATCCCTTTTAAACATTTGCCTCATTTCGCCTGTACCCTCCTGACTCCATTCATGCATACTGTTGGTCATGTAAAAGCCATATCACTGAGGCATGCCCTTCTATTGTGCATCAGAATATTACTGCCCCTCAAAAGGAGCCAATGGTTACTTTTTGCAGAACAGTTTACTTGATACATTCTCTGTTTTTCTCCTCAAACCAGGTCAGTTGTTTATATTAAGTGTGAGAATTGAATAAATAGTATTAATTCAGGAGTGTTTGTGTTGCAGCTTTGTGTTTCTGTTTTGTTTTTAACTAGACACTCACTTGCCCCGATCTACTAAGTAGAGCCACTCACACAAAGGACACATATGTGGAATTAAAGGACCCTTGAGGCCAGGAATCTAATGGGTTGTTGCTCTTCAATACCTGAACCAAAAGGAGCGTACTACCCTTCCACACAAAAGTTCAAACCTGATTATTCCTCCTACCATTTTCTTCTTTTAAAGGTAAAATTTCTAGTCGGGCAGGATAATTTTGTTGTAAAACACTTTGGGAGTTAGAAATCCTTGGTGAATTACTCTAAAACACAGAGTGATCTACCAATGGATCTTCATCCTTTGACTACTTCAACACTAATTTACAGGAAGTACAGGAAGAAAGACACAGTTGTTAAGACAACCTATAAGGCAGAGGTGGGAAAGTACAGCTTGTGTGCTGTATGTGGCCCTTGATACCCCTTGACACCCCCTTTGGCCTGTGGGACCCCTAGAAGCCCATCAAACCCAACAGATCCCCCAAAAAATTCAACTGGAGGGGCATAATTTGGGGGTGATTTTTTTTGCCCCAAACCACCCCAAACCTCCTCAAATTGAACAAAAAATTTGCTTCCTAGCCCCCAGCCCCCCCAAACGTCCTCAAAACAGACAAAAAAGGGGAGTAGTAAAAAAAAAAATCCGCCAAAATCATGGCCAGAAGTGACATCATGTCACTTTGGGCACATTGAAATGTGCTTGCTACAGCTTGCTGGGCAGACACAAGGTGGAGAAATGGCCCCTGTCTTGTTTGTAGTTGCCAACCCCTGCTTTAAGGTAATTTTCAACTGCTCCTTGCCATCACATGGCAGAGCCCATAGCCCAGTGGCAGACTAGATGCTTTGGATATGTGGGCTCTCAGGTTCCATCCAAGACATCTCTACAAATAGCAGATTTGAGGCTGTGGAGGAGACCTTACACCCTACTTTGAACAGTTGCCGTAAGTCAGAAATATTCACCTCCATGGGCCAATAGTTTGAGTGTAAGATTGGCATTTGTGTTCTGCAGGCTATGGACAAAGTCATGTTTTTCTGAGATGTCAACTTTGTGAACGTTGCTTTTATGTTGTTGGATTCTGCAGGCAAATACTTTAGAAGCAAAGTGCTAATACTACAATCTTACAGAGGTTTACACAGAGGAAAGTTCCATTGCACTTAGCTGGACTTGCTTTTGGATAAATATCCATAGGATTGGGCTATAATTTTCTATTTGTGAACAGATTGCCTCATACTCTGGGCCCAAGCCAAGCCAAAGTCCACTGAAGTCACAGGAAGCATTGCCACCTATTCCATACTAAGGAATATAACCACACTTGTCTAAGCACTTCCCTTTTTGATTTCTCAGTCTGGCTTCCTTTTCCCCTCCAAAGGCACAGAAAACCTATTATCTCCAAGCTATTGATCAAAAGTAGGATAACTCGGCTATGTGATATGTTTGGTTACCAACTGAATCAGTGGTGGAGCAAAAACCGAAGTTTTGATCATCTTCCTGAATTTGGGTAGTCTGAATCTAGTTCTCTGTACTTCTTGTTTGAAAGATGCCTTTAGTCACATCCCACAAACCTGGAGCAAACTTTCCACCCTTACGATGCCAAGACAGGGTGGGCACAGCTTATTCTGGCAGGATCAACACTGCACCAGACAGAGAGAGCTCACAAGTCAGCCGCCAGCTCTCTAAGGGGTGGCTTCTGCTTGACAAATGTTGACTTGTTTCCCTGCTAAGAGAAGCTAGGTTGGTCATTTCCCCTCCCTGCACTGTGAGCGGGGAAACAAAATACAACAAAACTCAAGCCAAGGCTCCTCCGTCTCCTGGCTTCAATATCCAAAAATTCTCAGCGAGGAAGCAAAACAAAAATAAATCCCATTCTGTAGCCTCCACAGGCAGTGGCTTGTTCTGGTTTTACAGTGTTGCACCAGGTGTCAGCAGAGATACCAGGCTCTAAGGCAAGCTCCAGGCTTGCAGACGCCTAGGTTTCTGGTTATACAGTAACCTGTTGCATTAGCTTCAGCTCCACCTCTGCCTCCTCCTCTCCCTGAGCTAAGAAAGCCCTTCCACCTGCTCTCAGAGAAAGTCTGAGCAAGGGAATCAAAGAGGACAGAGAGCAAGAAGCAGGAGACAGCCAGAGCTGAGAGTGTGATTCTCTCTCCAGCCTTATAACTCTCTGAGGAGGAGGCTAGTGATCATCATTCTACCTTTGCTAAATAGAGCAGAGGAGGAAGCTTGGGAGGAGCTGAGAATGGCAGAAAAGCTGGACTAAGAGGAGGACACCTCAAGTGGAAAAGAAACTTCAGAAACCCAGGAAACTGGGAGATTCCAGCTGACTCTTCTGAGCAAAAGGTGAGTTGTCTTCTGTGTTTAATAACCCCGCCACCAGTTTGACATAAAGCTGCACAATAATATTTTGCATAGTTGAGGAAGTGTGTGTGTGTATCTGGAAAAGGGAGTGCAGTTTGAAGCCACAGCCCTGGAAGAAGATAAATATAGAAAATAGGGGGAAAGGGCAAGATTTTCTCAGCGTTATTTCTGTGGCGCAACACTTCCCTGCCCCAAAACTAAAGATCCAGTAGGCCCCAGAAAATGCCTTCTTGACCAGTGAGTTATATAAGTGAGTTGGAATAGCTTGGCTTTTTAAAAAGACGGCTCGGTTTGTCTGCAATTATGTTGGATCCAAAAGAGATAGAAGGGTCTGTGAGTTTGTGTGTGAGAGAGACAGAGAGAAAGCAAGCAAGCACTGATACAGATGTTCCTACCAGCATTGTGAAATGACTCTCAACTTTCAGTAGACATGGGGGAACTTTTGTTTTTCTTTTTAATTTAGTGAAATCATATTCGGAAATGTAAATGTAACAGTGTGGCAGTGCTCTGTGTATGCACAGATGCATATTAGCTAATAGAAAATGATGCTAATTAAAAATAATTATTTTGAAAGATGTGAGTTTTGTGAGAGAAAAACTTGCTGAAAAGTTGCCTGATATTAAACCTTAGGAACTAATGAATGCATTATCAGACGAATGGAACAATTGGATATAACTGGTCCTTGCCTTCAGTTAGCATAATTTGATGTACGATATTGCTGAACAGGAGGACTGTTCTTCCATGCTAAAGAACTGCCTGGAAGTGTAAAGATAGAGACTGGAGCATTCTTTTCTCACTGGTTCCACTGTGGGGCATGTTTTATTTTACATTTTGTACTCTAGAATTTGTTCCCAAGTACAAAATGCAGGCACACAGTATCATCTGTGAATCACACACTTATGTAAATCATGGCCTTTGCCCTTCACAGTCACTGCTCATATATATTGTGTGGAGGTCACAATTTATTCATGGGGACACTATTCATAAATTACCTTAGATAATTTTATCTAGTGTAGCTAGATAATTTTACACCCTGGGTGATATCACGGAAACTACATTAACCACTTTTCTAGAGAATGCAGCCCTGTATTTAAATTTAAACTTTATTGTAGAGCAAACAATTGTAAAACATTTGCTGTGTTTAGATAAGCATCAACATCTCTGAAATGAACACTCAAAAATCCTGTAGTTCATTTAATACTAACAATAACTGAGCACAAAAGCAAAGCATGTCCATTACTTCAGTTAGGAAGCATACAATTAATATTTCTCCACCCCCACTCTCTGTTCCATGCTTTACAACTGCGTTTATGTTTCTGACATGTTAGAACAAAAAAACAAGACAGTTCACCAGTACTGGAAAAGAAGAAGGGAAAAAGCACACACACACGCACACACACACACACTTTTGAGCACGTGCAGGTTATATTTTACACTGACTCAAATGGTGACAGTCTCATGACACCAGAGGTAAAATGGTTATTTTTTTCTTCCCAACACCTTTATTTTGGAGGAAGCACAATTTTTGGAAGGATAATGTATTTGGGTAAACATAGCAAATACAGCATATACATTATGCCCATCTGGCTGCCTCCCAAGTACAGTCTCTTTTGGTTGGTTGGTTGGTTGGTTGGTTTAAATAGGAAAGATGCTGTAGTTGGCAACGTAAACTCTGACAGTTCCGGCATACCTGGCCCAGTCCAGGTGGTAATGCCAAGCCTATTTACCCTCTGCTTTTGCCAGCATCCAGTCTCAGGACACTCAGGACAATACATGGCCCTTGATATCAGTCCTGACATCCATGCTGACACTAAATTACAGATATTTGCAGATTTTGTGTTCATTTACAAAAGTAGAGAGGTCGTAAGGAGTTCTTCCTCATGGCAAAATTGTTTCTTTCAAAAAAGCCAGACAACACACTTTTGCAAAAATTGATCCAATAGTACAGTCCTCCCTTGCCATACACGGGGGATCCATTCTGGACACACACATTTACAGCGCTATAAAAATAAACTATAATAATGATAATAATAACACACACCCGTGTAAGGCAAATTTCACGTATGCTGGAGTCCCATTTAATTGAACGGCAACACACTCCCATTTTGTCCCTCGCCTCTCGTCATCTGTATAAGTTGGAATCTGCGTACGGAGAGGGTACGTATGCCAAGGATGGACTGTACAATGTGGATCTGTGAATTCAAGATCACAGCTACCTCTTAAACCTTCTCATCTGAACTTTCTAAATATCCTGGATGCCTGAATTTTCCACATGCCGTGGCAACCCTGTAGCTTAATGTCAACATACAACCAATTGAAACGGCTTATAGAACGATCTAATGTGCCAATATGTTCTGAATATTTTGAGAAATGAGATTCTTTTTTATTATTATGATCTAGTTCTGTGATTATCTAGAGGAAAAGATGGTCCAGTTTAAAAGTCCCAGTTGAGTAGTCTTTTTTTAGGTTAAAGAGAGCTATTATGATAGAAGAGGCTGGAATCTATTGACATTGTTATGATAAGGAAGCAGAGAATGTCAGGGACATCTATGGTCCCTAGTTATGCTTCCCCATTGTTTCTTCCTATACTGTTCTGTTCATATTTGGAAGACAGAACAACACAGGTTGAGCTAGGTAAGCAACTCACAACCCATTACAGTTAGCACAGTTGAAGCAGAAGACAGTGCCTAGCCCCAAAAATCCTCAAAGTGGAATAAAACAGTTGCCTTGGATCCCATCTCAGAAAAAGGTAGGATTTGTTGGCAATTGCTGTCAAGTTGACCCCTTGAATGAGAGACCTCCAACGCTCTCAAAAACAGCACTGGTCAGGTCTTGCAGGAGCCCTGGTGGCGCAGTGGTTAAATGCCTGTACTGCATCCATTCACTCGAAACCACAAGGTTGCGAGTTCAAGACCAGCAAAAGGGCCCAAGCTCGACTCAGGCTTGCATCCTTCCGAGGTCGCTAAAATGAGTACCCAGACTGTTGGGGGCAAATTAGCTTACTTGCTAATTAGCTTACTGTTCACCGCTATGATCTTTGGAATAGCGGTATATAAATAAAACAAATTAAATTATTAATTGCAGACTCAGGGCCGTGGCTTTTTTAATTGAGCCTATCCATCTGGAATGCGGTCTTCCTCTTTTCCTACTGTTTTCTACTTTACTAAACGCTATCTTTTCTAGTGAATCAGGTCTTCTCATGATATGGCCAATTTACAACAGGCTCAGCTTTGTCGTCTTGGCTTCTAGGGTGAGTTCAGGCTTGATTTGCTCTAGGATCCTTTTATTTGTCCATGCTATCCATAGAACATTTCTCCGGCACCACATTTCAAATGAGTTGATTTTCTTCCTATCCGCTTTCTTTGCTGTCCAGCTTTAACAGCCATACATAGAGATGGGAAATAAAATGACATAGACAATCCTAACTTAAGTATTCGACTATAAGCCTGTGCCCCTTCCTAGAATTGGAGGACCTAAAATGGTAATGCACGTGCCGGTAACCTCAAGGTTGTGCTATACATTGGGCTACTGTACCTTTGTACCAAGTCTGGAAACTCCCACTGGTTCAGAATATAGCAGCTAGTTTGATTACGGGTACATCTTAGGAGGGATCATAATACACCAATCTTAAAATTACTCCACTGGCTGCCAATTAGTTTCTAGGCAAAGTACAAAGTGTTAGTTATTACTTTTAAAACCTTACATGGTTTGGGTTCAGGTTACATACAGGATCACCTTCTCCTGTACAATTCACTCTGTACACTTAGGTCCCCTGGGAAATGTTTGGACTATACTGGCAATGGTTTCCCAGAGGACCTTTTCGTCTGCTGGCCCCAGACTGTGGAATGACCTGCCAGAGGAAATACGACAGCTGAAAATGCTGACTGCTTTTAAAACAGCTCTAAAGACACATCTCTTCCAGCAGGCCTACCCTGTCAGTTTTAAATCACAACTTTCATTGGTATATATTTTTTAAAAATGTACTCATATGAGTGAATTTTATTAGTTTTATAGGCCCGAAAGGGTGGTCTGCCGACACCTTGGTTTGCTCCATGAGGAAGCTGCAGCAGACAAACCACGGAGGAGCAAAAACAACCCATGAAAGGGGTCCTTTTTGCGGTGCCATAATGATGCCACAGTGCGCCAATGGTGCACTTGCGATGTCATTAGGGCACCGTGACGTGCGGACGCTAGACATCCATCACATCTGTACAAGGCGCCACCATTTTGACATACCGAAGACATGCTAGGGTTGCAGGGCATCTGTAAGAGATGCCCCAAGGCAACCCTTGCACGTCATCAAGACGGGCCACAAGCCCCATCTGTACTGGGCCAATTAGTATAGTATTTTAACTGTTGCTTTTATGTGTTTTCTTTTTCTTTTTCTTTTTAATTTTTTTAATTTAAAAATTAAGTTTTTTATTTTATCATGTTGTACCATGCCTCGAGCCTTGAGAAGAGGTGAGAAATAAATACATAAATAAATAATGGATGTCCCACCACCTCCTTCAGCTGTTGTAAAGAGGCATAAATTACTTCCCTTGTCCATTCAGCCAGCCCTCCTCTTGACTGTTTAATTAGCCAGGTGGGGCAAGGATCTAGTACACATGGGGTGGCTCTCACCACTCCAAGGATCCTGTCCACATCCTCAGGCTGCACAAATCAAAAAGTATCCACCAATACTGGACCAGTAGCAGCCAAGGTTATATCAGATTTTCCATTACAGGTTGAGTTTTCCTTATCCAGAATTCCGAAATATGAAATACTCCCCCAAAACAAAACTTTTTTCATGGGTATCTGAAATAGTGACACCTTTGCTTTCTCATGGTTCACTGTATACAATATTTGTTTCCTGCACAAAATTATTTAAAATATTGTATAAAATTACCTTCAGGGTAAGTGTAAAATAAGTTATGTATGAAACATACCATATATACTCAACTATAAGTTGACCTCATGTATAAGTTGAGGGCAACTTTTGGGGGCAAAAATGTGGATTTTGATATGGCCCTTGGATAAGTCAAGGGTAAAACTTAGAGACATGCAACAAAGGATCTAAAGGATGAAGCAAAGGAAAACAATTCCAAAGAACCTACAAAATTATGGCAGGCATAACTGTTTTGGCTCACACTAAAGGCTTGGATGGAAGAAAGCATAGAGGGAGGTCAGTGCTTCTAGGAGAAATTACACTCTTGCCTTTCACCAGGAGATGGTTCCCTTTTTAAAAAAAGTTAAAGTACAGTATTTACATTGACCCATGGATAAATCAACTTAGGTTTTAGAGGTAAATTTTTGACTAAGATTTCTAGACATACATGAGTATATACAGTAAATGAACTTTGGGTTTACACTTGGGTCCCATCTTCAAGATATCTCATTATGTATTTATATGAAAATACAAGTATTCAAACATCCCAGAAATATATCCAAAATCCCCAACACTTCTAGTCCCAAGCATTTTGGATAAGGGATACTCAATCTGCATATTCTTTGACTGTATTCATTTCCGGAATAAAACACTGTGTAAATATCTGACTCAAAAGATAGGCTATAAATCCAATAAATAAATAAATAAATAAGAGCTCCCAAGAGACAGTTGTTTGTGTCACTGCAGTGACATAATGGGGATCTCAAAGTGAAGAAAGATGGCCATCTCACCATCCATTTCCACCAGATTTTGCAGGCCTTCTTGCCACTTTTGAAGATGATAACAAATATGTGATTTACAAGTTAGTTATTTGGGAACATGGAAATGGACAATCTCATACATGACCATCTGGCTAGTTGTGATGCTCAGCCCACACTTTGCCCACCTCTTCACAGCTTCCCATTAGATTTATGGTAATGTTGTTAGATTTACATTCCTTTGAGTTTTAGAGCAATTTTTCGTTATCCAATCTTCAGTTTGATATCAATATTAAGAATGGTGCCACTGTGCCCTGATAATGTGTACCAGTTGCCAAATCAGGGTGTGGGACCTTTTAATAAATCGAAGCATGACCATGAAGTGATGAAAGCCAGACTGCTGTATTGGACAAAGTGCTAGATTCAGCTTGTATACAAATCCTTACTAGATGGAATCATGCCTTCTTAACCCCAGTACTTTCTCTGCAAAATGAAGAGTGATAGTGCCTTCCCAAGGATTTCTGCACGAAATAAAATTAGGAAAGTAGAACTGACCTCTCTCTTTCCACATCCCTTGGTGACTGATATAGACATCTCACATTGTAAAGTCAGGTCTTCCCGGTGCTGTGTTAGGACCACAGTGTATGTTTGACAGCTTTTGAAACAGAAATAGTGCAGACATTTCTCTCTCTCTCTCTCTCTCTGCGTAATTAATTGCTTTAAGAAATAGTGATTGCAGCAAAAACAAGAGGACTGTAACTAAGCTAATTTCTAAATAAATATGTCAACCAGTTTCACTGAGCAATGCCCAATCTCTGATGTAGGCAATTTCATCACAAAAAATCTTATCAGATAATGTCAGAAATGGTCTGTTGCACAACCCACTGCTTGTTAAGTTGGTTCTGAAACAGTAAATGTCCAGCAAGTAGAGAAGGAAGAAAACTCTCCATCTCCATGTCATCCGCTTCCCCAGGCACAACTCCACCTATTCTGCCTTTCTTCCCATGCCTGCAAAGGGATTATGCTCCTGCTCTATTATTTCTATGATTGATTCCTTTGAGAAGGAAAAGAGATGGGAAACACAGGCTGATCAAACTGGATGATGACCTTTTGTGGGACAGCTAAAAAATTGCACGAACAAGGTGTGGTAATTGAACCTTAAAAGCCTCATCTAGAAGCACCCTTTGGGGTTTTCTGAGGCTGAAAGTTTTCAGGCAAGTCATTGGTAAATTAGAGAACTGTTGCACTTGGAAGACGGTGAAGAGTATTCCATTAATCAAAAATGAAAGTGATATTGTAGTGATGGATTCATTGCCACACAGTTAGTCACTCAACCTCTCCCTCTTTCTTGGTGTACACCGTTTACATTTGTGGTTGGAAAGCATGGCTGAGGGACAGTAATACCTGCTGCTGTGTTTGTACCCCAGAATATTTGCACATATACATAAACAATAAGCCAATTTTGTGGCAAAGCTCTGAGGCTTTTGACAGTGCTTGCAATGTTATAATTAGGCTTGCAGTTTTGCTTAATATGTGGAAGGATGTCAGACTTCATCCAAAAGTTATTATCCTTGAAGGCTGGGAGGAAGGCTACTCCCACAGCAAACAACAAATAGGCTTTATTAATTTCTTGAATGACAGCAGGAGCTGTGATTAACAGTGATCTTAATTTGTGCAAGCTGGGACATGTGCAATTCTTCCAGTGTGTCCAGCTGTTCTTCTTCTGGAGAATACTGGCTAAATTAGTCAGGCTCAAGGTAGAGAATGACAGCTCTGAACATAAGCCACTGGAAACTATTCCTGCCCAAACCTAAGAGTGATCATGCAACAGGGGGCCAAAGTCAGAAGATGCAGCATCGGTAGAAATTTCTTTTTGTAGTCAATTGGGCAACTTCTTGTCTCCCAGATGTTGTTGACCTGCAGCTTGCTTCAGCCCTGAGCAGCGCAGCCAAAGGTAAGGCAAAAAGCTACCATCAAACAATACCTGGAAGCCTACAGGTTAAGCTAGCAGCTCAGTGATTCCCAAACTTCAGTCCTTCAGGTGTCTTGGACTTCAGCTCCCAGAATTCCTGACTATTGGCATAGGAGGCTGGGGCTTCTGGGAACTGAGGTCCAAAACATCTGGAGCAGCAAAGTTTGGGAATCACTGAGCTAGCTCAAGGGAAACTTTCAGCCCTCCAGATGTTGACAAACTACTGTTCCCAATCCATCAGCGTTACATGAGTCAAGCTGCCTGGGACTGATGAGAATTTGAACCAAGGCACATTTGGAGGGCCACAGATTCCACAACCTAGCCCTGGGCATTGCTGTTGGCTGAACTAATTTTCATGGTCACCTAAATTATTTGCAAGCTGGAGAAAGAAATGAGTGGGGTTTGAAAAGATGATGAAGAACAAGGTATGCCTGATATCGTGGCAGTAGCATTCTTGATACATAGGCTGGGTTTAAAGAAACATACCCAGCATAGAAGATTCTTGAACTTTATGGCACTTGAAATGCAGCTTGTAGATTGATCAGTTAAGGGAACAGGAAAAGCTGGTTGCCTACAATCTACTTTTGTGTTGAGAGTGGATTGGTATTGCAGCAGAAATAAATGAAAGATACTTTAAGAGATGTTTGGTTATGATTTATGCTCACTTTGGCTGAAAGTTACTATTATCTTCCACTTTTATCTGGACAATACTTTAGAAAAAAATTATATCTTGTTTGGCCACTTTTGTAGGTATAAATCAGCTATAGTGCAGAAGTAATTCTTGTCTACTGTTTCTTTGGTTTGGTAGTTTAAACTTAGGTTCTTCTCACTAACCTTTATGCAAAAGGAAGGTAGATATCAAAATTCTGTAGCTGAGGAAACAAAAGAAACAATGTTTAAGTTTAACTCATGAAAAGTATACAATTATATATAGCTAAAAGGAAACATTATTTTTGAAGTTGTTCTGTGGGTTACATTAAGGCAGAAGTCCCTTAATGTAAGTTTCTACTTTGATGGAAGTTAACCCCACTAACTCAATGGGACTTACCTCTGAATACATGTGTAGGATGGTTCTGTTATCTTTGCATGATCTTATAATAGTTCTGTGTTTTTATCTGCTTATGTTCAGATTCTTGTCTGTTGCTTTCTGCTGTTTGCCCTGCCCTGTCCTGTGTTTTTATTACATTATTGTAGTTTACTGTTTTGTTGAAGTGTAAACTGTTTTATACTCTATATAAAGTATTTTAGAAAAATTAAAATGGTGATTTGTGAGCATTTTAATATAGTATTTTTGGAGGGTCCTCTAAGCTGGAGACTGCCCAAAAGTGTTTTCCCATCCTGTCTGTTATCCGCTTTCTATATTGCTTTGAAAGTACTTCTAAATAATAAGCATAAAAATCCATATAACTATTATTTTATTCTCCTACCCACTAGCTGTTTTAAATATGTAAAAATTTAAGCCATGCACCTATACACATATAGGTAGTTATCCTTACTAATGTGTATTTATGCGTGTGTGAGGCCTTTACAATCATACTAATAGGTCCTTATGGTCCATCCTATTCAAGTACATAGGACTGCAGCCTAATCTGATCATCATGTGTCTCCCTCCTTAAAAGTCTTTAAACAGAGGCTGGATGGCCATCTGTCAGGAATGCTTTGATTGTGAATTCCTGCACGGCAGGAGATTGGATTGGATGGCCCTTGCAGTCTCTTCCAACTCTGTAATTCTGTGCTTTGATACTCCCTCAGCCCCTAAAAAACTTTTTGTAAAGGAAATGCATAGCGAGTGGATAAAGTGGTCTTGTGAATGTAGGACTTGTATTAGTAATTTGCAGATTCAGGATTGTGATGATAGTCAATATTCTTCCACTATGGGAATGAACATATCTCATGTAGTGCCTTTTTTGTTAGATCTTTAAAGACTGAACATATTAATTAATCTCACAGATCATACAATCTGGAAAAAGTCTATGGAAAAATAAGACCAAGCCCTTGCCTTATAACAGGTTACCAGTATCAATACCCTTATCTAAACCTTTCCTGGGGGCCTACCACGACAGTAGAAAATGTGCTGCCTTCAAATGTTGATAAACTGCAAGTCCCAACAGTTCTAATCAAAGAGGCATGCTGGAGTTGGATTTCAGTAACATCTAGAGGGCTACATGATTCTGATCCTGGACTACCAGGGTGGAGATTTCTCTAACCATCTAGCTGGCTAAATTACTTGAAACTGTCATGTTTTTATTAAGTTATGTATTGGAGTTAACACGATATGTTAAGACGTTATTGGATTGCAACTACCAGTGATCCTAACCTTAGGCTATGCTGACCAGGGCTGTGGAAACCTGCAGTTCAGCAACATCTGAGGGATCACTGTTCTAGATGCCTGCATTAACTCCACACTTCATTTCCATTTGTATGTCTCACAACAGCACCTGGTTCTGTGTTTTCACATTTTTGATCAGCTGGTGAGAAATTCGTCTTGTCTCACAGCTGTCTCGCAGTGGATGCGCCATCGGCGTTTGAAGCTCAACATGTCCAAGACGGAGCTTCTTGTCTTTCCTCCTAAGTCCACCCTTCAACACTTCTTTTCTGTCTCTGTGGACAACATTTCTATTCAACCAGTCCAGCAAGCCCGTAGTCTTGGTTTTATCTTTGATCTTCTCTCAGATCCAGACCACAGCCAAGGCATGTAGATTCTTTTTGTACAATATTGCCAAAATCCAACCATATCTTTCCACCTCTACTGCCAAAATCCTGGTCCATGCCCTAGTGGTCTCATGATTTGATTACTGTAACATCCTCCTGACTGGGCTTCCTCTTTCTCACCTCCGTCCTTTAATCTCTGTCCAGCATTCAGCTGCTCGCATTATCACATCCGCCCACCGCTCTGACCACATCTCTCCTGTGTTGGCATCCCTTCACTGGCTCCCCCTCCCTTTCAACATTCAGTATAAGCTCCTGCTGTCAACGTTTAAAGACCTCCATGGGCTGGCCCCTCCTTACTTAACAGACCTTATTTCTCCTCACCTTCCCACCAGGGCCTTCCGTTCTGGTAGTCAAGGTCTGCTGTCCCAGCCCAGGATTTCCTCTGCCCCATCTCGGATTCGCCCCTTTTCACTCGCTGCCCCTCACTCCTGGAACCTTCTTTCCCCGCGAACAAGAGCCATCACTTCTTTAACCAGCTTCAAAACAGAGTTGAAGACCATCCTGTTTAGATAAGCGTTCCCAGGCATTATTGTCACTTGCTATTTGATGTTCTTTTGTTGCCTGTTTTATTGAACCATTTCCTGTATTGCTATGTATTTTATATGTATTATTCTACTAGAGTGGCAAGTTAGCTCCAACAGGCCTCCCTGGTAGAAGATTAACCATCCATTAAGAAGCCAAGCCCTTCCTCCAGTCCATCTCCCTTGGTCCAGGCCTCAGAGATAGAGAAGAACTGCTGGACCTGATCCCCTTCTCCGCCACCACTCCCTTCTCCTTTTGTGTCGTGTCTTTTTAGATTGTAAGCCTGAGGGCAGGGAACTGTCTAATTAAAAATA
>NC_056522.1:263773406-263880021 GCF_019175285.1 Sceloporus undulatus
TTGTATGTACAGCACTGTGTACATTTACAACACTTTCTAAATAAAGGTTAATAATAATAATAATAATAATAATAATAATAATAATAATAATAATAATAATAATAATAATTCCTCAGCTCTCCAGCCATGGATAAAGTACTGTCTTCACCTTTGACCAGACTGATTAGGACTGATGAGACTCAAGTTCAGCAACATCTGGGGGGACACAGGGTCTTGACTTTAGCAGCCATTGTTCTTTATTGGGCTGTGGCACTTGACTGGAGAGCTAGTGGTGTGCAGTGGTCTGAATAGGATACTGGGAGACCATGGTTCAAATCACCACGTGTCCATAGAAACCCACTGTGGATCTTTGGCAAGTCATACTCTCTCAGCCTTGGGCAAGGGCAAACTCCCTCTAAACAAATTCTGCCAATTTGGGGTCGCCATAAGTCAGAGATGACTTGAAGGCACAATAATAATAACAACAACATTGTACTGGTTAAGCTTTTAGACATACAGTGGCAAGGCACTTAATGAAGTAATTTCCTTGCTAATGAAATTATAAAATGTATACTGTGCTGACAAACCTCACAGGTTTTAAAGAGGCTCTTGCCAAGTTTTGACTGGCAGATCAGTTTCAGCTGTCAGTAGTAGCTCCTACACAGAACTTTTGTAATTGGGAGGGATCTCTCATGCTTGTTTCATGTGTCTTAAATCACCACAGTAACATATATTTCCTGGTCCTTGTTATAATTAAACTATTCTCACTAAAATTCCTCTGAGGCCACCTCCTGGCAAAAACAACAGGGTCACTGTATGTCATTCTCTCTGCATACCTGTTACTTTTTAACTGTCTGGACATTTGATTGTAAGGTTCTGTTTCCTCTCTTCAGTTTTTTGGTCTTTGTTAGTTTACTTGAGAACAGAGACAGCCATTCTTGTTTATTTGTTGGTTTAGACTTGTCTTCATTATTCACTCAGGATAATCTTCCTCCAACAAGTCACTCATCATCATCATCATCATCGTCATCATCATCATATGTTTCCTTCCTTTTGTATTTATCTCTTGCAAGGTTTATTAAAATGTATGTGTATAATTATCATGTATAATTATCATGGAATAATCATAAATTTATTTTGAAGCACTGTTTCAGTCCACAATGAGAAAAAAATATTCTCCCAACTTGTAGGACCATAGTGAGCAGTGGTGGAGTAGAAGAGGAATGATGTGAGGGAATCTACACAAGACCATTATAGCAGTTCAATTCCATTTTCACAGTGCAACCCTATGCATGTATAAACACTGTGCATAGCGAAGATGTTGCTGCTGTGCTGCGTCCAAATGGAGCAGTGCAGCAACGATGTGTTTGCACCACCGCAGGCTGCTTGCAGCAGTGCAAAAAGTAGGCACTTTTTAGTGCTCCTTTTTTTGCTGTGCAGCAGTGCTGTGCAATTTAGTTGCTGTGCTGCTGCTGCACAGCAATGAAAGGCGGCCCCAGCCTGCTCTTTCAGGCCTGTTTGTACTGGGCCATGGATACACTCCTGATCTGGAGAGAATGTAATTCAAGGATCTTTCTGGGGGATGGGGTTGGCAAAGACATTGGTTTTGCCAGAATTAAAAAATAACAATTTGACTGACAGGAATGTTTCCTGAATTGTTTTAAATACAAGAAATATACCTATACTTTACACTGAACATTTGTTAGAGTGAGAGTCACCAGCTTATGAAATGGCAGACACAGTGCAATTTGTGAGGTGTAATGTTTCTCATGGTGTAGTGGTTTGAGCATTGGACTAAAACTCTACAGATCAGGGTTTGAATTGCCACTCGAGCATAAAAACCCACTGGTTGACCTTGGGCAAGTCCCTCTCAGCCTCAGAGGACAGCAACGACAAACGCAAACCCCATCTGAAGAAACTTGACAAGAAAACTCTATGATAGGTTCACCTTAGGGTCTCCATAAGTAAAAATAAAAAATGACAAAAAAAATACAAACAAGGTTTCTCAAGTTTGTATCCTACCCATCCTCCACTTACCTCAGGATAGACAAAAAGGGTGTGAGCTAGTTTGCTTTAGCCTTCTAATAACCCTCTGAGTGGTAGGTTACACTCAGGTAGTGACTTGCCCATGGTTGCCCAATGAATATCACTATGAATATCAGTGTCATAGCTGAGCCCTGGGGCCATTTACACTCCAGAACTATAGGACTATTATTCCACTTCAGCTGCCATGGTTCCATCCAATGGAATCCAAGGATTTGTAATTTAGGGAGGTGTATTTAGAATTCTCCCTCAGAGTAGCCCAGTGCATCAACAGACTACCAGTCCCTGGATTTTGTGGCTGTTAAAGTGTAGTGATATCACTATAATTGTGTGGTGTGAATGAGTCCCAGGTTTTTCCAGCCACAGCTCAGTTCAGTATTTAAGCTTTTTCAGTATATCCTCTTGGATCAAAGGATGGCTATAGGAGCTGTCATTATGAGCTCCTGTATGTTAACATTACTACATCACTACTGATAAGATCCGAAAATGGAAGGTTTGAATACACCAAGACACTACATTTATCAAACTGAATCGTATACTTTGAGATTAAATGGAGAAACTACCATTTTTTCATCCCTGTAATCCTCCTCCTATTAAACTTTTTTGCCTGTGATATTTTAATTGTAGTTCTGCCTCTTTGTTACCATCATGTCACCATTACTTCCAGAGTTTGGAAAAGTTTCTTTTTTGAGTGATAGCTGCCAGAATTACCTACTGCCAGCTGCAGATTTTATAAGTTTAGAAAGTAACTTTTCCAAGCACTCATACAAAATCACAGCTTTCGTGAGGCTTGTGTGTTTTTTTATACCTGCTTCACATTTTGCATTTCTCCCTCCACCCATCCTGTCATTGTTTTAAACAGTTTAAGAGAACAGCATAGTTGTGGCTATTCTTCTTTGGTCTTAGCAGCCTCAAAGGATGCTTGGAACAGGAATCAGTTAGATGCAACTAGTGAGAAGTCTGGGGCATCCCATGTAATTCTGGGATATACTGTATAAGGCAAGAGAACTGACTAACATGTTACCCCAAACACATTCAAAGAATATTTTTTTACTGGGGTAGGCAGATAAAGTTGGAGCAGGTTCTGCCTTTTATAGTCTGTGAGTGTGTAAAACTTGGCATTAAATCTTTTAAACTATTTTCTGGTTATATTGAATAGGGGAAGACATAGCCCTCTAGAGGTTATTGAACTATAATGCCACAATCCATAAACAATGGTGACGGGCTGATGGAAATTATAGTCTGGAGGACCAGACATCTCCCAATCCAGAACTATGTTGTTTGGAGTAGCACAGACATGGAATTATAAACCTTAGTTTCTGTCTTTATTTCTCACAATACTAGTCTTATCAAACTAGGAGGTTGCACAGAAGCTGGACTCGGCTGTCTACAAAATAATAAATCCAACAGCTCCTGAATCGCTACTTTGGATAATTTGGGGTGCCACTCGATAAAGATGTGGGCCCATAGCAGCTACATCTAAAAAGAATAGGCAGAATGGTCGGGGGGCGCTGGAAGAGACAACATTTGTGTTGGCTTAATTCAGACATGGAGTTCATTTATTTCTCCGGATGTTGCACTCTAATCCCCAGAATCCCTCACCATGAACTTTTATTGATGGAATTGCAAATAATTGGGGTCCACCAGCATCCAGAGGGCCATAAATTCCTTCTCTAGAACTTAGAGGTGAAGCATTCTTAAACTGAACTAAGAATCTCAATTGATGTTATGTGCCATGACCAGGAGACTGAAGCATGTCCACAGCTTCGAACATGACCACTGAAGACTTTTATTTGCTTTTATCACTGGATCACTACCTGGTTTTTTTTCACAATTTGGTTTTGAAAGTATCCAGAAACGGAGTTTCAAAGGAGCTTATGCAGCATAAATGGAATTAGTGTTTGAAAATACATCTAAAGCCCTCTTTAGTACAGCTAAAGCACAGAACAGGTTCTGCAGTTCATTGGATATTTGACATATTGCCGTGTGTGTAATGACTAATTATGGAACCTGGACTATACTTTTCTATATGAAATGATTTGTATCATTTCTACTTAGCAAAAAGTCCTTCCCCTTTGCAATAATTATAACAATTTATTGCTACAGTCATATGTTTAGTTTCATTCACATAAGTTTTACAAATGGACTGTACAACCTGGCATTATAATTTCAAGCACACATTTCACTAATATGTCTTGAATGCCATTTTTAAGAATCTGGGAAGACTGGCACAGTCTAGAGTGACCAGTGCTTTAGCAAAGCAATTCTGTATTTATAGTCTGCTTAAAAGTAAATGCAACTAAGTTAAATGGAACATTCTCACAGTGGGAATTCAGCCTAAATCCTAACTTACAGGTTAAACCTGAGTTACTTTCCCAGAAAAAATGTGGATAAGCTTAATAAGGCCAACCCTACCACTGGACAGAGTAAGGCCATACTTCAGGCAGCAGAAAGAGAGAGGATGGGAAATGATGAAGTGCTAGAGGACCACCTGACAGGCCTTGTACTCCCATAATCTCTCCTGGGCTGGTAAAATATTTCATTCCCCTAGCAATAAAATTCAGTTATCCCTCCATATTTGCAGCTTTGATATTTGCGGATTTGATTATTCACTGATTTGATTAATATGTTCTCTCTAGGAATATCTAAGTCCTCCAGTGCAACTCTATGGTCAAATTTAACTAAAAGATGCACTGAAAGACCTAGAGATTCCTAGAGAGAATACTATACTAGCATTTGTAGCTACTCCAGTGCCATTCTATGGTCAGTGTATGTTGGACATTGACCACAGAGTTGCAATAGAGGACCTAGAGATTCCTAGAGAGGTATCCTCTCAGGTAAAAACATGGTGTTTTTGTTATTTGTGGTTTTTCCATATTCACGGGGGTCTTGTGCTCCTAACCCTAGCGAATATGGAGTGACAAGTGTAGTTCCATTGATCCCTATAAATCACAGAGATAGCCAGCATGGTGTAGTGGTTTGAGTGTTACAGTCAGACATGGGGAGACCAGGGTCTGAATCCCTACTCAGCTGTTGGGTGACCTTGGGCAAGTCACATTCTCATCCTCAGAGGAAAGCAAGGTCAACCTCCCTCTGAACAAATTATGCCAATAAAGCCTGGTATCTCTTTCTCTCCCCCCCTCCTCCACTTTAGGGTTACCTTAAATCAGAAATGACTTGAAGGCAATCAACAGCAGTTGGTACAGTACGGGGAGAGAAGTCTCACTACATCTGCTTGCTTAATTGCAGTTCACTTTTCCTCATCTACTGAAGGTCAAGGAAAATGGCAATAGCAATAGCAGCTTCATTTATATACTGCTTCATACTGCACTAAGCAGTCTCTAAGTGGTTTACAACTATAAGCTAATTGCCCCCAACAAGCTGGGTACTCATTTTAGTGACCTTGGAAGGATGCAAGGCTGAGTCGACCCCGAGCTCCTGGCTGGTATTGAACTCACAACCTTGTGGTTTGTGAGTGAGTGGCTGTAGTACTGGCATTTGACCACTGTGCCATCAGGGCTCCTTACTTTTTAAGTGGGAGAAGCAATTTCTGATATCTACTATCTATATCTTTGAGATGAAAGATGGATTTTTATTAATTTAAATATTTTTGGGATAGGGTTTTCCACCTGAGAAAGAACAGATAATTTTCACACACTTAGATATGTTGACATTAACAAAACAGAGAGGCAGCTGTGTAAAAGTGATGGCAGCAACCTGCATAAATAGCTTATTTATTTGTTTCAGTTTCTATAAAGGCAATGTATGTAATACAAAACAAACCCGTAAGAAAAGCTCATTTCAACTAGAGCTAGTTTTGTCTAGGGATGTAATTCTCCATTAATGACTTTGTCACATCAGGCTGCTAAGATGATACACTCACATTGGTGTAGGAAATGGAAATGTACTGGTTTTTGACAGCCCATTTTGCACAGCTCTTCAAAAGTGCCACAGTGCTGCTATAGTCCTGGGCTCTTCTGTCTTTTGCACACCAGCCTCCTAACCTCACTTTCCTCCCCTATACCATTCTCAGCATGCCTTTTGGTCTGTTCTTTTTTTCAGTTGCACAGTCAGCACAATTGATTAAGTAAAACAAAGAAAAGAAAAGTTGGAAAAAAGAAAAGAAAAACAGCTTGCTTGGGAATAGCAAGGGGGAGAGGAGCATAATCATTGTTAAGACTCTTGTTAGCACCACATGATTGCCTGCATATCAAGACTGCAGCAGGAGGAACTTATCATACATGAATCAATAGTGGAAAAACAACATTATTAGGGCATTGACAGGTTTTGCTGTCAGGGTTTTCTAACACTCAAAAATGTGTTTATGAACCATTTTATGAATATTTTTGAATATTCTTTCATCACTAGTTCCGTCTTTAAGAGCAAAATGTGCAGCAGTATCAGTGATCAAATATGATTAGGCCAGAAGTAGATTCTTGAAAAGCCATGAGATCTCCTAAACTTGCAAATCCTATATGTATTCACCTGAAAGATTAACCTGACGGACTCCTTATAACATATCTCTGAATCAGTATGCTCAGGACTGTTCTATAAGGGCCTGATCCACCATAATATGTTGCCATCTGCATTAAACCACTATAGTGTACTTGCCCCAGATACAATGGATATTTTCAGATAGGCAATGTTACCTATTAGACATTCTGATGACAACATCAAAGATTGGAGGCATTAGCCATGGCTAATCCTACTGGGTAGATGACTCCAGGAAGAGGATTCTGGAAGTTATACCCCATAAAGTAACATTTCTAAGCTCTGCTCAAGGTCACCAAGCCCCAGAAAAAATTACTGCAATTGCTGCTAATACAAGGAGCAGGTGGGGATATTAATCAGATCAGAGTGGGTGGCATAATCCAAAGAAAAGTTTGTCAAGGTGTTACATAAAATATGCAGTGGTTAAGTTATTCTTTAATTATGATGAATATTGCAGGAAAAAGCCTTCCAGGATGCGCTCTTGAAGAGTCTAGATTCTTGTTTCCCTACAGAGCAAAGTGAGTGAGCATAAGGGATTACTGTATAGTTTCCTCACAAAGTACAATAGTAAGATTGGAGGCAGAGACCATTACTTTGAGTTCTCACGTCATTCAGTAATTTAATTAATATTTGTAGGTACCTCTGCAGAGTGGCATGCAAAGAATGCAGGCAAAATCCCCAGCCTTTTATGCCAGTCTCAATGATCTGTAAAATTTGAAGAGAAACACTGCAGCTAGATCACAAGAAACATAGTGAGCAGTTGTGGTTGGCCAGAGAATATTTTCTGGCCAGTAAGAATCTGAGCACTGGATTTGTGGTTCCACCAGCTTAACCCACATGTACCATGACAATGATGATGACCAGGGTGTGATTTGTGAGCTCAGCTGACTCAGTGCATTCTGTGGGTGAGGGAACAACACTCCCTTCCATCCAAATTTCCCATGTGATTATTTGTGTTCAGTTGTGTTCAAAAGGAAGCAATTTGTTAGCACAGCTGTGGCTTCCAGTAAGAGTGCTATGAATAGTAGTGTGTTGCAGCCATGCTTAAGCAGTGATGCTTAGGTGGTGCCCTAAAAGCTTCCCTTAACCATAGGGTGGGATGAGTGGCTCCTAAGAAACATCAGAGTTGCAGCCAAAGACTCCTTATATTGCTTATTATCTGGGAATTCAGAGGGGCTGAGGGTGCGTGTGGCATGAACACAACCATTTTCTGCTTTGAGAAAATATGTTGATATCTACTGATGGTTATATGGGCAGATTTCAGAGGACTGTTAAGATTGATTCCTATCTTGCATGCAATGAAAGGTATGATGAGTATATTCAAGGATATTAATAGGGGCAAGCACTACTGAATCCTGCCCTGCACATAAACAGAGTGCAAGTATTCTCTTGACAGAGTGAGATGTATAATCGACTCTGGCTGAAATAAATGTATGGGAGTCATTCTGGCAGGCGTCAAAGGCATGTGGCCTTCCGGAGGGTGATATACTGTATCCAACATAGTCAGTGGTGAGGAATAATTAGAACTGTAGCTCCAGAGGGACACAAACATGCACCTGAGGAAGATTTTTTTTCTTCTGAAATGTATTAGACCTAGAATACATTTGTGTCTCTTGTATCTCTTGAAAGTATGCTCCTTCTGGAACAATGTGAGGTTGATGATCCAGAGAAGGAGCTTTTCCATTTGTGGAATGGACACTTAAGAGCCAAGCAAATTAATATTTATAAAATAGTTCTGAAAACCTTTACTCAAGCCAGAGGACAAAAAACCAAAGCAAAAGTAGTTGAACTTCCATGGGGAAGGGGGATGTTGAGAGGGATGGTGGGCCTTGTGCCTTGCTATAGGCCCAGCCTGCTGCTTCTGGAGACATCAAGGAGCAGGAAGAAAAAGTGGTCCAGGAGTTAGGTCCAGGGGCTGTGGAGGCCACAAAATGACTGCTGTGTGTGTACAAGCATTCATGTACACAAGTCTGACTCAAGGATGGCTAACTTGTGGCCTCTCAGATGTATTGGTATTTCAATTTCCAATGGACCTAGCCTAGCCAATGGTAAAGCATGCTGGGAGTGGTAATTCATCAGCATCTGGGGTGCCACAGATTCCTGAGATGGAGGAAACAGGCTTTCAAGATGGAGAACACTGTATATCCATTCTGTCTTTTAATTCTTATTGAGTTTTATATATAAGAGGAAAGTGGAAAAAGCATGAAAAAAATTAAAGTTCTGAGAACATCAGTCAATGAGACTGCAAAATTCATTATAAAATTAAGAGCATGATGTAACAGAAGTCTCATCTGGAATTGGTATCAGTATAAAATGTGAAATTCAAGAGATTTCCATAAGTTGACAGGTGACTTGAAGGCTAATGCACAAACATTATGAGCAGGAAATGAATGCCTTTTGTTATTGTCTTTGTGAAAAAAAGTTAAGTGGCTTGAATAAAGATCTATTGTCTACTTATTAGCAACTAGAGAAAACTTGGCTTAGTTAAAAGAAAAGTGAAAGTTACTTTATATTTATCAATCTCACTTTGTGACTGTCAAATCTCAAGCAGACAGTACTGTATATAAAATACTTCAATATGATTACTGTATTCTTTTTTGGCCTTTTAAAATCCATTTCTTAGTATGCAGAGGTTAAAGATCCATAACATTTTGTTGTTTGAAATGTAGGGTAGTACTAACTTTGAAAAATCAGTGATGTGGCATAGATCATAGTGTTTGCTCCATGAATGTGTGTTTTACTCTGTTGTTGCTACTGTGTGCCTCCAAGTTGTTTCTGACTTATGGTAACCCTAAGGGAAGCCTGTCATGTGGTTTTCTTGGCAAGATTTGTTCAGAGGAGGCTTGCCATGACCTTGCCTTGAAGTTGCAAATATGTGACTTGCCCAGTAGGTTTCATGGCTGCACTGGGAATCAAACCCTGGTCTCTAGAGTTGTAATCCAACATACAAACCATATCAGAATGAAAATTGTAGGATCCTTTGCAGAGGTATTGATCTATATTTACATAGGTGCAGGATCACATAATTCCATAGCTGCTCAGGCTCTTTCTATCTCTTTCACTTTGGTTTGAAAGGCAGGAAATTCACACACCAACCCATTTTTCTCCTTTCAGTGAGCCATGCAGTCCCACCAAATGTTGTGGGTGGGGATGTAAGGAAGGGAGGTCAAACTAGCTATACAACTACACCCTTCTGAACATTTTTTGCCATGATTAAAAGCTTTTGTGGCTGCCCAGGGTGGGTTATTCAAGCCTGACCACATGTCTCTTGTAAAAAGGCTTGCTTCCCAGACTTCACCCTTCTTTAGCATGAGTTCCTGGGTCTTGGTCTGTGACTAGCTGAGCACGTCTGTCATCATCCTTCTTTGCTTTTTTGACAAGCATTGTGTGCTTCTCTGACATCCCTTTCTCCCAGGTTACATGCACAAAGGGAGAAGACACAGCCTTCTGGCAAAGCAAAATCAGCTGGTAGGGTTTGTATCTAAAAAGTGTCGTATGCACATCTGACATCTGTGCTGTAACAATGAATGGGAATATGTTTTTACATTTTTTAAAAAATCTGAAAGCAGTATAGAGTTTTGTAGGAAATAATATCTGTAGGAATTAAATAATACAACTGCAAGAGGATATCAGCCCAAAAGCTCTTCCTTTCAAAAGGCCTTTCTTCAGTCTAAGGCCCAAAACACACTGCAAAAATAATCCAGTTTGAGACCACTTTAACTGCCCTGTCTCAGTGCTAGGGAATCCTGAGAATTGTAGTTTATTGTGGTACTAGAGCTCTTTGACAGAGAAGGCTAGATGTCTCACAAAAGTACAGTTCCCAGAATTCCCTAGCTTTGACCCAGGGCAGTTAAAGTGGTCTCAAACTGGATTATTCCTGTAGTGTGTTTGGACCTAAATTTACTTTAGTCTGATGTCAGTTGTCTGTTGTCCCAAAGAAACCAGGTCATTTTTAAAAATTGAGCCACATTTTTAAGCTAGCATTTTAACTGTGAGCTGAAAGATGTTAGTAGTAATGTGAAACACAGCCTTAAAAAATGAAAAATAAGAGGACACGATTTGTAAAAACAAGCACATTTATAAGCACAAAATAGCTTGGAATCACCATGATCCCATTTACAGCATATTGAACATCCCA
Source organism: Sceloporus undulatus (assembly GCF_019175285.1). Lineage (NCBI taxonomy): Eukaryota > Metazoa > Chordata > Lepidosauria > Squamata > Phrynosomatidae > Sceloporus > Sceloporus undulatus. The sequence goes on from NC_056522.1 coordinate 263,784,058, forward strand.
TGAATAATGTATATCCTGCAAACATTTATTGGCCAAGTACTGTGCCAGTTTGGATAAACCATTTTCACCTTCTGTCTCATAAGTCCTCCTGACAGTCTATGCAGGAGGCAGCTTATGTATGAAAAGTCAAAAGTGAGTGTTGGTATCTAAGGCCCCATTCCCACTGGCTTATAAAGCAGATCAAGACTCGGATTATGGGGGCATCGTTCCCATTTGAGCGCGCATTCGATCCTCATTGCGCTGATTTCGTTCCCATTGAAATTTGGATCTGATCCTCATGTAATCGATTTTTTCAGGAAAAACCCGAATCAGGGGGGCTTGAACCTGGATTAATTTGACTGTACTTTTTCAGAGGTTTTTCCTGCACCTCCCGAGTCCGATCCAGGGCAAATGAATGGGAACGACAAGGGTGTCTGATTCGGGAACTTGGGGATGGGAGGAGCAGTGCTCAAGGGGCTGGCCTGGGGGTGTTGCCCACTTTGTTCTCTTTCCTGCATTACCAGTGCCATTTCCCCCCATTCACATAGCCTTTCCCCCGGTGGAGTGGTAAGCAAGGTAAGGCGATCGCTTATGTAGACAAATTTATTTTTTTAAAAAATTAAGCTTTCGATTGCCTAGGCACTCTGTTGGGTGTCCAAACATAGCAAATTGCTACATTGACCTCCAAACGCGGTAAACACATTACGTCCCCCTGCAATAGCCCGCGCCAAAATGCATCGAAACAACTGACATCACTGTGACATCTAATCGCCTAAGTGCTTGATTGACAGCTGCTTTAAAAAAAGAGGTTCCAGAAGGGCAATGGAAACATGGAGCAAATTACTCCGCTTTAAAATACAGTGGGGGGAAATCCAATGGGAACGAAAACATGGGTCAAAATAAATTGAGTCATTGTGCAACCTTTCCTAATGGGAATGAAGGACTAAATTCGATTAGGACTTGGAAAATTTTTTTTAGCCAGAATCACAACAATATATGTCGCTTTTTGTTCCCAGTGGGAATGAGGCCTAAATTCCACCTGCTAGTAGAATGTAAATACAGTAGGCTTTCTATAGTCAGAGATTCGGTATCCACAGATTCTACCAACCATGGCTTGAAAATATCCCTCTGCCCTGCCCCCCCAATTTTTCCCCCCAAAAGCAAACCATGATTTTGTTATTTCATACAAGGGACACCATTTTACTATGCCATTGTATATAATGAGACTTGAACATCCATGGATTTTGGTATCTGTGGGGGTCTTGGAACCAAGTCCCAGTGGATACAAAGGGTCTACATTTAGCATTTGGAAAATTGAGCTTTGTCTGCATTGATCTGGGGCTGAGAATGGGAATTTCTAAAGGGGGAAAAAACCTCTTGTGTATCACAGAAAGGGGTTGGGTAAAAAGACAACTTGAAACAGAGTAAAAGTCTTCAGGCTGTCTCACTGCAGAGCCATCCCTATCATTAGAGAATAGAAGGCAGATCACCTTATGTGTCCCCTCCCTGCTGTTCCTCTTGAGCCCCCAGCCATTCTTCTTTCTGGGAGGACAGGATTGTGGGCACTGCACAGCTTTTACCTGCAGCTTCTTAAGCTACCCTGAGGATAAGATTCAGCTACCAATCCCATCAAATTCTGTACATAGAGTGGGGCAAGGGCAGGCAATCTTGTCCTTTGCTCCAGGCAGTCAAAATGTCTTGCAACAACGTTGGCTCTTTCTTAGGGTTCAGAGAAATACAGGCTAAATGAAAGTGAATTACTTGGAACTATATGTAGGCAAGAAAATGTGCTTGTGTTGTGCTAATGCTGCTGTCATGTACTGTATTACACATATATCCTATCTAAGTGTTTCTGCTTGATCCTTGCTATTAAGTACTGGTTTTGGTTGACTAAAGTGGAATAAGGAATATTATTATGATTTTTAATGAAAACACTGAAGTCAACAGCTGCAATTGAAATCAACAGTCAGTGTTACTGTTTCTAAAGAAACAGAAGCATCTTTTTTTTCATGAACATCCAACAGTCATCAGAAGGCTTTTGGTCTCATGTTGTGTGTAAGGCCCTGTTTTTCCAAGGACGGATGAAGGATAAAAGCCTGAAGACTGTTTGTTTAAAACTGAAGACATCTGAGTTTCCTCATGCTCAGGAAAGAAATGGGGGCTTTTTTAGTGAACACAGCAGAGCCAGTCATGACTCATGACCTAGTGTTATGTGAAGGGTGTGACTGTAATACCATCTCCTTTGCTATGTGGCACCAAAGGTTTTGGTCCCCTGCATTGTGAATAGTACTTGTTTCATTAATAGTTCTCATATTCAAGGCACTATGGTGGAGTGGGGTATCCTGCTACAGCAGTGTTATTCCACCAATCATTTCCCACCACCTGCAGCCCAGGGGGAGAATGAATGCCCTTAAGTCACTGATTTCCTTGATGCATGGAGTAAGGTGAGTGTGGATTGAGATCAAGGACTGTAAAACAACTTCACCCGAATGCCAAACAATTTATCTTATGGAGTAGATTGAGGCTTGGGCCCTTCTTGTGAACCTTACTAAAGTCATAGTCTTGGGGGGGGGAATTATTGGTTCCAGAAATGAATGTAAAATATTATTACTCGTTCTGGTAACCCAACAGAGTCCAAATATCCAACCCCAGAGTTCTCAGATATATTGGACTACAACTCCCAATCAGCACTGTGCTTACTAGGATGATGGGAGTTGTCTTCAAAATGCCAACACATCAGATGGTAAGTTGGGGAAAACCCACTGTGAGCTTGTCTGGGATGTTTTTATCAGTCTCTGCCAGTCTACCATAAAACACTTCCCACAATTCTTTCATCTTTATCACAAGGCTTTAGTCTTGGGCTGTCTGCTCTATTAATGCTCTTGGGAGGATTTCAGTGGTGCTTAGTGCAAAATATCTATGTCTTATACATCTGTGTAATGTGCACTGGCTCTTCTGACAATCTAGCCAAAGCAATATCTGTTTGTTTTGCAGAAGTGGCATCACTTTCTGACATTGTGTCTGTGTGTCTGAGTGTGAAGTTGCAACTCAACATGAATTTTTTTTGTGGGTTTTTTGGGCTATGTGGCTATGTTCTAGAAGAATTTATTCCTGACATTTTGCTTGCATCTGTGGCTGGCATCTTCAGAAAAATGTTATGAATTGTTAGCCAGTACCCAAACAGACATATATGTGTATGTGAAGACAGGATGTGAGCAAGAGTCAAAAGTGCAGAACTAGAGAAATAATGAGAATAGGCATCCTCCCCATAATTAAATTGCCAAATTTATGTATGATGACGTATTTCTTTGTTTGTATAAAAGAATGACAAGAGGGAGGTGTGGGCTGATCTTGCCACTTCTCTTCCTGTCATCTGCCATCTGTTATAAGTGTGTAGGTATCACAAACAAGGTTTTCTTTCTTACACTGTATTTCAGCTTGTCCATGGTTTGGGGAATTAGGAACACCTTACAATCATAACTCCAGGCTCCAAGAGGCATTATCACTCCACAGGAAACTGAATAGATGGAATATCAGTTTCTCCATTTTCCAAGGACCTATCAATAGCCCCTCATGTGTTCCTTGGAGCTATGAATGAGGGTTTTCCTTTCACCTTCATTAGGAAATTTGAGGCAGTGTAAAAGAGCATGGGCCCTTTAAGGGCTGCAGTTAGTAATCAGTGGGGAATAAAAACGTTTGAGGAATCTAAGGCCTGCTTGAGCCTTCAGCTGGTGGAAGCTCCTTGCTGGGATAGCAACTATTTCTGAGCTTTTGCTCTAGCCATACAATGCGTCCAGAACCCTTGGGTATGGAACAGATCTACTGCTCAGCTTTGGCCATCCTTAGTAGGGATTGGCTGCACCTAACAAGATCTTGCTTTTCTACTGTGCCTTACTGCACTGAGCCTGTCAGGTTACCTTGCCCAGATGTCAAGAGTATTGTCTGAACTGTTGGGAATTTCCTAGAAACCTAATGTCCCCTTGCTCACTCAGAATTTCTTCAGAATGAGGACAACATGCAGACTTACATGTAACCTCCACTGCATCCCCTCCCCTCCTCTTTGTAGAGTCCTTCCTTTCTAGTTTTCACTGTCATAATTTGCTTTGACATATCATAAGAATATACAAGAAACCATGTTGGATAATATGAAAAGCCTTCCAGGTACAGCATTCTGTTCCTACAGTGGTCAACCAGATACCCATGAGATGTTCAAAACAAGGACGCAAGAGCAACAGCTCTCCAGATCCCTAGTAACTGATTGACTCTGTTGACTCATGTTCAATTTGTGATCTACTTGGACTCCTAGATCCCTTTCACATGTAGTCTCTATAAGCCAGGTGTCCCCCATCCTATATCTATGCATTTCATTTTTCCACCCTAAGTGCAATACCTTATATTTTTCTGTGTTGAATATCATTTTGTTAGCTTTGGCCCAGCTTTCCAGTTTATGTAACAGTAGTGTAGTGAATTACATAACTGTAGTGTGATGTGCTATATATTATCTTTTAAAACTGTTATCAATGATTATATTTTAAATGTATATTAAACTGTTTAACCATGGTTTGTAATATGCACTCAGCCCTCCAAATTCACAAATTTTTTAAATTAATGTATTATACCATCCATGGCTTGAAAATATTTGAAAAAATATAAATTTCAAAAAGCAAACCTTCATTTTGTCATTTTATATAAGGGGTACCGTTTTGCTATGCCATTATATTCAATGAGATTTTAGTATCCATGGAAGGTCCTGGAACCAAACCCCAAGGGATACAAGAGCCCAATGCTTTGTTAACTTTTTTTTTTTTTTGCATCAATTGAAGTATAGTGTCTAGAATAGATTAAGAGGGGAAAAAATAGTACCACTCTATTCAGCAGTGCTCAGGCCTCACCTGGAATTCTGCGTAAGGTTCTGGGCACCACAATTCAAAAAGGATGTTAAGAAGCTGGAGCATGTCCAGAGAAGGGTGACCAAAATGGTGAAACGTCTGGAAACCATGCCCTATGAGGAACAACTTAGGGGGCTAGGTATATTTAGCCTGAAGAAGAGATGGTTAAGAGGTGATATGATAGCCCTGTTTAAGTATTTGAAGAAATGTCATGTTGAGGATGGGACAAGCTTGTTTTCTGTTGCTCTAGAGAATAGGACACGGAACAATGGATTCAAGCTACAGAAAAGTGATTCTACCTAAACATTAGGAAGAACTTCCTGACAGTAAGAGCCATTGGACAGTGGAAAACATTCCCTCAGTGAGTAGTGGAGTGTCCTTCTTTGGATGGTTTTTAAACAGAGGCTGCATGGCCATCTGCCTGCTGTGAGGTACTTTGATTGTGTATTCCTGCATGGCAGACTGCGGTTGGACTGGCTAGCCCCTGTGGTCCCTTTCCAACTCTATGATTCTACAATTGTTTCCAAGTATCACACCACCTATTGTTAATTTTGAAGGGGCTAATAATACAAGAATTGAGAACCAGCATGGCATAGTGGCTTGAGTATTGGACTATGACACTGGCAAACCAGGCTTCGAACCCCCACTCTGCCACTGAAACACACAGAGTGACCATGAGCAGGTCACAGTCTCTCAGCCTCAGATGAAGGCAAAGGCAAAACCACTATGAGCAAATCATTCCAAGAAAACCTCTAATAGGTTAGGGTCACTATAAGTCAGAAATGACTTGAAGGCATACAACAATGATGATTAAGATGGTAGATTTGCTATTGCGGAAAAGACTACACTTACCTATCTTGTATTCAGTTGTGCCGTCATATTTTCTCTCTTAACAAAAAATAACTGGAGAGTGTCAACACTACTGTACAATGAGGCTGTGTGATCACTGAGGTATTGCATATTAAATATCACAGGCAGCTAGGAGACATTCATATTGCCTGATTTGCATTAGAAATTCAGGAATTTGGTTGTGTCAGTGCTCTGCACATTTGTTGAATTACTAATGAGACATCCACAGAATGATGAGCATGAGAAGAGGAATGTTCTCTTTTAACTGCTCGGTTTAATTTCATTGCCTTTTTCACTTTCACAGGGTCCACATCAAGCCTCTCTTTGCTTGTTACCTTTGTTTACATGTTCACATCTCTCAGCATCCACAGAGAACCTTTCACTTCTCTTTCATACACACTTATTAGTGGGAGTGTCACACTTTAGTTTTTTCTGTGTTTTGCATGATACCTGGTTTGTGAGCTCTCTGTGTGTAGTTCCTTTCTTAATATGAATATTTCAAAACTAAATAGCTTCCAGACTCATGTAGGACTTGTATTGGGGCCCCAGCAGATACAAGTAGCTTAGAAGAGGTGTAGTCAAACAGTATGTAACTTTGAAATAACAACATGGAATGTGTATAATGTGCTAATTATGAATATTCATTTGTGAGACTTGCTTCCTGATGTTCATTGTTGTTGTTGTTGTTGTTGTGTGCTTTCACATCATTTCTGACTTATGCTGACCCTAATGTGAACCTATCATGGGGTTTTCTTGGCAAGTTTCTTTAGAGAGGGTTTGCCAAGGCCATCATCTGAGGCTGAGAGGGTGTGACTTGGCCAAAGTCACCCAGTGGTTTACATGATCAAGCTGGGATTCGAATCCTGGTCTCTAGTGTCACAGTCCAATGCTCAAACCACTACATAAGGTAACTGGCTCTCACACTATGCCTTACCCTCCAACTATCCCCATTTGGCAGGGACAGTCTCAATTAACCCTCCGCTGTCATCCCATTTTTCAGCTACTTTTAAAATGCCCCAGTTTCTCTCCCTTTCTTCCACCTTCCTTCTTTATCCTCAGCTTACTCCAGATGCTTCAGATTCAGGGCTCTTCTACACACGCTACTAAAATAAACTGGGAACATACTATTCTGAAGGCAGCCATCATCACACCTCCTTTCATTCCCACCACCAAGGATGTTGCCCCTGTCATGGTCTCTTCCTGAACTCTCCCTTAATCTCATGTACCTGTCAAATGCCCTACCCTGCATGCTTTTTAGACTGTTTTTTTAATCCTCACTTTTTTCATACAATTCCAAAGCTCTGCTACTGTGAGTGAAATAAAAAAACAAAAGCAAAAATATGGGGGGGGTGTGGGGATTAAAGGTAGTAACAGTTACCCAGAATAGTGAAGGGGATGGAGGAGGAGGGGATATTGACACCATAGAGGAGTCACACTGGAATAGTACCTCTTTAAGAGCTCGTCTGATAAACACCCATGTGATTGGCAATTGCGCAACTGTTCCAGGAGTGATGTTTCACACCTGGGGACTTGCATGCTTGCTAGGTGAAACCTGTCAATGAAAAGGGATGGGTTGGGGACAGCAATGTTATGGATTAGAGGCATTGTTGTGTGATGAGTATGGCCAATGCTGCTTCTTTCCTGGTGTAATTGCAGTACAGTGGACCCTTGTTATTTGCTGGAGTTTGGTTTCAAGATCGCCCGTGGATAACAAAATCCTTGGATGCTCAAGTCCCATTAAATATAATGGCATAGCAAAATGGTGTCCCTTATAAAAAATGAAAAATCGAGGTTTGATATTTGAAATTTATACTTTTTTTGAACATTTTCAAACTGTGGATGCTTGAATCCATGTATAAAAATTTGTGTATAAGGAGGGCCGACTGTATAACAGCCACGTGTAGTAATGTCGGGAATTCAGAGTGCAAAAGTAGTTCGCACTCAAGTCAGCAGTAGGGAGAGGAGGGGGCATAATCTTGCCCTGGTCAGTAGACTCAGGCAAAAGCAAACTTCTGCAGCTTCTCTTAGCTTGCATGCTATTCTTAGTTAATAACTTTTGCCATCTTGATTTTGCTTAGCCACATGTATCACACTTTTTATCTGTGAAATATTAGACAGTATAATGTTCACATCACCTCATTTTTTATCTTACCTTTTGAAGTCACTTTCTCCTTTTTAAGATAGTTTCAAGTCCACAAGATTCATCTTCTTTCACAGGACCTGGAAGAAGCCTCTGGAAAGTCTGCAGTTACAACTCTTGATTGACAATATTTTATCACAACAATCTCTTTTTCCTGTATTATCCCTTAGCTTAGCAGGTGGTATTTCATGTCAATGTGTTCTGTGAATGAAGGAGTCCTTCCAGAGATTTATGCAGCTTTGGTTGTTTCCCAGGTTTTCTATGGTGCTTTGGTTCAGTTATTTCCAGTTTCTTCAGCGTCTGACAATAACATAAGTTCCTTGCATACTTGGGTGGCCGATACATATTCTGCTTTAGTAGATGATGTTCCTGCTGTGACTTGTTTCTGCTAAATGTTCCACTTCTTTAGGGAAACAGGTACCTACCAGTATTATGATCTGTAAGTACCTGTAGTCCAGTCTGTATCTGTATAAGCTACTGGTCTGGGACTGCTGGTGACTTGTAGCTTTAACTTGAGATGTGCAGTGCCATTGAAATGTTTGGCTACACTTTTCACCACATTCCTATCTCTTTTTTCCTTTTGACTACTTGCTTTCTGACTACTTGCTCTTTCAGTGCTTGCATATAACAGATACATTCCATGAATTAAACAAGGGATTCACTTTTTTGTCAGTTCTTCCTGCCTATGAGGCTTGCTTGGGTGCATATGGTCACAAGGCTTGCCTACGGAAAGTGCATACCCTTCCCTCAATTAATTTGGAAGCATGGAAACAGCAGAATGTCATCAGTTATTCTTACTATGGATATTCACTTTGGACTGCTTGGACTGTTTGCATGCATGCTGCTTGCAAAGTAAATTGAGAGACGGGAAAGGTGCCACACTGACTATGGAGGCTTGCTTGTGACCAAATGGATGCTGTTTGGTGCCTCCCCCTCACCCCGCTCCCTGTGTGTCTGTGCACCATCATTGCTCTTTTCAATCTACCTTCAGTCCATGGTACCTCTGAGACTGGGCAGTGCATCTCTTACAGTATTACTCTACAGTATTTGTGCTTTTGTTCATTTTACTTCACTTTTGTGTATACACTCGGCCCTCCTCATTCACAGCTTTGACACTTATGGTTTTGATTATTCATGAGGTCAAGGCTAGGTGCGCATGCACTCCTCCTCTCCCCTCCCAGGCTTTTCCTCTTGGGAAAAAAGCCCAAGAGGGAGAAGCCAAGAAGGGTACATGTGCCAATCCTACCCCTTTCGTGGTTGGACCGCTGCCTTCCTCAGGCACCCACCTGCCTGGGAAAGGGATGGGGAGTCAGTTAAAAGAACTAGAAAGCGGGGGGGGGGGAGTGTGTGCACCTGGTCACCTTCCTCTGTCCCCTCCCTTTAAGTGGCTTTCATTGGGAGGAGTTATTCATGGTTTTTCCACATTCGTGGGGGTCTTGCACCCCAACCCCTGCAAATGTGGAGGGTTGAGTGTATATGTGCCTGTGTCTGTATTACCATTTTAAAGATGATATTAAATTGCTGTCATTTGGTTATAGCTGTGAGCAGATGATCACAGGACATTAATCTCTCTGATCAATTGCAAGGATGTTTGTGCCTCTTCATCCCCTCTGTTTCTTCTACAAATAGCCAGCATGTTCATAGCTTTCTAAGATTCCTTGTGTTGCTCAGGAAAACATGATTCCACTGCCAAAGTGTTACTGGATAATTTCCAGGCAGGCTGAAGAACATGGAGTGTTTTCCCCCAAAGACAGCCTAAGTGACTCATGTCACACGCACCATCCTAATGTGGCATTTCTACAGAGGCTTTTAATTCTAAAGAACTGCTGCAAGCTCTCACGTGAGATGGTCTGGCCAGGCTTCTAAAAAACGTCAATAGAAATGCCACTTCTGCCTTGCAGAGCCAGGATTTCTAAACAAGCAATAACCTGCTGCTCTTATTGTTTTTTTCTGCCTGGAAATCTGGCTGGCTAATAGTATTGTTAGTAATGGGGGCATTTTAAAAACATATAGCCATTGTTAGTTAATGAAACATGATGGAATGTGTCTAAACCTGCCCTTCATAGAAGGAACAGTGATCCAACAGAGCTTCTTTGCTGGAAGAATGAATGGAGCCCAACAGAGAAGTGATTTCACCAATTCACCCTTCCTCTTGCATCCCCTCATACCACTTCCCCCCATTTTTTGGAGTGCCCCCAACCCACTCAGGGCAGTCTTTGTCATGGGAAGAATAAGCCTTAGCATTATCTCCCACCTTCCTCCAGCAGAACATCCCAAGAAGTGAAGTTCAACCTAGTCACACTCCGTGTAGTCACCAGGTGGGATACGTTTAGAGCAACAGCTGATAGGTCTACAGGATTGCTAATTTGAAAGGGATTACCCAAATCTTTTGCCTCCTGGTCCCTTTTCTTATAATACTGGTATTATGAGGGATGACAAAGGGCCCTTTCACAATACACAATTACAGCACTATGATTCCACTTGCATCCTGTGAAATCCTGGGGTTTGTAAGTTTGGTGAAGCACCAGAGGAGCCTTTTGGCTGAGTATTCTAAATGCCCCTTGCTAAACTCCAAATCCCAGGATTCTACAGGATGTTGCCATGGCAGTTAAAGTGAAATCATAGTGCTATAACTGTATAACTGTGTAATATAAAAAACTGGCACCTTGCCAGTCAACTCTGTCAGTTATGAGCAGACATTGGCAACAAGCAGCCTGCTTTAGAGACCCTCTTCAGAAGAGATCCTGAGAAAAGTGGGAAGATAGTACTTTAGCTTTGCAAATTCCTGTTGTCTTTGAATCTGCCAGGAATAGCAAATATAAAGAAATATGAATTAGTTACACATAACATTACACATAAATATGAATTAGTTACACAACACTGAAAACGGTGAGGGGTCTAGGAAGGCTGTGAAATCTGAGTTGTGCCATTACAACTCCTTCACTGCAGTCTTATATTCACTTATCTTGGAATAAGCTCCAGGTCAGCAATAAGATTTACATCTGAGTAGGCTAAGTTCCCCTTTATAGCAAGGAGACACCCACTCGGTTTCTCTCTGTTCATTTAAAAAGAACATGCAGCATATATTAGCAAGAATGTTTTTACAACCAATCCTGGTACCAGAGATATCATATCCAAAGACTCGGTATTTTAAGGTTCTGCTTAGCCACAGGGTTTTCCCCAAAGTAAACCATGAAAGACTTTGGGACTTTTGATATATATATATATATGAGAACAAGGACAAATCTCTGAGCCAAACTAATTAGCAAAAGAGCCCTGTAGTACTGCACTCTTGGCAAAACAGCAGGCCGCAGGATCTGCAAGCATGGTGCATTTAAATTTGCTCTGTACCTTTTCACCAATTTAATGTGGTATTAAAGCAAGACTAACTTTAAAAACCTCATGTACTATGGAAACAAAAAATGGTTTCTCCTTTCTTAGAGAATATTGCAGTTGTTGTGGTGAATGGTTTCATGGACTAGTGGCTGCATCATCAGATGCAATGAACTGTAATCCACACCCTCCAACATTACCTATCTCAGTGAGATAGTTTAGAACCATGGTGGCGAACCTATGGCACGCTTGACCTCTCTGGCATGCAATGCCATTTCTGAGGGCACACGGAGAGACAGAATGGTGGGGGAAGAGTAGGAACAGACGTGTGCCTATTCCTCCTCTTCCCCCTGCCCTCCTGGGCCTTCAGCTGTCTCTGGGGAAGTCCTGCCCCTGACACCAGGTAGCACCTTTGAATTTGGGCACTCAGTCTCTAAAAGTCCACCATCACTGGTCTAGAACAAACCTTTGTTGCCCTGATTTTTCAGCTGCTTTAAAAATGCCTACAGTGGGCACCCACAAATTAGGGGATCACATGCACGCACATCGTGCAAAGGTAGAAAACCCACAAATATAAAAGTGTGAATCCTATTGTCTTAACCTAAGACAGCACATCTCTATGAAGCTCTAGACCCTCCAGTTGGACTCTATGGTCAGCTTCCTGCAGAGGAAGCTGGACAGGGATGTAGCCAAGGGGGGGTGGTTCTTGGGGTCCAGACCCCCCCCCTTCCGTTAGAAAAATGAATGGTGCGTGCTGTTGCGCCGCCGCACCCAAGCCCCAATATAATGGTGGCACTTAGTCTGGACCTCCCCTTCCTAAAATCCTGGCTACGTCCCTGAGCTGGAGGATCTGGTGATTCCTTGAGAGAACATATTAATTCAAATCCGTGAGAGGGAGACCAGAAAATATGAGGGGCCAACTGTAGTTTCTCTCTCTCTCTCTCTGCCTTCATCCTCAGCTTGCTTTAGTTGCTGCTGAGTTCAAAGTGCAAAAGTAGTTTACCCTCAGTTACCTCAGGAAAGAGGGAGAGTCTTGTACTATGTACAGTGAAAGTTACTTTTCAGAAATAATGCAAGGGGGGAAAAGATTTTATTTATTTGTAAAACAGGAAGTGTTTTCTAGTTTCTTTCAAAGTAGTAGCAGTTGTTGTTATCATTGTTCTTGTTGTTGTTGTTTATATCCTGCCTTTTCCCCAGTCCATAATGTCTTATAATGGTTAAAAGAGGTACATCTTTAACATTCATACCATAAAAACACTTAAAATAATTTAAATTGAAAATAGAATTAGAAGCAGGTAAAAGCAAGACTGAAAGAAAGAAAATGACAGATAAATAATATAGCACATTCTTGTTAAGTGCACAGCATTTTCACAGGTATTCCCCCCCCCCCCACCGATCTTGTAAGTTTTATGTCATTCTCTTATCAGTCCTGAGCAGTAATGCATGTAAAGGAAGTGATTGTAAAGACAATGAGAGGTTGAGAGGAGAGAGAAAAAGAGAAAATTGACAGATGTTGTTTAGATGGATGAGTGAGGAAAATGGGAGGAAGAATGGAGGAAAGAAAGAGAGATGCCCAAAGAAACAATGAAGGAAGAATCCATAGTGATGTCCTTGGAGAAGAGCAGGCACTACAATACACAGAAGAGCAAGTGAATGGAAAACAGAGAAAGAAGATGGAGAAAATTGGACACCATAGAATCTATGGCATAGATGGATAGTGATCTCTTCCAACTTTATGATTCTATGATTCTGTGATGGATACACAAATACAGGTTGGGTCTCCCTTATCTGAAATGCTTGGGACCAAAAGTGTTTTGGATTTTTTCAGATTCTGGAATATTTGCATATATATAATATCTTGGAGATGGGACTCAACATGAAACATGAAATTCATTTATGTTTCATATTCACTTTATACACATATTGACCTTATATATATAGCCTTATAAACATAGCCTGAATTTTAAGCACAATATATTTAATAATTTTGTGCATGAAACAAAGTTTATGTACACTGAACCATTAGAAAGCAAAGGTATTACTATTTCAGCCACCCATGTGGACACTTACGGATTTTGGAGGATATCAGAATTCAGAATTCTGGATAAGGGCTACTCAGCCGGTATTGCCAGTAGTGTGTGAAAAGAAGACAACTGGCTTTGTTGTATGTATAGACAATGTTTTTTGTTTCCTTCACCCTGCCTGCCTCTGACTCTCTGCCTCCATCTCTGTTACTTTCTAACCTTAGTCATTCCATTGGGTAAATGGATAAGAAATGAGTCCCCCCCCCTTCCAAATTCATTTACCTTTTCTATCAAATTCAAAACTAGGACAACATGAAAAATGACTAAATAGCAAATGTTTTGTTTGTTTTTAAAAACTTCATACTAGAAATGTTTTTAGTATTGCCATATAAAGCAAATTTAAACACAAATTTAGTCTTCACATAATAAAAACACTTTTCAAAGATATAGCCCTGTTAGTCTGTCACAGCATAAAAAGAAAATGGGAGGAATCTGACAGCAACATTAAGACTAGATGCAGATGTTTATTCACAATTACAGTTTTAAAAGTAAGATAGAATTAAATAGATAAAGAAATATGCAATTATGATCCTGGCCATAAGTCTTCAAGGGTTGTATGTGATATATAGGCCTTTCAAGTAGCTAGTGGTAGTCTTTAAAGTAACCTGTTAGTATTGATGTGTGAAGGCAATAGATTTTCTCACATAAAACCAATCTCCTTTTCCCTGATGAGATTCTTTTTGTTATACAGGTATGAGGAATTATGAGGACTCATGCATTAATATATGTGGTATACCAAGAAACCTCTCTGCTAATGGATTGAAATTTGTAAATATATCTCAAGTCATTTTTTCCTCTTTCCAATCTTACTTTGAATTTTTTTCTGTTTCAGAATTGTAACTTGTAAGCCCCATATTATATGTCCAGGAGAGTTGAAATTATCCACAATGTATTTTGGGTATTGCCATTTCAAATGTTGATTTGTGTCGTTGATCTTCTCATGTAGAAATTGAACTTCTTGTCTAACATAGAGTGTAGAAGAGCATTGCTGACATACGATGGTATATGTCACATTGGAAGATGAAGTAAATATATCTCTGATGTTGTGAGTGATGTTATTAGTACCTATAATGTTGCTGCCAGAGTAGATGGGGTGATGGAGTTAGCATCGGGTTTGTGTCCGGGTCTTATCCCTGTATTAAATGGTCTCACCTGGGGCTGTAGGTGTGAATTGGCCATGTCAGGTCATTTTCTGTTTTGGGTCTGACTTGTATTAGGTTGTTCTTGGGTGCCAGTTTTGTATTGTTTTTCACCTCCTTCAGTGGGTATTATAGCTTGAGAAATTCCTGCTGCAAATCCACAAGTTCTGAATCTCTGTCTTATCATGTCCTCACAAGTATTCCATGCAAGTATAATTCAACACAAGTATAATTAGGATACATTTTTTAGCTTTGTCTCTCAGTGTAACTGCCTGGAACTGACTGCGGAGAGAACATTCATAGATAGCAGCATGGAATCTTGAAAGCACATTTAATTTGAAACCATTGTTTACCATCTCTTTGTGTTCATATTGGATACTAATACTATGCCTCTACCTTTCCTAAGCCTTTCTCTAAGAGCACCTGTCATATTCTGTCCTGCACATTCATTTTTAGTTAAAATCAAGGGCGTTGCCTGCCAATATCTGGTGTCTCTTAACTTATTTGGCTTATTTTTAGCTTCATATTTGTCTTCTGCTGAATGTCTGCAATGTGAAAAATTTATGTTCAAGAACAAGGTGTGGCAGTGGTGGTGGTTTCAAGTTTGTATCAAGTTCCACCCTCTTTCCTTGTATCATATCCAAGTTGCTATTTGTTGGTCTGGTTTCCAAAATGCTGCCGCCTGCCTTTGAATGATAACGATCACCCCCTTTTTAAACAGATGGTTGAAATTGGGTGTTTCTTCAGGGCTTAATAAGATCTATTAAAGGGGACAGTTTTCAGCAGGTGGATGTTTGGTGCTTCCTGAGTGCCACACTGCACATGATGGTACCAAACCTATGGCTTTATTTTTATTTATTCAGTTATTTGTACCTTGCTCTATGCCTGAGAATCTCGAGGTGATGTACAATTATTACCACATGTATGGCTAATGCAACTGCAATCAGTCCTCCACATTTGCAGCTTTCACTTTTGCAGATTTGATTATCTGTGGATTTGATTAATATATTCTCTCTAGAAATTTCTAGGTCCTCCATCATGTCTCTACCAGAAGTTGACCACAGAGTTGTGATGGAGGGCCTAGAGATTCATAAGGAAAACACTTCTCTAGGCATTTGTAGGTCCTCTAGTGCGATTCTGTGGTTGATCTCCAGTGGATGTTGACCATAAAGCTGCAGTAGAAGACCTAGAAATTCCTAGATAGGTGTTCTTTCAGATAAAAACATAGTATTTTTTTATTTGCAGCTTTCTCACTTTCGCAGGAGTCCTGCATTCCTAACCCTAGTGAGTATGGAGGGCCCACTGTATATATGTAATAATTGCCATTGACATTAGTGGAAGGTTTGCCTAAATCAAACAAATTACAATGGCCCACCATATCAGCAGGCTAGCCATTTACAGGCAGGAGTATTTGCGGATCACCCACCCCATTACTGCTAATGGTGGCAGGTGTACATGGCCACTCCAATGTGGCTGTGCACATATCACCACCCATTGACTAAAATAGAGCTTGATCATGCTTGGGTTTTTTTTTTTCTTTTTTGCCTCATTTGTGGGTTGCCTTGGAACCAAACTCCTGCAGATAGGAAGGGCACACTGTACAGATACTGAAGTTAGAAAATCGCTGAACACAATCAAAATATGACCCATAGAGGATTGAAAATCAAGCTCTGATCCAAAACATTTGGGTAAATATGCTAAATTTTAACTTGGCAATGAAATGAGGCCAGTTGGCCTCTGAGGAGACATTCCAGAAACTGAGATGCTGCAGCTGAGAAAGCCTTCTTCTATGTACAGGTTGCAGGTCTGGCTGGGGCACATAAAATGGAATTCTTTACAGGCAGTTCTGCCTCAAATAGGGCCAGCCCCACCATTTGGTAGAATGAGGCATCCACATGAGGGGGTACATACTGGGGCGGCAGCAATGGCAGGCTCCCAGCTATTCCCTTCACAAATTTCCTGTCATTTCTCTCTGTTGGAAGACAGAGATATGTGTGCCACATCATGGCCTATCCTACACATCCTACGCTTGTCTGCAGCCTGCAGTGTGCAGAATGATGCTGTCTCATTGCACTATTGAAATATTTTTCAATTGTCAGCCTGAACAGCTTCTGTAAATGTAATAGAGTGGGGTGCCAGCTTGTCTTTTGCCTTTGGCCATAAAATGTCTTGAGCCATCCCAACAGTCAAGCTGTGAAATTACACCAATCATTAAGCACCCTGAACAAGTCTTGAATCCCATTTTTGGAGAAAGGTGGGCTATAAATTCAATAAATTAAAAAAAATAAATAAATAGTGTCCTCCCCCTGGTGAATGACTTCCATGTGCATGTAACAATATGCAGGAGCCATTAGGTTTAGTCTGGATGCATCTGGTTTCTTGGAAGGAACCAGGAGCTAGTTAACAGCAACATATCCAGCTTCAATCCTGAAGAGAAAGAGGTTGTGGGCTGAGAGAGTTCTGTGAAAATCTTTTTTAAAAAAACTAAAAAGTTTGTTTTGGAAAGCATGGTCTGTTTGATTTTGTGAGGTGCAATCCAATAATCCTGAAAGAGCCTTTTTCCCTCCAGTGCTAAACTTACCTTGGAAAATGTTGGGGCCTCACAAGCCAAACAGAGGCAGCTTTGTTGTCCTGTGGAGTTTAAAAGGCAGCTTCATGTGACCGTTCATGGCTAAAGTGTCCAGTGGCAGCTTTTATTTACTTAAGCTTTTCAAATTCTTACATCCTTATCAGAAGCATCAAGCCATCAAGCATATAGGAAACCTACAGTAGAGCCAAGGCGTTCCCTGTAACGTTGCTGCTGGGACTTTCTCCTCATAGAAGGAACCACAGAAACAACATTCCCATTTGTGCCATCCCATGGAACTGAACTGATTTTGAATCTGAGGGCAGTGCATTTATCTAACTGCTGCTCAAATTCTTCCTTTTTGTTTTTCCACTTATTTGGGGTACAAATCTTCTACTGTTTTCAATAGTTTTTAAAACTAGCAGAATGAAATAGTTTTCAAAGTCTAGTCTCTTATAGCATAAAAAGAGGAAGGAAGAGGGAAGGGGGAAAATATGTGGCAGCACCCTTAACACTAACTGGTTTTCTGAAATGTAGGACACTAAAACGTGTCCTATATTTCAGAAATAAATCGCTGGTGGCCCAGCGCCCTCCTTCCCGGCCTCTGCGGAGGCCTCGGTCTCCTCGGAGACCAGGAAGGAAGGCGCAGGGCTGCCGGCGATCGCCAGGGCCTCTCCTCCTTCCTGGCCTCCGAAGAGACCAGGAAGGAGGGTGCGGGGCTGCAGGGAGGCGGGGAGGTTGGCGCGGCTGTGCGCAGGAGGCGCCGCCTCCCTTTGCCTCCTCCGCCCCAGGCCTCGCTGCCCTCCTCTTCCTCCGCGTGGCCATGCGAGGTGGAGGAGGAGGAGGCCAGCGAGGCCCCGCGGGTTGTGGAGCAACCCCACTGCAACCAGGCTTTTTCTGGTTTTTGGCGGCACCCATGACGGGAGCGGGCAGGTGCCGCCAAAACTGGGAAAAACTTGGTTGCAGCCGGGTTATGGCAACCCTAGCTGGGGACTGTATGGGAACACTAGGGGTGTTCTCTTATTTTGTGATTTTGGTCTGTTGTAGTAAATAGTTCCTGGATATTCATTTTCTTGATACCTCTATGCAACTGCACAGTGGACTTAAGCACCATACTCTATTGAATAATCACTACACATACTTACATGCCTTCAGTTTCCATCCACAACACACTACCAAATATATTGTTTACAACCAAGGCCTTCTATACAACTGTATCTGCTCAGACCCACAAGACAGATTCACAGGTCTTGGATTTACAACAGGCATTTTTCAAACTACTAAACCCAACTAGGGAAATGAGACAACTCAAATGCATAATAAACAAGCTATAACCAATTCTGGAGAATAACACAGCCCTTTTACAAGTTCTATGAGGCAGGCCCTTATTGGCTTACAGACAGCCTCCAAATCTTAAACTACTCACATCAGGATGTGTAACGTGGATAATAATTCAAGGACAAACTCCTGCCACAAACCCAGATATCAACTTTGTTCTCACTTCTACTCTGGGAACAGTATTACAGAGGCCAATAACATCACTCATAACATCAAAGGTACATTTACTTGCTCTTACTCCAATGTGATATATGCCATCCTGTTGCAGGATTGTCCTTCTACACTCTGTTGTACAAACAGGACAGCTTCTGTACAAGAGGATTAATGGACACAAATCTGACATTTGTCTTTGTCATACTTTGAACACATCATGAGAAGGCATGACTCATTCAAAGAAATAATAATGCTAGGAAAGGTGGAGGGAAGAAGAAAGAGAGGAGGGCTGCATGCTAGATGGATGGACTCTATTAAGGAGGTCACAGATATGAATTTACAGGGCCTAAGCAGTGCAGTGGGGGACAGGGAGTCTTGGAGATGTCTCATCCACAGAGTCGCCATGAGTCAAGATCTACTCGAGGGGAGTTATCACAACAACAAAACAGAGGTATGAACAAAGACATATATTAATATAGGAATCCTTCACATATAACTAAAGAAATCTTCTCAGAGAGAGTTTTGAACTCAGGGAAACTCAGGGGCTATGCAGACCAGCCATTAAGGATGAATTGGGGGCAAAGTCGGGGCATGGTGTCCACATAACACACACCCCAACCATGATGCCGCATGCCGCTCCACACAGTGCATGGCATCACGGTGCTCCTCTGGCACTGCATCTACATGATATAGTGCCAAAGGAGCGTGGAAAAGCTACATGCCAGTGGCTATGGCACCCTTTCCAGGGTGCAAAAAGGCTCCTTTTTTGTGCTGTGGAAAGGAAAGATCGGGATCATGGCATGCAGTTACCAGAGTTGCGCAGGTATTGCTTTCACACATCAACACTAAATGACCGCAGTATAGGTCTAAAAGACCTGTATTGCCTTAGGCATCCCTTTTAAAATTTAGGACAAGGGTCATGATTTGCATCTTTCTTGATCCTGTTGCATTCTACCCCACTCCCACAACTGTATAAATATACTTTATACCTAAAGCCTAATATCAATCTATAATGTATCCAAAGAAGTAGGCTTAAATCCATGAAAACACATAGAAAAAAAACCCAGTTAGTCTTAAAAGTGCTGCCACATTTCTTTCTTTAGCTGAACAAGAGGGAGCCTTTGTCTTCCTCTCAGTTACCTGTCCTTCCTCATCCTGCCCTGCCTTGTGGATTATAAACTTGATTCCAGATTTATAGCTAAACCCATAAGATTTTTTTTTACATTATAGCTGCAATTCTAATAGATTTATCAAATTATTTAGAGTTTTTTTAGTTGGATGACTAAAAATGATGCCTGAACTGTATCAGGCAGGTATTCTTTATAAATTAATTTTGAATATGATTACTTAGGGGAAAAAACTGTTAACAGCAGCCATGATTTTATGAGGGATGCCATGCCTTTTCCTGCACACAGATAGGGATGCCTCTCCTGAGACAGTTCCTGCTACAAACCACGTGCATGTTGTATAAAAAGGAAAGTCAGCTGTTTTGCTTCACAACTGCTCTTTGCTTTAACTTGCATGGAGACTGAACTGAACACTGTCTTGTAAAGTGCATCAATTTAAGATTACTTTAATTATTTGATAACCCTCCATATTTTTTGACTACTGACCTGTATGACCTGTTATCTCAGATTGTCCACACAAGACTTTAATTTCCCATATGTAACATTCAGTCCTACATTCATAGAGTAGGCAGGCATGAGATTGCCATCAATGATGGTTTCACACATAGTTTTGGAGAACTTCTGATACAGAGGGGTCTTGAGTCCAAGGAACTTATGGTGAGTAAAGTGGTCATATTTATAATACATATTGCTTCCTGAATGTCCCCTTTTCCAACTTATGCTGACAGTTGTCAGGATTCATGTGAGAATTAGATGAATTTCATATTGTAATCTAGAAACAAGTGAGGAAAAATGCTATTGAGGGAGGGGAAGAGAGGGAGATAATAATGGTGACAGAGAAATAACTAATTTACCTTGTCCTTTTAGTGATGGTATTTGGATGTTCAGTTGTTTTGAAGCATCTTCCTTCCTGAAATGTGAGAAGCTCAGACTGGCAAGGCAGATAAGATGATGTACCAGGAGAGTGGCAATGGTGAAATGAAAGCAAAGATAACACAATGCTGGCTCTTCATAATGCAGCCAATATTGGAAACTGTTTTGATCCACTTAAGCTAATTGCTGTTTTATATGAATGAGTTTTACACAGGAGCCCAATATAGACTGAATCTTGTATTTGCAGACACACCCAAACAGAGAAAAAAAATATTAAGAGAAAGGGGATGCTTTGCATCTAAATTAACCATCTCCCCTCCCAACCTGTCTGTGTGTCATATGTTTTGATAATTTGGGTAACAGAAGCAGTGTGCTGTTGTTGTTTTCAGGACAAATGAAGCAATACAATTAGCATCTCATCAGGTGGATTTTCCCTTATGAAGTAAAAGAAGTCTGTTTATCCTAGCATTAACTTTCCTTACTTTGCATATTGCAAATTACTTTTTGCTTTGTGATTGTCATTCCAAGGTAAGCATAGGCTTCATTTGCAAGCCTGCTGGAGCACAGAGCTTCACATATGATTTGACCATCATATGCTGCTTTTCAGGGCAAAATCTTTCAGAGGCAGCTTATTTTAAAAACCTAAAACATTACACATAACTTTTACAAAATGATCTAATTACACAACTGAAAGCATCAGTGGTATGAAAGCCTAGCTCAACACTTTCAGTAAAATACATATTGAACAAGAATGTTTTTAATGCTTGTTTAAAAACTAACAAAGAGGGGGCCATACACACTTGGTTCAGAAGAAAGTTCCAGAGAGATAGGGCCACCTATATTGTCCACCAGAAAAGATACTGTCTGTAGTGGCCAGATGGACCTAAACATATTTTCCAGCTTTTTGCCAGGATCCTATTGGCCCACTAGTGACTTAATGATGCTGGTGGTGGCAGGAGCAACAGCAGCAACAGAAGGTGGGAGATGGAAGAAAGAGGAAAAAGTGTCCTGGTTTGGTCTCAGCACAAGACCAGACCCTCAGAAAGGAAGTATAGGAAGATATGTAGCCCAAGAGAAAGACAGGGAGAAATGTGGCTTACCTGCAAGGAAGCTGAAGCACCAAAGCATTCAGTCCAAGTCACACACAGTCCAACAGTAAATCCAGACAACAGTCCAAAGGGAGATCCAAGAGCATAGTCAATAAACAGAGCAAGGTCTAAGGCTACCAGGCAGTACAAACAGGAATACGAGGCACAAATATTGCTTCCACCAGAAGGTCGGTTGCCAGCCACAACTTCCTGAAGGAGGTGCCAGGCTATTTATGGTCTGGCAACCTCCTGCAGGTGCTGTTTGATCGCCGAGCATTTTAGATATCAACAGCTGGAGCATCTCCACCTCTCCTTCTCACTATGACACTCTGCTGGGGTAGGTACTGCCATTTTCTTCCTGAATGTTGACTTGGCAGGGGGCAGGGGCAGGCCTACAGACTCAAGGCAATATGTGAAGGGTAGCTTGGACAGTCAGTTTTGCCATGGGTTATATGCAATTATCCAATCCAGTCCTCCCATATTGGCCTGGCTCTGTGCCCCTCCTCCAGAAGCCAGGTATTTGGGAAACAGATAGCATGAAGTGGACACCCTTCTCCTTCCAATACCTCCTCCTTGTACAAATGTAAAAAAAGTGGTACTGCTTGCTTAGAGGACTGATGTTATGCTAGCAAAGGGCTACAGAAGGATCCCAGCCTCTGGGCATAATTTCAAACACAGGAGGATTAATACAGGATTTGGCCATTTAATATCATTTTAGAGTTCCACCCTGTACTATAAGGCCTTTTGCTATAAGATGATCTGGCTACTGTCCTGTCTTGTTGGTGTTTCTATTTTTTATTATTCAGATATTTTGAATTTTCATTAATGATGTACAGTCAAGGATATTGTATATTGCTTTACATTGTAAAAAAAGCATTTAATTTTTTTAAAGGGTGGTAGAGTGAAGAAAATAAGATGTGACAGGGAATCGCTTTCTTTTTCCTTTACAGTAGATATATGATTTGATGGGATAGTAGCATTGCTCTATAAGAGATTTTTGGAAGAAAGCAGGAAAATATAGGTGTAAATAACATCCAATAAAAGATGTGGGGAAACTCATAATGAATGTTGGCTTGAGATAGTAAGAAGACACTGGCATGGATGCAACAACTGGGGGGGGGGGGGGGGGTGAGGACATTCTCACACAATGCTTTTTCCTTTGGTCCCTAAATTTCTAGCATTACTGAGTGAGCTACTGAAAATTATCTACACCTAAAGCTCTTCTATTTGCTCAGTTTTCATTCCCTTGGGCACTTGGCCTGCCCCTTTTCTTTGGATACATAAACTCTGTTTCTAGTGCTCAAGTGAACTTTTAAGTGGCTGTAATGCTAGAAATTTGGGGACTGAAGAGAAATTTAATTGAACAGGGCCTTTATTTGTCCCCCACCCCCAAATCTAGTAACTGCAAGACACTATTGAAATAGTCATGGACAAATAATCTTGGATAAAAAATGAAAAATTATTTTAGGTTCTTGAATATACACATGCTCTCTTTCAGTGTCCTCTGTGTTACGGTACTTTAAATTTAAGATACTATGCTTTTAAAAAATCCCTAAAGGGACAGTAGTGACTAAATCTGTTCTTTAATATAGTAACAGCAGTGTTTCTTGTTGGTTTGTTTATTTTTTAAATAGATGGGTGCTCTGAGAGTTCTGCTAACTATGTGATGGGATAAACATTTCACAACTAAAGAAGAATGGCGATCATGCTAGTATATGTTACTTTGTGTAATCTATGTGTGCTGTTGCTTTGTTTTGTAATCTGATTTATCTTTAGAAAGGATCTAACATCTTAAAAAATAATTTTTGGCTTTAAAATATTATGGTTGTTTTTTTAGCATTCTTTAACAACAAAATAATAATCATAGTAACTTGTTTCCCTTTTTGGGGAGGGTCAGTTTCCTCAAATATGAATGTATTAACTAGTATCTAAAAATAATGTGGTGTTGTCTCACAGGTACAAGTAGCTGATCATCTTTAGTTGTACCATTAATTATAGAAGGAACAAGGTGTCCCTCCTTTTCTCCTCGGGAGAGGTCTGAGGGTGGGTGGATTCATTTCATCATCATATATACATTCATCCCCCCCCCTTCTGTATCACTTTACCATCTGATCAAACTGGTTCTACAGATTTTTGAAGCACTATTTTAAGATAATGTATGAGCAGGTGTGAGTGGCAGAACCCAGGGCAACAATATGCCTGTCTTTGGGTGAAGCTACAAATCACCTCAAAAGAACAATTGTCCTGTCTCCAGGCCCACTGGTGTTTTGCTTCTCTGGAGTCAGTTCAGATCATAAAAGCATTTTCTTTAGGCAAATTTGTTGCTGTTTATTCATATGTTGTTGCTTTATTAAATGCCTTTTTTCTGATAGAGCTAAAATTCTAAGTTGTAAAAATTGATTAAAAATTTAAAATGCCTCAAATGTAAACTTAAAAATATTACTTTCTGGTTTTAGCACCGCAAGGCTCCCTTCTGTTTATTCAAGTACTCCAGTCATTTTTAGTGGGACCCTCCCTTTCCTCCTCTTCAAGTACACCACTGAATTTTATAAATACAATTTGTAAAATGATTGCAGAAAAATGGCATGCATTTGAGTTCTCAGCAAGTTGTGTAGCTCTTCTGGAAAAAACAACTGAGATAGCTGACCTAGGGAGAGGAAGGAGATGTGTGCCCATATGCTGTCATTCACATGCATAATTGATTGTGGACACTGTAGTAGCAGACAGAGTGCCTTTGAAATCTTGGCTTCCAGTGTGACCAAAGTTGTTTACCCTGAGGGCAACCTGCATCAAATTTGCACTATAAGCTGCAGAGCCAAAGCAAATGTGCATACATTGTTCTACAGTTTATATCAGTGTAATATTTACATTAACAATTTGGGGTGTGCCAAACTATGCTGTCCACATTCTGTCAAGTTATGATTATGGGAATATTGTCCTCAAAAGTTGAAATATCTGAACCTGCCCATGGATTGGAACACTTTCAGATCTGGGCTTAAAATAATGCTATTACATTATTCTTTCTTTTATATACCCCTTTGTTTCTGATTCTTTAACAGTGTTACCACAACATGTTCAGAAAACATCTGTCTGTAGTTTTAAAAAACACATGCCATAGGTATATATTATTATATCCCACAGATACATCTGTGATGGGGGTGGGCGCGGGGGCGCAGAGTGTGGCCCTCTATATGGATACCTTCCAATTGTCCCAGTTTGGCAGAGACAGTCCTGATTATTCTTCTGTTATCCCACTTTTCCAGCTGATTTAAAGTGTTTCTTCTTCCTCCTCCCACTTCCCCCATTCTTCCCAGCTTACTTCAATTACTGCAAACTGAGTTCAAAGTGCAAGAGTGGTTTGAACTCCATTAACTCAGCAGGGAGGAGAAAGAGAGGAGGATGAGGTGGAATCTTGCCCTTCACAGTAGGCTCACATAAAAGCAAACTGCTGCATCCTCTTCTATCTTGTATATTCTTCATCATCAATTGTTTTTGCCATCTTGACTATATTCTGATATTGCTTTGCCACCTGCCAGCTGAGCAAGGATGTCTGTGCAGGGTCAGTTGTAGCCACTGGTCATATAAGTCGTCCACTGCAGGGGTTATCTTTTTGATGGACTCTGAAGATGAAGTGGTAAGCAAATAAGTGAATCAGACTAAAGTGTGTCCCTGTTGGTGCTCTTGGACATCTCAGTGGCTTTCGATACCATAGACCATGGTATCCTTCTGGGGTGCCTGGCAGAGGTGGGAATCGGGGGCACTGTGCTCCAGTGGTTCCAGTCCTACCTCTCCGGGAGGTCCCAGATGGTGCAGCTGGGAGACGTGTGCTCCGATGAGAGGGCCCTTAAAACCGGGGTCCCTCAAGGAGCCATTCTGTCTCCCATGCTATTTAACATTTACATGAAACCGCTGGGAGAGATCATCCGGAGACATGGGGCGCGGGGTTATCAGTACGCTGATGACACCCAAATAATTTTCTCTATGTCTCCGACTGATGCAGTGACTAAGGATGGCGTCTCTCCTCTCGTGGCCTGTCTAGAGTCAGTAATGGGCTGGATGAGGGAAAACCGACTCAAATTGAATCCAGAGAAAACGGAGGTACTTGTGATAGGTCCCCCTGGTCCAGGAATGGCAGTAGTTCCACCTGTCCTGAACGGGGTCACGCTCCCTGTGAAGGACTCTGTGCGCAGTCTGGGGGTGCTTCTTGACTCGTCGCTTCACCTGACTGCTCAGGTGAATGCGACGGTCAAGAACACCTGTTATCAGCTTTGGCTTATTCGCCAGCTGCGCCCATACCTGGCCCAGAGGGACCTTGAAACGGTAGTACATGCTCTGGTAACCTCGAGATTGGATTTCTGCAATGCACTCTACATGGGGCAACCCTTATACCAAACCCGGAAGCTACAAATGGTACAGAATATGGCAGCCAGGCTGGTCACTGGAACTTCAGGGCCAGCCATATTACACCAGTGCTCAAAGATCTGCATTGGCTGCCTATTCGCTTCCAGGCACAATATAAGGTGTTGGTGATGACCTATAAAGCCCTAAATGGCTTGGGCCCAGGATACCTGAAGGACCGCCTCTCCCCGTACATTCCGTCCCGCACCCTCAGAACATCTGGGCAGCAACTCCTTAGGGTGCCAGGGGCTAGGTTGTCCTCCACTACGAGGAGGACATTTTCCATCGCCGCCCCGGCCCTTTGGAACACGCTGCCCACAGAGCTCCGCTCGACCACCTCCCTGGCCCAATTCAGAAAGGATCTGAAAACCTTTCTATTCCATCTTGCATTCCCCGACTAAAGTCCAGTGGGCCTCCCTTCCTCTTCTGTGGCAAAGAGGATTGGCTAACGGGGGTTTTGTTCTGTTGTTGTTTTAAAATTGTATTGTATTGTATTTTTATTATGTTGTTAACCGCCCTGATCTGTGGAAGGGCGGTATAAAAATAAAATTTTTATTATTATTATTATTATTAAGTGTTTTTTTTTAATTCTTGGCTAATAAGTGTCTGTTTCTCTTCTCTTGCAGGTGAATGCCTTGAAAACAGGATGAGCCGTAAAGGATCTACAGGCAGCCATCCTGGTTCTGCAGAGTAAGATGTTTAAATGTTAAACAAATAAACAAACATTTAGTGCAAGAGAAAGCAATAGAAGAGAAGGAACTGTAGCCTACCATTAGGCAACACTACTGTGGGGGGCAAGCAGGCAGCACTGATGTGTTACTAGGAAAGTTTTATAGGTACTACTGGACAGTCTGCTCTGCACTTCCTAAGTTTATCACACGGGGACAATTGAAAGTGTAAACGGGGTTTATCCTGTGAAAATCATGCATTCGCAATTAAGATTTTCACAGGCCATCATGAATAAAGTACCATTATCCTGGGAATATCCCATGAAAATTGCACAATTGCTATAAAGTTTTTCACAAGACGTCGCAATCAAAAGCAATTAAAGCACCATTAACCCAGGAATAACCAGGCAATAAACAGCAACAAATCATTCACGGGAAAATCCCATGAATGATTTATTGCTGTTTAGTGCCTGGTTATTCCCTGATTATTTCCAGGATAATGATCGCTATGTGTGAAAATCTTAATTGCAACTTAATAGTAATTGCATGATTTTTATGGGATAAACCCCATTTAAACTTTTAATTTTCCTCTGTATGATAAACTCCTAAGTTATCTTGTTTGCCTCCATTTGGGTGGAAGATGTCCCATAAACTGTATTGAAGTTCAGACTTAAATATCACACAGGTCAACTTCTGAAGAAATATTTTCCCTTTAATGCTCCTGTGATATTAGCTTCAGAATAGCTAGATAATAGTGGAATCTTAATAGGAGACAAACAGCGTAAGATGTCCATATGGTCCTTATGAGTTAATTCTGACTTTAAAACTACTGGTGTAGCTGTTACATCATAAAAAATTAAAAATAAATCATCATCCTTACAGGAGACATAAATCCTTGGACATAGTTAAAATTATGATAGATGGTTTTTTGTGATCAGGGTTTATAGGGTTTGTAGATCAAAATAACAAGAATGGCTATTATTCATCTTGACTTGGTTGGGTGCAAAGGCAGCGTTTGCTTCTCTGCCACAAAAAGCAAAAATCTTATGATTTACTTATTTGAATTTCACAGCTGGGGACAGGAGGAAACATAAACATACAGGGTCTGTTCTTGATTTTATGGTATAAACAAGATAGACAGAATTGTATCCAAACATTGTCCAGGGCTCTTTCACACTACAGATAAGGCTACTGCCACACTGCAGAAATAAAGTAGTTTGACACCACTTTAACTGCCATGATTCAACACTATGAAATTCTGGGATTTGTAGTGTTGTGAGATATTTAGTCTTACTTGTCAGAGAACTGTGGTGCCCCACCAAACTAGAATAACCTTGAGGAATGGAATTTAAAGTGCTGTCAAACTGCTTTATTTCTGCAGTGTGCAAGCAGCTTCATAGTGCTATGATTTATTGCAGTGGCTGAACCCTATGGAATGATGGGAGTTTGCAGTTTATCGAGGGGTATTTAGACTTCTCAGCCAGACAGCTCTAGTGCCTGGCCAAACTACAAACCCCAGGATTCCACAGAATGTAGTTGTGCCAATAAAAGTGGAACCATAGTGTTATAACCAGGTAGTGTGAAAGGTCCCACTGTCCCTTTTGCACAACATAGTTATAGCACTGTCCTCCACTTTAACTGCTATGGCAACATATTAGTTTGTTGAGGCACTAGAGCTCTCTGGTTGAGAATTCTAAATACATTGCCTAAACTGTAAATCCCAGGATTCCATAGGACATTGCCATGGCAGTTAAAGTGTCATACACTGTTATAATTATATAGTGTGAATGGACACATGGGCACTCTTAAGTTGCTGTCATGATTGAAATATATAGCGAATATGGTTAAGAAAAACCCTTTCTATTTCATCACTATTGCTTTTCTTCCTTTGCAGTGGCAGCATGGGCAAAGCAGATGGAGCTGCCAAAATGAGTGCAAAAGATTTATATGGTAAGTTCCCATGCTCAAATCAGCTTAATAACATTTTGCAAAGTATAGAATGTTGGATCCATTTTTAAAGGAAAAATAGATGATGAAATGTCGCTGTTTGCTGGTGTGTCAAAGGAAGTTGTTGCTCGCTGCTAGATGTGGTTTACAAATTCCAGTGTGAAGAGTGCTTCTCTTTGTACTTCATGTATTTCAGGCAACACAGAAAGGGCCATGTGATCTGGCTTGCGTGTATGTAGCAGGATTCTGAGTCCTCCTGTTCTAGGAGTATGAAGATCTCTCAGTCTCAGGCCTGGTACACACTGCCATTGAAACGCCACCCCCCTTTGCTGCGCAGCGTTGCCGGAGCATCCAAACTAGAGCGGCTTCTTTTTTGCGGTGTCATAAGGGTTGCAATGCATCCCTGTGACACCACTTCCTCTAAAAGATGTGTGGGCGCTCAGACCCCACACATCATCTATAACCCCCCCTCCCGTGTGGATGGTGCCGCTCAATAATGGCACCACCCGCACATCATAGAGCTTGGGAGCATGTGGTTGGTGCATGCTCCCAAGCCCTACTATCGCCGTCAGGACACTGCTTCCTGGCGGTGTGTACCGGGCCAAATTTCATTATATGTCAATGTCAATGGTCCCTATCCCATATTTCTTTTTCTTTATTTATTTCCTATTCACTTGTGAGATGATATAGGGGGATTTTGCATGTAAATTCCAGTGCAGGGGCAATTTTAACATTATTATTCTGAATGTTTGCAGTTATTTACATTTTTCAGTTGTTTGCATTTTAGCCATTCACACTTCAAAATGCACACACTCGTCTAAATCCAGTTGTTCTTCATAGGTAGAATAGACCCATTGAATCAATGGACTTACCAGGAATCCCATGATTCCATGGGTCTACTCTTGTTTTGTCCATATTTTATTTCTCTGAATTACCTTCTAAGACTTGCAGATGAGTGAATTCTGAAGATGAGATGGGTTTCTTTTCACAATGAATGTGGAGTAAAAAGGCTATTGTTATCAAGATTATTGCATCCAATGAAATTCTCTTCTTTTCCTGTCCTCCTCTGATTGTAGTGGCATGAATATCCAACAATGTACTCTTGGAATTCAGGAAATTATACTGACATAATGTAAAGAACTGTGCCTGTGAGGGAAAAACAGATGTCAATGTTGCCCCATTTGTTTTGAGCAATAAGCTAGGTTAATGACAAATCCTGGCTTACCAGGAATGAGCTGTATGCTTGTACATGCAATTAGTTGGCTTTTACATAGTTTCTCTTACTAGCATAAGTTGTGAATCTAGGATCCTGGCTTGTTGTTCTCAAACATGCCAAACAAATCAAAGAGAGTTTGTGATTTTGGTATGTAAAGAAAGTAACAAGCCAGCATTCCAGATTCAGGTGACATGCTGAACAAACAATTTCTGGTTTCTTTAGCACCTAACACAAATGGGAAGAGGTAACCATAAATAAATATTCTTCATGTACCCAAATGCAACTTGTACCTAGCAAATCAGGACTGACTAGAAATCCTGCCTTACAGTTTTTTTGCAAACTGCTTTACAGTTTTTACATCTCAAGAACTCTGAGTATATTGATCCTTTTAATTTTCTTCAGCTGATGGATTCTGTGACATTTGTTGATTTGCAATGAGGCAAAAAAGTGCAATCACTTTTTCCTGTACATCTTTCTCAACAGTAGTAAAAACAAACCTTTGTTTTCCATAAGTATTACCAGCATATTGAACACCCATTCTGGGATGTTCAAAATTTCAATTTTCCTAATGCATTCTATACTAGCCTTGCTATTGCATATTAGCTTTGGCCATTTTAAGACTGAAATGTTTTCATTTATCAGCAGTTTAATAGATTATGTTCCTTTATGAGCCACGATTTGCCAGGTTATTAAGTAAAAAGTTGGCATCCTTTTAACTGTGTAAAAGAATAATGCTAGTGGTTGTATTCTGGATACAAGAAGGTATGGCAGAAAAAATGCTGACATTATAGCAGAACCTAGGGTAGAAGTGTCCAGAGCCTCCGTGGACTATGTTAAACTGGATCAGTTTGAGTTGGTGAGTACCGAGGATGTGGACAAGATCCTCGGAAGTGTTCGGAAAACAACCTGCTCTCTTGATCCCTGTCCCTCGTGGTTAGCGGCCCAGGGGGGACCGGCGGTAACATTATCGTTACGCCGGATAATTAATACATCTTTGAGGGATGGGCTATTTCCATCGGATCTTAAATTGGCCATTGTAAAACCGATCCTAAAAAAGCCCTCCCTCGACCCCCTGGTACATAATAATTATCGGCCTGTTTCGCTGCTGCCATTTCTGGGAAAGGTGATCGAGAAGGCGGTTGCGATCCAGCTTCAGGCGGTCTTGGATGAAACGGATTATCTGGACCCATTTCAAACTGGCTTCCGGGCGGGTTACGGGGTTGAGACGGCCATGGTCGCCTTGGTCGATGATCTCCGTCTGAGCATCGACAGGGGAAGCGTGTCCCTGTTGGTGCTCTTGGACATCTCAGCGGCTTTCGATACCATAGACCATGGTATCCTTCTGGGATGCCTGGCAGAGGTGGGAATCGGGGGCACTGCGCTCCAGTGGTTCCGGTCCTACCTCTCCGGGAGGTCCCAGATGGTGCAGCTGGGAGACGTGTGCTCCGACGAGAGTCCCCTTAAAACCGGGGTCCCTCAAGGAGCCATTCTGTCTCCCATGCTATTTAACATTTACATGAAAACGCTGGGAGAGATCATCCGGAGACATGGGGCGCGGGGTTATCAGTACGCTGATGACACCCAAATCATTTTCTCTATGTCTCCGACTGATGCAGTGACTGGGGATGGCGTCTCTCCTCTCGTGGCCTATCTAGAGTCAGTAATGGGTTGGATGAAGGAAAACCGACTCAAATTGAATCCAGAGAAAACGGAGGTACTAGTGATAGGTTCTCCTGGTCCAGGAATGGCGGTGGTTCCACCTGTCCTGAACGGGGTCACGCTCCCTGTGAAGGACTCCGTGCGCAGTCTGGGGGTGCTTCTTGACTCGTCGCTTCAGTTGACAGCTCAGGTGAATGCGACGGTCAAGAGCACCTGTTATCAGCTTCGGCTGATCCGCCAGCTGCGCCCATACCTGGCCCAGAGGGACCTAGAAACGGTTGTACATGCTCTGGTAACTTCGAGACTGGATTTCTGCAATGTACTCTACATGGGGCAACCCTTATACCAAACTCGGAAGCTACAAATGGTGCAGAATATGGCAGCCCGGCTGGTCACTGGCGCTCCCAGGACCAGCCATATAACACCGGTTTTAAAAGATCTCCATTGGCTGCCCATTCGCTTCCGAGCTCAATATAAGGTGTTGGTTATTACCTATAAAGCCCTAAATGGCCTGGGCCCAGGATACCTAAAGGACCGCCTCTCCCCGTACATTCCGCCTCGCACCCTCAGAACATCTGGGCAGCAATTACTGAAGGTGCCTGGGGCTAGGTTAACCTCCACCACACGGAGGACATTTTCCACGGCTGCCCCAGCCCTTTGGAATACGCTGCCCATTGAGCTCCGCTCATCTACCACCCTGGCCCAATTCAGGAAGGACTTAAAAACCTTCCTGTTTCAACAGGCATTCCCCGATTAAATATCCTGTGGGCCTCCCTCCTCTTCTGTGGCCAAGAGGTTGGGCTATGGGGCTTTTTCTCCTGTTATTTTCTTGATGTATTGATGTATTTGTATGGTTTTAATTTTTTTGTATTGATAATATGGATTGTGTGTGTTTTTAATTGTTTGTAAGCCGCCCTGATCGTTGGAAGGGCGGGGTATAAATAAAAATTTTATTATTATTTATTATTATTAAAACATATTGGCCCGTTATAGACGGGCCATATAGTACGCGCGGAGCGCGTATTAGGGTTAGGAAGGGGTGATGCTGCCGCACCCCCCTAACCCTAGTGCGCGTTCCACACGGCTGCCACCATGACGATGTCATGACCGCGCCGCCTCTATACGGGGCGGTGCGGACGTGATGTCGCTCCGCGCCAGGGCGCTTAGTGCGCCCTTAGCGTGGAGCAGGAAGGAGCTCCGTTTCGGACCTCCTTCCTGGTTTGCACCGCTGGGCGCAGCCTTCACACGGCTGCACCCAGCGGTGCAAAGGAGAAAGGGGCCAAGCCTCACCGCCGCAGGGTGTCCTTGGGGCTTGAAGCCCCAAGGACACCCCTTTCCAGGCTGCGGGGAAGCGGCCTTTTGCCGCTTCCCCGCAGCCCGGAAAGCGACGGATTGGGGCCTCAGCAGCTGCCAGTCTAACTGCTGAGGCCCCAATACACCGGGGAAAGGGGCAGGTGCAGACCGGTCTGTAACCCGCCACAGAGTCCAATCCTCATCTTCATTGACCTAGGCCTGGTGACACAGTTGGATCGTCAAGCATTTTCTGGGATACAATTTCTAATTGTCACTGTCTTGGCCAGAGCATAGGCTAAAGCATTTTTCACTACAACTCCCCTGCTAGCTAAGGATTCTGGGAATTCTGGTCTAAAACACTTATTTTTCCAGACTTTGGCCATGATTGAAACTCTCTCCAGTGGTTGGCTTTGCTGGCCTTTATAAGTTAGTGGCTTTGCTGGCCATGCAGAAACCTTTCCCTATCTTTCCCCCACAAGATTCTATGTTCTTGCACTAAGAGCACATCCTGGAGGCCATAACAAAACTGCCTGCTTTTCACCATTCTTTACCTCTGCTGCTGTAAACCTTTTTGCTGAACCTGGACAGTCAGACTTGTGCTGGGGAGTCATACTGGTGCTGTTTTGCCATGTTGTTGTGGCTCCAATTTTTGCTATCTGTCCCTGGGTAATCAGGCAAGCCCTGAATTAAGAACAGTACAGATTTTAAATACACAACACAAGTACAGTTGGTGCATGTCTCAACACAGATTGTTGATCTGTACACAGGTAGAACTTTTCGCCTGTAACATTCACATGTGTATATTGTACACAGATAACTAGTCTCTACATTGGTAGGAGTCTTGTACCTCTGCCTGGTTGCCATTTGGCAAGTCATACTCTCTCAGTCTTATCAGAGTAAAGCAAAGGCAAACCCCCTCTGAATAAATCTTGCCAAGAAAAACCCATGATAGGGTTGTCTATGGGTCACTGTAAGTCAGAAATGACTTGAAGGCACACAGCAACAGTAACTAATAATAATGGTAATACATATAATCCAGGTAATTTTTATCATATTTCTCCTTTCCCCCCACAGTTCCTAGTCAGCTAGCCCAAGTAGTTTCTAGTATGGAGATATTCCCTTCCCCAAAGAAGAGAAATTTTTGCAGTCCCATTTTAAAACATTATTTAAGAAGATAACAGCTTCTATATGCATATAGATTAGCAACTCTGAGTGACAGCCTCAGGTCTTCCTCCAGCTTTCTTCTCTTTGTTATGTTTGTTATCTTGTTCTTGGTTATCTCACTTTGATAATGGAAGCTTGGCATTAAAATAGATGTAATACAGGTAATAATTGTGTAGAGAAATGCTTTTAAAGGGAGAAATGCTTTTAAAGGGGGAAAATAGGTGTATAAAGTTGCTGAATCAGTCTGGAGGGGAATTCCCACTCAGCAAATTTATTACCTTTCTAGTATACAGTATATTACAAGAGGACAGTGGGCAGACTTCAAGTATTTATGGTAGTTCGGTTTTATAAGAGCCTCAGATCAGCCTACTGGAGCTATGCGAACAAGACATACTCAGAGAATAAAAGAATTCTGAATCCAAGAATTTGTTTTGAGTCCCAGAATTTAATGGAGCTCATTGTTCTTATATAAAAGTCCACTGCTAGTTACCCCAACTTTCTTCATTACAACAGTATGATTTAGGGTAAGAGTTGAGTTACTTTGTTATTGCTCTTGTTAAGCAACTGGTGGTCCATCCACACTGCAGAAATAATCCAGTTTGACACCACTTTAGCTGCCATGGCTCAAGGGTATTGAGTTTTAGGAACTATAGGTTTGTGAGACATTCAGCCTTCTCTCTGTCAAAGAGCTCTGGTGCTACAAAAAGTACAATTCCCAGAATTCCATAGCATCGAGCCATGGCAGCTAAAGCTGTGTCAAACTGGATTATTTCTGCAATGTGGATGCAGTCTGGGACTCAGATATCTCTGCAGATCTATTGCCAATCATTTAGAGATCTATCAGAAAATCTTCATCAACCTTCTTCTCACCCCTAAATTTATGGGTTCAGTTGTTTTTGCTGTTGTTGTGTGCCTTGAACTCCTTTCCTACTTATGGCAACCCTAAGGTGGCCCTAACACTGGGTTTTCTGGGGCTGAGAGTATGTGACTCATCCAAGGTCTCCCAGTGAATTTCCATGGCTGAGCAGGGAATCAAACCCTGAACTCCAGCTGTAATCTAACTATGGAGTTTATTACATGACGAAAATTGAGTGGAATCTAAGGTTTTAAAGAGTCATTATCCTGGGAAAGTCGCACGATCACATGAGGATTTTCACACACATTGTGATTAAAGAGGACTTATCCCAAGAATAACAAGGGATTTCCCCGTGAATAATTTGTTGCAGGTTGTTCCCTAGTTATTCATGGGATAAGTCCTCATTAATCATGATGACGTGTGAAAATCTTCACCACGATCGTGCGGCTTTCCTGGGATAATGACTCTTTAAACCCCTGATTTTTTCCATGTGATGAAGTCCTATCAGAGCACTATGTCACTCTGGCCCATAGTTGTGTATTAAAGCAAATAAATATGGAAAGAAATGCAGCTTAGCAAAACTGAAATGAAAATAGCAAAATAAGATATATTAGGGATCTGGGAGTAATAGTACAGAACTATTGGTAAGAGTTTTAAGGAATCTGAGTCAGGAAATACAAGGTCACTATAGAGAAGATAATTGTTAGATTTTCTTTATTGAAAAATAAGCTACTGTAAAACATTAACAAAACTATTCTTGTAGGTAAATAATTCCCAATATTGTTAAGCAAGTTATATAAAAATAGCGCAGTGATAGAAGTAAGCAGTAGGACCAAATGGTATTCATGCCAAGCATTCTGTAGGGATACAAAACATCTTGTGTAGCATGTTTTCTGAACTGGAAGGTAGTTAATGTAAACAAACAAATTATAGGAATGCTAGTACATGTGTTAGCCTGTAAACTGCCAAGCAATACAGAAGTTCCCATTGCTAACATGCCTTGGAAGGATGTCAGATATTTCTCCAGAGCTGCATGTTGAACATTTTAAAATGTATATTGAAAATTTCCGTGTTGACTATTTCTCAATTAACTAGTAATTTCTGTGTTGCCATGGGCATGGTACCATGGGCAACATAATACCATGATGCACCATGAGACAGATGAAATGCTCAAATGACCTGAGGTTTTGAGCATATACGTGTTAAAATTGTTGTTGTTGTGCACCCTCAAGTTGTTTCCAAGTTATGGTGACCCTAAGAATTTTTTTTGAGGCTGAACGATTGCAACTTGGTTGAGCCAGTATTCAAACCCTGGTCTTTGGAGTTGTAGTTCAGTGCTCAGACCACTGCGCCACACTGGCTTCATGTGTTAAAATACCAGTCTGAAATATTAAAATAACTTTTGAATAAGTAGGTGAAACTTTTTACTTTAGAATCAGTAATAAAGAAGAGGTTTTAGTAGAAAGATTTTAGTAGAGAGTATGCCTAATGGCATCATGAATTCTTGGCTGCAGAGAAATGGGGGGGGGGGATGACGCTCTTTGCTCCAGAGTGCCACAGAAAAGGGGGTTGTTTACCCTAGTTTCTGTATCTGAAGGTGGCCCCTATTCTAGGTCCTAATCTCTTGCTTATCAGAAACCCACACTTGCATTGCTCCTTATGAAGGGCAGCAGAAGGCTGTAGACTTGCTAAGAAGTCCTAGATAGCTAAAGAATACTAAACATTTTTCCTTATCCTACTCAACACCTTCTTTGTCTCTGTCTTCTCTGAAAAAGAGAACAGTGCTCAAACTGGGGAAAATGGAGCATATGGTGCAGGAGGGGAAATGCTGCACAGAATAGGTAAAGAGGTAGTACATGAATACCTGGCTATTCCAGTCTCCAGGGCCAGGTGAACTACATCTAATGGTATTCAAAGAACTGGCAGAAGTAATCTCAGAGGCATCGTCAATCTTTGAGAATTCTTGGAAAACAGGAGAGGTCCCAACAGACTGGAGGAGGGCAAATATTGTTCCCATTTTCAAAAAAGAGGAAAAAAGAGGAGTCAGATAATTATCTCCCAGTCAGCCTGACATCAGTACCAAGAAAGATTGTAGAGCAGATCATTAAACAGACAATCCATAAGCACTTAGAAAGGAATGCCATGATTCAGTAAGGGTTTCTCAGAAACAAGTCATGCCAGGCTACTCTTATCTCTTTTTTTGATTGAGTCACAAGCTTGGTAGATGAAGGGGATGCTGTGGATGTAGCATACCTTGATTTCAGTAAGGCCTCTGACAAGGCTCCCCCCATGATTTCCTTGCAAAAAAGCCAGTAAATTGTGGACTAGACAATGTGACTGTTAGGTGGATTTGTAATTGATTGACCAAACAAACCCAAAGAGTGCTTAGCAATGGCTCCTCTTCATTCTGGAGAGAAGTGACTAGCGGGTGCCAAAGGGTTCTATCCTGGGCCCAGTACTATGCAACATATTTATCAGTAACTTGGATAATGGAATAAAGGGCATGCTTATCAAATGTGCAGATGGCACTAAATTAGGAGGGGTTACTAATACCCAAGAGAACAGGATTAGAATTCAAAATGACCTTAATAGATTAGAAAGCTGGGCCAAAACTTACAAAATGAATCTCAACAGAGAGAAATGTAAGGTACCACACTTAGGCAGTAAAAATGAAATGCACAGATATATGATGGGTGACACCTGTCTTGATGGTAGTACATGCAAAAGGGATCTAGGAGTCTTAGTGGACCACAGGCTGAACATGAGTCAGCAGTGTGATGCAGCAGCTAAAAAAGCCAATGCAGTTCCAGGCTGCGTCAATAGGAGTATAGTATCTAGACTGAGGGATTTTATTCTCCTTTGGTCAGACTTCACCTGGCATATTGTGACTAGTTCTGAGCACCACAATTCAAGAAGGATGTGAACATGGTGGAGCATGTCCAGAGGATGGTGACCAAATTGGTAAAAGGTGTGGAAACCATGCCCTATGATGAGCAGCTTAGGGAGCCGGGTATGTTTAGCCTGGAGAAGAAAAGGTTAAAGTGTCATGTTTAAATATTTGAAGAGATGACATTTTAAGGTTGGAGCAAATTTGTTTTCTGCTGCTCCAGAGACTAGGACATGAAGCAGTGAACTGAAACTCCAGGAAAAGAGATTCCATCTAAATATCAGCAAGAACTTCCTGATGGTAAGAGCTGTTGGACAGTGGAACACACTCCCTCAGAGAGTGATGGAGTCTCCTTCTTTAGCTGTTTTTAATCAGAGGCTGGATGGCCATCTGTCAGGGGTGCTTTCATTGTGTGTTCCTGCCTGGCAGGGGATTGGATTGAATGGCCCGGGTGGGCTCTTTCATTTCTATGATTCCATGATTCTAGGCAAGAAAACACGTCTATCACTACTGTGCATTCATTCATATTCTGTGGCCTTTGTGAGAAAAATTTGCATATACAGAAACAACCAGCATGTTATACAAAACAACTAGTATTTTGTACAGAAAACTGTATTGTGCAGAAACATTTTGGCTTTTTGGTGGAAATGTCCCAAGTGTTTTTGTAGTTTTTTGCCAAACAGTTTTTTTTTCCAAAGAAGTCATGAAAGACCAAAAAAAGCATCCAGAACTTGCAGAAATTCTCAGTCTTATTCAGTAGGAAGAAAATTCTTTCCTGGGCCCAGTGAAATTATTCATTCTTACTTGCAAGAACAAAACAAGCAAAGATTTGCATCCCTAGGCAGTTCTGGCTCAGTTTCTGTCTCATCATCTTTAAAATGGGAGTGCTTACATTTCACTTCAATTTTAAAGATTAGACAGAAACTGAGATAGAACTGATTAGAGATGCAAATCTTTGTTCTTGCAAGCAAAGTGGGAGTGCTTGCATTTCACTTAGGGACATTGTGGCTTAGTGGTTACGACACCCCCACTTGTTCCAGCCCCATCCCAGCCCCTTTTGTAAAGCACAAGTCCCGTTTCAGGGGCCTGTGCGATAAATTTCCTAATTAAGAATTCTTCCCCCCAAAGAAAATTTCCTTCTAGGTTCCCAAATTTCTAACAAATTTCTGTTGTAAGCCGCCCTGATCACAGGAAGGAGCGGGATAGAAATAAAAACTTTATTATTATTATTAACACTGCAGTAACTTAAAAGTTCAGTTGAGCATTTAGAAATACAGTTGGCCTTTGATATCTCCAGATTCTTTATCCATAGATTCAACTATCCGCAGCTTGAAAATATTTTAAAAATATATACATTCCTCAAAACAAACTTTTTTTTGTTTTGTTTTGCAATTTTATGTAAGGGACACCATTGTACTGTACCATTGCATTTAATGGGACTTGAGATTGCAAATACAACAAATATAGGAGTTGTAGATGTGAACATTTTTTCAGTGTCTCTTTACAATGCTAGAAATTTAGAAACTGAAGGAAAATTTCATTGGGAGGGGGGCAGAAGTCTTAATTTGGGGTAAAGTTGTTGGGGTGGATATGAGATGGGGTCCCTATGGATATCAAGGAGCAGGAGGAGGAGATACTGTAAAGCTCCATCAAGCTGAACCTCCCAACTCTCATCCCCTTGATAGGGACAGAGGGCAGAGTGCCCAGGTTTGTTCTTGTCACTGGACAGATAAGGTAATAGCTTTATTCGGATGGGATGGCTGCTACTAAAAGCTGGTATTTGGAAGATAAGGAAGGACATGTAGTTTGGCCCAGTTTGACAGGGCTTTATGAGAGCTCATACTCTTCCATGATCTATGCAGGATTAAAGTTGCAGGGCACTGTCTCGTATCCAAATTAGCAACCCTAACATGGGGGAGAATGCTCTTCTTTTGCTGCCCTGTAACTACATCTCTGAGTGTCAGCGTAGTCTTATGTACTATGGGGTGGAGAAAACCTTACAGGATTGCTCTGAAAGGTTAGCTGAAGTGTGTTGAACACTCTAAAGTACTTGTATTGCTGTTGATTGTATACAGGGGCTGGGACTGTGGTAGCACTGACGAATGAGGAAAGATTATAATTGACAAACCCTCTTCATTTTCTGCTCCCATAGTAGTAACACGATCCAATGAATGACCCTTCATCCTACTTCCATGAATGAATGAGTTGCCCTTTGCCTGCCACAAAAGTTCTCCCTCCCCTTGGGGTCATTCGGGTACTGACTGCTCATTGCCTCTGGCAGCTCAAACATCAGGCATCTCATATGCTAAGCCCCATATTCTAGAAGACTTGCCAACTGCACTTGCTGAAAGATCCCTTAGCTTACAGGTCCTGCAGGTGGCTATCAGGTTACTGTCTCATGCAGTGCACAGCTGCCAGCTGAATAAATGTTAATGTGGACCATGAATAAATAAAGTTGCTTCTCTGCTTACTGGCTTCTGTTCTGAAGCAAAATGAAAGAACATTGGAGGGAAATCCATTATATTCTTGGCAAGTGCAAGAGAATGTCTGGGGAGGAAGTACTTGAAAATAATTAGTGGTTTATACAACAGGCTTATTAGGCTGCCTTTTCTGTCATTTTATGAGTTGCACCATGCAAACCACCAATGGTAAAATCTGCAAGGCTTAAGAGAATACTACTGTACGGTTTACACTCTCTGAAAACATTTACCTGGGAAACAAAGGCCCAACTCCATGGATCTCTGTTTGTTTTATAAACCACCCATTCTATTACAGTTGTAGCAGTTTCCCCCAAATAAAATGGATATTGGTTCTCAAAGTGTGCATATTCTTTTTTTTAAAAAAATCAGGCATGAATATGAAAAGGAGGTTGAGCAAAGGACATGGGTAAAAAAGTGTCCCATGGTACCTTAAATATTAATACATGTATTAGAGCTTGAGCATTTGTGGACTATAGCCAAGTATGTCAGGTATATTAAGTACTATTCAGAAGGTGTGTGTGTTTATAGAACACATGGGGAAGGATATTATATACAGTGAATTTAGAGGGTATTTAAATGCAGAAATTGCTGGCAGTGACAATTACTTTATTAGATTTCTGTTTAATTTCTCTTTGGCAATCTCTCGTGCCAAAATACTGTATGTATACCTCTAACTCAGTGTCAAATTAGGCATTAACAGGAATGCATATTCCCCATGATTAATTAATTTTCCCTCCCACAATGGGATTTCTTCAGAAATACATGCTTCAGCAATTAGACTTGCAAACTAAGTTTGCCTCCCACTGATCAGCCACACAATAAAGCATGCTAAATGCAAAATATGTAGGTAAGGAAAATTATACATACCGTTCACCACCTGGGGAGCATCTGTGTGAAAAAGTGCTAAAATATTGTTTAATTTGTCCTTTAGTGCAGCACATTTCTGATGCCGTGGGTTACACTCCATGCCAAGGCACAGATAAAACAGAGTATTGGAAGCCTGTGGACGATTTAGAGAGATTTACAATAGAAACTAGGAACACATTTACAAACCACATTTTCTCATTGTCTTGCCCTATTAACCTTACATCTTTTCTGGTACTTCGTTCACTAGTTTTTCTGCTATTTCATAACTTGTCTAAACATTTTTTTTACTACTTCATTAGGTTGTTTAAAGATTTTTATGTCTGTCCATTCAAATGACATTTCAAACCAGACCTTGGAAATGTTACCTTTTCGAATTGTAACAACCAAAATTCACCATTGGCTGGAGGATTCTGGATGCTACAGTCCAAAATGGGATCTTTCCCAACATCTGGTTCAGACATAAATGGCAAATCATCCCATGGTCCCCTCTATAATATCAAGAAAATGTAGCTTTTCCTTAGCAGCCATTGTTTTGTTTTGTTTTGTTTTTCTTTGTGGCTTATTAAAGATGATGCACAAAGGACTGGGATGAGTTGCTGAATGTAGTCACTTTGCTCACAGCTGAAAGCATCCACTGCAAGGGGTCATCCATCTTCTGTAAGTGTTCAAATACTTTAGCAAGACTAGACAAACCAGATTTAGTTGAGGAGTATCTGCCTACTACCTGCACAGCAAGATCATTTGAAATAAGAAACTGTAGGTAATTCAAGAAAGGTTTTAATACTGTAACAAAACCCTGTAGGCCTGCATAAGGGACACAGCCATTTCCACATGTCTGCTCAGCATCAGAAAGGATGCTTTCTAGGTGCTTCACACCTTCTGTCACAACCTCATATGCATTATTAAATAAGAAAAAAGACTGTCAGTAGAGCAGTCTTCTTTGACCTGGGAACCTTAAAGTTGTGCTGGGCTATAATACCTATCACCCATAGTCAGCACATACTACGCTTGTCACAATAGGAGTTATAATCCAACACATTTAGTAGGTGGCAGATAGGAAATGATTAATTCAGACCAGTCTTCAGGCAGAAGCAGGAGTGAAGCTACGGAAATAGCAAAATGACAGTGTTGCTCCCTCCATAAGAAATTTGCCTCCCCACTGAAATTTTCCTTGAATCTTCAAATTTCTAGCATTGCAAGCATTTAAAAATGTCAATTGAGCAATTAATTAGAAATGCAGTTTAGGCATCCAAAAACAGAGGGGGGGAGGGGAAGGACAAGTGATCAAAGGAAGGTAATGCAGCAAATAGAAGAGTTCTAGGTACAAATGATTTTCAATGTCTCACTCTCTGCAATGTTAGAAATGTAAGGGCTCAAGAAAAATTTCAGTTGTGGGGCCAGAATTCTCACTGTGAGGTCAGTGCCTTCATTTTGCTCCACCACCACATAGCTATACTTTGCCTATTCCCATACCTACAGCTACATCCTCCTGACACCCAGACCACCAGTGTTACCAACAAGCCTTGAAAATATTCTCCAGAATGTATTAACAAAATTCAAAATGCCTGGAATTCCCCAATATTTACTGGAATATTCAGTCAAAATCCTCGGAAAGAAATTATTTAAATTTCCTGGATTCTAGGGAATTCCCCGGAAATTGGCAATGCTGCAGACTACACAAATTGAACAATACAACCTAGATCTACATGCTGCAGCAGAAATGAAGCATACTATACTAAGCTGTACTTAGGAACTCAGCCTGAACCCTGGCTTTATTTATTTATTTATTTATTGTGGAGCTTATTTCCAGATAAATATGTTTAGAACTGCAGCAGAAAACTGCAGTTCCAAGCACCTTTACTTGGAATGAATTCCCACTGCAGAAAGTGTTTGGATTACTCTGGGTGGCTCACACTGATATAGTTCCCAGAATTATGCCAGGATAGGACTCTTTTTGGAATAGCAAACAGTGGTCTCATGGGGACAGAAGAGAAAGGCATATCCATCATTTTAAAAAAGCTGTCCTTACAGGTCCCATATAGCTTTAGACCAGGGGTAGGCAATTGTTTTGAGCCGGGGGCCGGGTTGCTGTCCCTCAGACAACTGGGGGGCCGAAGCCAAAAAATAAATAATTAAAAAAATTTAAAACATTTAAATAACTAAATAAACCGGGACAAATGTAGGACAACATTTTCAAATGGTGGACACTTTTTTTAAAAAAGCGGAGGACATGCAAAAAAATTTGCTGATTTTTTAAAAAATGTTAATATAAATGCATGTTTCTGAGGCGTCTATAGACAATTGCCCCCCTTGCCCCTGCCAAAGGCCCTGGCAGCAATCAGCGGCAGGACCAGGCTAGGGCCGGTCCCAAGGCCTTGCTGGGCTGCATCCGGCCCGCGGGCCGCAGATTGCCTACCCCTGCTTTAGACTCTCAGAACAGTTCATTTTCCTGTACCATTGCTTCTGTGATTGTGGCCATCCTATCTTCTTGTTCTGCACCTACATTGGGACACTTATGCCAGTCAACAGGATCACTGCCAGTGGGATTTACTTCTGAGGAAGCATAGCTTGGATCAGAGCTGCCCAGGCTTCAAACAAAAACATCATACATGCTGGCAGAAAAGGTTTATGTATTAATATTACTCCTGGCTGCTAGGAATGTTAATCAACCACTAAGTGCAATGCACAGTTGGACAACGGCGAAATGTCAACCCATGTGGCCACAAACTAGATGCCAAAGATTATCTGTGTTGATAAGCACAGAAAGAGATAGATTGCTTCAGAAACAAGAAGCAATTGTTCAGAGAGAAGAGATTGGGTATATTCAGAAGTACCCATTTTCCTGTGAGTGTTGTAGCATTTCTGAAGTAGAACTTTTCAGTGCCAAATGAGACATGTGGTTAAATGCATAATTTGGTAGTTTATCCTTTAAAAACTCCAGCTGTGGGGAGGGGGATTGATCATGGGGGAAGGACTGGCCCTTTCTTTTTGTGTTACGTTCTCCATAATAATGCCTCTCCTCCTGTTCTAGTTGTTGTTATATGCCTTCAAGTCATCTCTGACGTACAGCATCCCTATCATGGGGTTTGCTTGACAAGATTTGTTCAGAGGGAGTTTTCCTTGCTTGCCTCTGAACCTGACTTCCCTGCTGGCTCTCCTACCTGAAACTATTAGTCATGAGAGGGAAGTGAATGAAGGCGCTTCCAGTCCACTAAAATCTGTGACATCATAAATGTACTAGAATTTAAGGTGCTGCAAGAGTCTCTGTTATCCTTCCTTTCGTGGGTGTGCTTATTCTTACAATCTCCCTGAGAAAGTTATTGGTATAAAGTAGATCTAGGTTAATGGAAGGGTGCCACTGGAATGCCTTGGGCACATTAATTCCAGATTCCCCCTCTGTGGCCTTGAATAACTTCATTGTTTGCTCCAGCATCTTAGCCACTGCCATTTCAGTTTCTCCTTTCAAACTCCTTCCCCCACTGTACAGTGTCAAATTATTTCCTGCTTTTTTCCCTGCTTTCTTCTCAAGAGTAAACTTAAATAGTGTTTCAATTCCTCCCATCCCATTTTAGTGAAAAGGAGAAATCAGAAGCCCAGATTCTATTTCACATATACTAGACGTATACAGTAGAGTCTCAGTTAACCGACCTTCGGTTAACCGACACTCCGGATTATCCAACGTCCCATGCTTCTGCGTGAGAAGAAGCATGGGATGTCGGATTGGGGACAAAAGTCCCTCGGCTCGCCTCCCCTTGCGGCTGGAAGTCCCCCCCTTTCCCCTCGGCGGCCTCCCTGATTGGTTGAGAGGCTGGGAAGGGGCGGGACTTTGGACTGTCTACAAGCCCCAGGGGGCTTTGCGGCCAGAAGTCCCGCCCCTTCCCACCCTCCCAACCAATTCGGGAGGCCGCCGAGGGGAAAGGGGAGGGACCTCCGGCCGCGAGGCCTGCTGGG
The DNA here is from genome assembly GCF_019175285.1 of Sceloporus undulatus. Lineage (NCBI taxonomy): Eukaryota > Metazoa > Chordata > Lepidosauria > Squamata > Phrynosomatidae > Sceloporus > Sceloporus undulatus. Next base: position 263,829,002 of record NC_056522.1, read on the forward strand.
GCTTGCAGTCCCATCCCCTTCTCCCCGCGTTTGCCTGGCAGCCCCAGGGAGAAGAGGAGGAGGCGGCCCCCAACCGTCCTTTCCTCCCCGTGGGTGCCTGCACCCGTGGGAAGGAAGGGAGAGAAGAAGGCGGCCCCCACCCATCCCTTCCTCCCCGTGGGTGCCTGCACCCACGGGAAGGAAGGGAGCGGAGGAGGAGGAGGAGGCCCAGCCCCTTCCTCTTCTCTCCGCGAGTGCCTGCGCCAGTGCTGGCACTCGCAGGGAGAAGGGAAAGGAGGGAGCCCCGCCCCCTTCCCTTTTCCCCGCACGGTGCCTGCTCAGTGCCAGCACCCGCGGGAAGAAGGGGAGGGGGGAGGTAGGTCTGGATTATCCGACATATTTGGTTATCCGACTACAAGCCGGTCCCGTTTATGTCGGATAATCAAGACTCTACTGTACTGTTAAAAATGCATACAAACACCATAGTGTTTATCTTAATGCATAAAAATTATTTTGTCCTCTTATTACCACAGAGCAGAGAAGGCCGGACCACATCTCTGTTATAGGTCAGCAAGTGGCCAAGGGCAGGAAAATTTTGGAAAGACAGCACTTTTTTCAGATTGTTCTCATTCTGGTTTACTTTGATTCTATCTTGGATGAGTACACCTTGGTCCTGATCATGGATGGGGGCAATGTCCAAGCCTACACAACCAGGACCTGGCTGTATGAAATTGGGAGGTTTGGAATCTAGTCTCTTTCAGTTCTGCCTGCCTGGGTTCTCTGTGCAACAGCAGGGAGACCTGGAGATGGGGAGATGGAATTGCAGTGATTTATTATCCTTCCATCCCCCTCACCATGTGCCCTGTCCCATATTCTGCCACAGTTGACTGTGTACATTTGAAAGCTGGTGCTGAGGATATAATAGGGATTCTTCTAATGTACTGTCTACCTAACTGCTTAATAGTCTCTTGCCCGAAGCTGACTGAGTTGGTCTTGGCAGTGGTGTTGAAGTTCCCTCAGCTTGTGGTACTGGAAGACTTCAGCACTGATACAGAGACTGTCCTGTCAGTAGTGACTCAGGACTTCATTGTCACAATGACAATCACAAGTCTATCTTAAACGGTCTCTGGCTCCACTGATAGTGCAGTTCACATTCTGGAACCAGGTTTGAGTGTTGGATGAGAGGGTGTGTGATCTCAGTGTGTAGAGGAATTCTCTATAGTTTGGCCATGGACAGATCATGCCTTAGTGGGTTTAGACTTGCTAAGACAAGGGATGGGTCTTAGAGTCATGGTTTTGCAGTGACTCCCATTCTTCTTGGAGTAGTAACTTCAGAAGGCGATGATGGGAGATGCCTTTCCTGACACTGTAACCCATGAACTGTGAGAATCCTCCGGTCTCTGTTTTGTCCTCTGTGGTATTTAACATTTATATGAAACTGCTGGGAAACATTGTCTAGCATTTTGAGATTTGGTGCTATCCATATGCTGATGATACCGTAATCTCTCTTTCCCATCCATATAAATCCAAAGAAACTGCTTTAGTCTTGATGCTAGTAGTGCCTGTTGCCCATACGGAAGCAGCTCTGCAGCACCTCACATCTTGTTTTGCAACAGCTGCAGAGCTCTTTGGGCTGGAAGTCAGTCTGAAGAAAACGGAAATTTTCTACCAGCCTGCACCACAGGAAGAACACTACCATCCCCACATCACCGTAGGCATATCTGTGCTTAAGTCCGTCCAGCAGTTCACCTACCTGGGAAGCATCATCTCCTCAGACGCCAAGATTGATAAAGAGATCGATCACAGACTGGCAAAGGCATATAGCGCATTCGGAAGGCTTCACAAAAGAGTCTGGAGTAACAAACACTTGAGACGAAGCACAAAAATCAGTGTGTATAGAGCCATTGTACTGTCTATTCTCCTCTATGGGTCTGAAACATGGGTCACCTATCGCCAACACCTACGACTCCTTGAACACTTTCATCAGCGCTGTTTACGCACAATTCTAAATATACACTGGACTGACTATGTGACGAATGTTGCTGTCCTTGAGCAAGCAGGGATCACCAGCATTGAGGCCATGCTATTGAGGACGCAGCTGCGCTGGGCAGGACACGTTTCTAGGATGAAGGACCATCGCCTCCCCAAAATAGTATTCTACGGTGAACTCGCCATGGGTCAGCATAAAAGGGGCGCCCCAAAGAAGAGATACAAGGACTCCCTGAAACAATATCTCAGGCTTGGCCACATAGATCACCAACAGTGGTCCTCCCTGGCCTCGCATCGGGAGGCATGGAGACGCACTATCCATGATGCTGCAGCCTTCTTCGAAAGCTCACGCCGAACGAGCCTCGAAGAGAAACGACAACGCAGAAAGTACTGCAACCTGGTAACATGACTCAAGGAGACTTTCTGTTGTGCTTTCTGCAACCGGACCTGTTTATCCCGAATTGGCCTTTTTAGTCACCAACGCGCTTGTACAAAGCGCGGGATGTGTCCTTCCTGAATCTTCTTTCGCGAAGCAAAGCCAGAGAGAGAGAGAGAGAGTAGTGCCTGAGCTTGCTGGAATAGATCAAGGATGAATAAATGGTAAGTAGAATAGATGAGGATGAATAAATTGAAGCTCAATCCAGACAAGACAGACATGTTCCTGATCAGATCAACGAGGTCTGGGAATCCAGAGTGAACTTGTGTGGGATAGAGTTACACTCACTGTAAAGCCATGTGTAAACAGTTTGGGTGTTCTTCTGGACTCAGCCTTGAATTTGAATTCTCTTGGTGGCCAGGAATGTGTTGACACAGTTAAGGCCACTGTGCCAGCTGCACTTGTTCCTGGAGTTGTCTCATCTGGCTGCGATGAGGTATACTTGAGTTACAACTTGTTTGGATTACCTTAGTGTGTTTTAGATGGGATTGCCTTCAAAGAGTGTTTGGAAACTTCTGTTGCTCCAGATTCCAGAATGATACAGCTTCTACTGTAGGGATAGTTACTGGGAATATATGACTCCTTTAATCTAAACCCCATTATTAGTAGAGTAGAACCATTGAAACAATCAAACTTACATAGATGTTGACTTACTAAATTCCCACTGATTCCATGGTTCCACTCTAGCTTTGTTGGCTACCAATCTGTTTCTGGGCACAATTCAAAGTGGTCGTTGTGACCTATAAAGCTCTGTATAATGCATCCAGGCTGTCTGAATGTCTGGTTTCTTCCATACAAATTTGCCTAGTGCTTTGTGATCAATCGGGGACACTGTCCTCTTGGTCTCAACGCTTTCAGGGGTACATATTTGTACCTGTTTTTAGCTCCAGTTCTTGGAGAAAAGTGGGTTATAAATCAAAGGGAGAGATCAGGAAAGAAGTGAAACAGACTACATTTCTCTACTCTTCCCATCTCTGGCCTTTATTGTTATACACTAGAGTTTTTCACTATCGCATCATCTCATACCCATTAACAGTGTTCTCTATAGCATTTAACACCAGAGTTATTACCATCAATAGTGGTACTTTTGCAAAAGTTATTGCTTTTACACTTGCTTAGCAGAAAGAAGCTGGAGTTCAGCATCACTAACGCTTTGGTACTAAACATAAACGTAGGTATTAAGTACACGGTATGTCATGTACCAACAAAACTACCACAACATTCTGTTCTTGGCAACTCCATTCTGCTGTAATTGTAAAAGTTTGTTGCCAAAGCTACTTGGTTCAGATGTCTTTGAAAGGCCTTGAGGATGGAGTTTGTCCTAGAGACCCACCCATATCACATTATTGCATGCCACTTCTTCTTCCTCATGTTTTGGATCAGGCAATAACTTTGAGCAATATTTCTCTGCTTTCTGTGGTGATGAGGGCCATGCCTGTTTAGCAGCAGCAGCAACAACATCCCATACTGTTTCTCCAAGTCACTGGGCTGGTTTCACCAGTCAGAAACAAGTTGTAAGTATGAAATAACTTGGAAATATTACTATTTTGGGAGTACAACTCCCAGAAATCCCCTAGCCAAGGACCATGCTAGCTGAGGGACTCTTAAAATTATAGTCCAAAAAGATGTATTTCCCAAGCTCTGCACTGCACTGTAGTTTTATACTTAATTATATATGCGTGAAAAGCAAAATGTCCTCATAGCATCATCTGGGAAAATAACCAGATTTGACATGACTTCAAAGCTGAGACATAGCTGCAAACCAGGATGTTCAGTCACACTTCTGACACAATTTTATTAAGTGCCTTTAGTTCTTTTTCAGCCTCATCCCTTGCAATATAGAGATAATAATGCCAACTTAACTTATAGGAAAGTGGTAGGGACTGCAAGTAGGCTTGGTCAATGATATATACAGGGAGTTGGTCAAAGGGAGTATGTCCTTGTTAGTCTTCCTGGATCTTTCAGCAGCATTTGATACCCTCAACCATGGCATCCTTCTGGACCATTTGACTGACATGGGACTTGGGGGTATTGCCCTCCAGTGGTTCTTCTTTTCTTGGCTAAACATTCTCAGAAGGTGGTGCCGTGGGACTGTTCAGCCCTTTGCCATTAGCCTGTTCCACAGGGGGTCAATACTGTCCCCTATGCAGAGATGATTAAGTTGATTAAGGGTTAGGGTGGTACGGAAGCACCGCCTCGTCTTAACCCTAGTACGCGCTCTGCGCGTACTTTCATGCAAATCTGTAACGGGCCAAAGTTAGGCTAGCTCCATCTTTTTTAAGCTTCCAGTGGTGGCCAAAACAATGCTGTTCCACATGGCATTCAGTGTTTGAGAATTTTTAAAGAGTATGTCAATGTTTTTAAAATGTTTTTATTTTTTATTATTTTAATTGGCTTTTATTTGTTCATTGTTTTGGGAGCCCTTGTGGGCTGGGAGGCGATTCAGAGATCCTTAAAAAAATAAAAATAACATAATAGGTAATGTATGTGAAGCACTCTGTATGTTTGAAATCACAATACAATCTCTATACAAATGTTGTTACTCTTGCATACCTTGGGTGTTGGCATTGCTCACAGCTTTTCACTTTGTGGAGACTGCACGAGAAGCAGGAAATGCTGGCCGTATTGAGGTTTGCCCTCTTTGCTTGTTTTATATCTTCAGCTAATAAACATAGGAATGCAAGCACTCTGCACTGATCCAGAGGTAAATATTAAGCACAGCGGAAAGGAATTTAGCCGTGCGACTCCTCCTAAAGCCTGTCAGCCCACTGTCAATAAAGCAGTGTGTTATACTCAGAGCAGTCATAAACCAAGTCCAAGCCAAACCTCTCTGCAATAGGGCATGGTATTCCAGCCTTGTCAGCTCCTTTTAAGCCAAATCCTACTGTGATGGTTTATTGCCGTGTGTAAGTTCTTAACAATGGCACCACTAGGCAGAGATATCTGGGCTGATTTCAAAGTGTATAAGAAATATTCTAAGAATCATTTCATAAATTGCATTTTCCCCTACTTTGGGAAATCCTGATGGTGAAAAAAAAATCAGGGACCAAATTATACCAATTTGTAAGTCACTCTGATAGCATTTCTGAAGAGCAGGGTATAAATACAATAAATAAATAAATAAATAAAATATATACAATGCAACATAAGTGATATTTTGCCACTGGAACACAAATGGGATAACCATTATACATAGCAGATGACATGAGAGATTATTATTATTATTATTATTATTATTATTATTAACCTTTATTTATGAAGCGCTGTAAATTTACACAGCGCCGTACATGCAATCTTTTTAGTTAGACGGTTCCCTGCCCTCAGACTTACAATCTAAAAAGACATGACACAGAAGGAGAAGGGAGTGGTGGAGGGAGAGGGTAAGAGGTCCAGCAGTTCCTCTCTACCTCCAAGGCCTGGACCAAGGCAGATGGACTGGAGGGAGGGCTTGGCTTCATAATGGAAGGTTAATCTTCATCCAGGGAAAATACATACTCTCAGGTAGGATAATACATATACAATACATAGCAATACAGGAAATGGTTTGATAAACAGGCACTAAAAGAACATCAGATGATTCAGAATGTCAAAAGAACCATGTTGAATAAGAACAAAAGTTTCTCTGCTGCAACAAGCTGGTTTAGCATTCTGTTCCCAAAATCTTCCTCCAATGACTCGCTCTGAACTTTGTTGCTGTGTATGTCATTTGTGTTCTCTTAAAATTTACCATATATTTTCAAAATGTGTGATACTGGTAACATTTGACTGTATTTAAGTCAGTATTTGACAGTCTAATTGATGCAATTTAGTATATAACTTGGAACTATGGGCTGGTACACACCACCATAAAGTGGTGTGCTCCTGCCGATACTAGGGTTAGGGAGCGCACACCAACTTCACGCTCCCTAACCCTAGTACGTGTGGGAGGGGCAGCATCGTTAGGCAGTGCCATCCACATGGGGCGCATAATGATAATGTCACACACACGCTGCATCCAAACAGCATGGGGCACGGATGATGTGTCCACATTGCCCCAGGCCACTTATGACACCCTGGTGGAGGCACAGAAAGGAGCTCCAAAACAGCTCCTTTTGGGCCCCTGCATCATTGGAGTGGCAACCAAACAGCCATGTCAACGATGCAGAGGAAAAAGGGGCCACAGCAGCCGCCCCTATCTCCTCTTTAGCGCCAGGGTGCCATTGGCGCCTAAGGCGCAAGGGCACCCCTTTTCCAAGCCAAAGGGCACCCTTTTTCCAGGCATTTTGCCGCTTCTCTGTGGCCTAGAAAAACACTGGATTGGGGCCGCAGGGCTTCCGGTGAGGTTTCCCTGGCCCCAATCCAGCACGAAAAGCGGTCTGAACCAGGCCTATATTTGGTGTAAGATTCACTTCCATGTCAAATCATACTCAGGGCTTGTCAAAATCAAAATAGCAAAGAAATTACTGATGTATTCATACAGCAATTTTATACTATATTTTCAGCTGCAATTCAAATTAAAAAATTTTACAGTCAAAAATTTAGTAAAAATTGTAATATCAAATCTAAATCCAGTTGGTATGCTTTTTCAGGTGGATTTACTTTAACTCTGAACAGGTTTTGGTAGGCAGAATTTCAACATGGCTTTGTGAGGCAAAGAGATCCATGGTGGGACAGCTTTACCTTGTTGATTAGTTTTTGCTGCCCCAAAGGGGAATGTGGCAGCCCGTTGTTGGTATTTACAGGGGGCCCTTGGTATCCACCAGGGTTTAGTTCCAGGTTTTCCTATGGATACCAAAATCCATGGATGCTCAAGTCCCATTATATACAGTGGTCTAAGAAAACCGTGTCTCTTTTATAAAATAGCAAAATCAAGGTTTGATTTTTGGAATTTATATATTTTAAAAAATATTTTAAGCCATGGCTTCTTGAATCCGTTGATGAGAAATCCATGGATATTGAGGGCCAACTGTCTTACTGAAATATATAACTCAAGACTGCATGTTGGCTACTACTTTCCTGAGGAAAGCCTTTTCGGGAACTCATGGAACTTGACTTTTTTCACAGCACATGGGCAGGGTTGAAAACAATCCTAATCTGAGGGCTTGTCTAATGATTAAAATACTCCTCATTTCAGTCTAATAGAATGTGATCTAGCCACACAGAATTCAGAGGAGTTTGGGCTTTTTGCAAGGTGTTTGTGAAAAACTCTTTAAACTCTGTAGAAAAAGGCTTCACAGTTTTTGCTGAAGTATCTAAGGAATTGCTCAAAACTTATTGCACGTGTCCATCTATCTGCTTTGCATGATTCAGATGGTTGGGCATTTTTGGCAGAGGGAGAGGTCCTCACCACTTTCCCTATTCTGACTGTGACCAGTGGGGATCCTGCAGAAGGTGTCACCCAGGGTGGGGGGCAGGACTACTGAGGGTGGGTCTTCCAGTTTGACTTCTGGGGCCGAGAAAAACAGACATCTGGGCCGGGGAAAGCACCATGCAGGTATGGAAAGTGCCGCACAAGCCAGGAAAGAGCCTGCATGGGCAGTGGAAATAGCTACCAGCTGCCTTCCAAGGCTGCAGACACTCCCCGAGGCCCAGAGACCCTCCCAGGGCCCAGAGCAGCACCCGCATGGCTCCAAGACCCAAGGAGACTTGGCAGGGGCGCGACTGGGTGTCACCCCCTCTTCTGGGGTGTCACCTGGTGTGACCCTCACTCCCCCAGTGACGCCACTCTCTGTAACTCCTTTGATGTATGGTATATATGGTATAAATACCTTCCCTTTGGGTGGTTGTTTGTCTTCACTCCTATGGTTTTTTCAGGGCCTCGCAGTCCTTCTGATCTCTGAACTGGAGTAACCATTCGCCTGTAGAGCCCGGTCTAGGTGCTTCAATTCATCTTCCAGGAAATGGGATTCACAGATCCTTTTTGCCCAGTCTACCAGTGTTTTATCCTGCTTCTTTTCGGTCCTGGATGATGGTTGAAGTTGTTGTGTAGGTATCTATCCGTGTGTGTAGGTTTATGTATGCTGTGTGGCCCAATCATTGGTTCAGTTTGTGGATGACCAGGACATCTGAGAATAGCAATGTTCCTTCTTTTTCTTTCTCCATAATGAATCAGATATCTGGATAGATGTTGTTCAGATGGTTCAAAAATGCAGTCAGATCTTCTTCTCTGTGGCTCCAGTTGGTGAAAGTGTCATCTACATATCGGAACCATGTTGTGGGCTTTTTTGGTGCTGTTTCCAGGACTTGCTTTTCAAAGTGTTCTAAGTAAATGTTTGCTATCAAACAGGGCTCAGAGGGCTTCCCATGGCTACCTCTTCTTTCTGCTTGTAGAATCCATTGTCCCACTGCAAGTAGCTGATGGCGAGGCAATTTTTGAAAAGGCTGTGATGTCTTCCGGAAAAATTTGTCAGATCAGTGCAGTGGTGTCCATTATGGGGACTTTGGTGAACAAGGAGATCACATCAAAGCTGATTAGTATGTCTCCGGGTTTGAGTTCAAGGTTGCTGATTTTTTCTGTGAAGTGAGCTGAGCCTTTGATGTAGTGGAGGGTTTGCCCTATATGAGTTTGTAATTGTGTGGCCAGAAACTTGGCCAAGTCATATGTACAGATCCAATAGTACTCACTGTGGGTCAGAGTGGAATGGAATCCTTGTTGTGAGCCTGAGTTCATTCTGAGCTTTAGGTTTTCTGACTTTCTCTTCACAAATATTAGCTATTAATTTGTGTTTCTCTTTGGTAATGTCCCCTTTTCTTTCATTTCTTATACATGTCTCTATTAAATCTCATCTCATTTTTGTACATCCACTGCACAAAATGTACATCCATTCTTGTACATCTTTAGGCAAATTCCACTTCTCTTCCTCATTGTTTGTACATTTGTACCTATGTCTTCAATAGCTCACCTTTAGGCAACTCCATGCACCATGAACTCCGTTCCCTTTAAACATTTTTAACAATGGGATCTCGCCCAGTATTTCCCTAAACTTACTGAAATTAACTTTATTGAAGTCCACAATTACCAGTAGTGAAAGAGAGTTACTGTATATACTCATGTATAAGTCTAGAAATTTTAGTCAAAAAATGGACTCAAAAAACCTGGGTCCACTTATCCACCGGTCAAGGTACCAGTAAGTACTATTCTTCAGCTGTTACCAAAAAAAGGAACCATGCCCTGATGAAAGGTGAGAGCTTAATCTCTTGTTGGAGCACCTAAAAGAAGCATCAACCCCCTCTACTATCTCATCCACCCATCCTTTAGGGTGAGCACAAACAGTTATGTCTGTCAAAAATTTTAAAGCTCTTTAGCATCGTTTTCCTTTTCTTCCTCATTTACATCCTTTGTTACATGCTTCCAAGGCCTTGTTCCCACTTACCTCTTGATTCGCTTCCTGCACCGATTCCTGAATTTGGTTCAGCAAACAGTGTGGTTCCCACTATGTTTGCACCAGTTTCAAGAATCGGTGCAGGAAGCAACAGCTGTGGCTTCCCCGCCATGTCTTCCCCGCCATGTCTTCCTCCGTCCTTCCTGGCCATACTGGGGGTGGGGGAGGGGCCGGGGCGGAAGGAAAGAGGCAGGCCGGGAGAATGGAGGACTGAGGGCAGAGCATGGCGGTATGGCGAGGAAAGCCACTGCCAGTGAGAAGCATGGCGAATCTGATTCAATTCCGCCTGGTTCCCACTTGGGCGGAATTGATTTACAGAAATGTAGCTAACAAACAAAAGAGTTCCTCTCAGAATACAACCTGGCTCCATATCATCTGAGTTTATGGTAGGCAAAAAAGATTGTGTTGTTTTGTTTGGCCTTTGGTCTTTAGCACTGAGGTGGCTGCTCTGGCTGTGTGTATTGGACCTTAGGCTACACAATATGTCCGTTATCCTAGTTAGAAATCATATCCAAGAAATAATTCCATATTTGCATGAGCACAATCTCAATAGCAACAGTTGCAATACAAAGGAATATTCTGTCCAAGACAAATAATAGTGTGTTTCCCTAGGTATGAGATACAGCATATTGACTGCTTGAAAAATGGATTGCCTCTACAACAGAAACACTGCTTGGAGGAATTACAGTGAAGTTATTGCACTATGCAAATAGGCATCCATCTTAGCAGGCAATAAATGGGCAGGAATACCCTTCCCTCCCCAACATCAATTTACTGATATGTACTTAAAATGATTTTGTGACTTGGCTGTCCTAAGATTTTAATATGCAAATAGAACACAACACAAATGAAATGATGTTGCATTGTTTTGTAATGAGGAAAGACAGGATTGTGGTCCCAGGGATAACTTTCCTTGGATGCAAAGTTCTGAATTCCCTTTCACAAGTATTAGCTTTTACAGCTATTACAAGGTTTCTATCTAGGACTGGGACAAGGGCTGAGAGGTTAGAGAAGGAAGGTTTGTATTCTCACGGGTGAAGTGAAGTGTTCACTGAGAGGTGAGAAGTAGCCCTTGTCCCTTATTACTTGCTTCAGTAAGTTCGCTCCAGATCTCAAAGGTTCTTCAGGTTTCACTCATGTGATGCAACACAAGCAGGTAGAAAGTGTGTTGCTTTGGGGCTAGTTCTTTTAGGAAGTGGACTATTTCTTCCTCTATGCAAGGATTTTGGTGTGATGACAGCATCTCTCTCGCTCTCGCTCTCTCTTTGCCTCTCTCTCTCTCACACACACAGGTAGCAAATGTACAGAGCTTTGCAGCTTGCGTCCAGGCTATCTAAAATACCATATATCCATCAATGATCCTTGTTTGACCAGCTTTTAAGATCTTCAGGCCAGAAAATCTTTCCCTTGGTCCTGCCACTATCACAGATACATCCCAGTGTCTGCTCCCAAATTGTGGACTTCCCTTCTCTGCTTTTGCCACCAGACAATGACCTTTTATTTAGGCAGGCCTTTGACATTTAAGTGATTGTGGCAGAAGGATCTCTTTAGCAGGATATATTATGTTTTTAATCTTTTCACTATGTTTTAATGTGATTTTGTTGTTGCAGTTTAGTTTTCTTTTAATGGGACTGTTTATTTAACTTATGTATCAAATAGGTTTTAGTACACTTAGTTTTTAACTTGATGTGAGCCACCTTAGGTCCCATCCTGAGAGAAAAGGTAGGATATAAATAAATATATAAATAAATGTGCTTCCTGGAATTTTTTGTGTGTTTTTTCTTTTTAAGAAATATAAATTCTAGCTATAAATAAATGATGTCTGGGTTAGTAATATACATGTTGCTGTTGTTACGTATCTTCAGATCATCTCTGACCCTCAGGTGAACCTATTGTGGGGTTTTCTTGGTAAGATTTGTTCAGAGGGAGTTTGCCTTTGCATGGACCAGCAGGCGTTCGAACCTGGTCTCCAGAGTCATAGAAGGTTATCGCATCAGTGCCTGAAACGTTTCTATTCTGTTCCCAAAACGTTTCAAGATGTAACGTTATGGGAACAGATATTATCGCATTCGAAAATGTAAAGCGTTCCGAGAACGTAACGGGAACACAATTTACCGCATTTGTCCTTATAGGAAGTGTGATAAGTATGAGGACGTTTCAATATTTGCACATGCATATTTGTAACAGTGTATTCTTGTTCATGAGTACCACATACACAGAACAAAAGGCTTTTACAGGGAGATATTTGTGCAAACACAACCTAATCTTTTTATATACAAGATACATATAGACACACACACACACACACATGTATACACACATTAGTCTGCAATCTATATATACATATATATATATATATATATATATATATATTATGCATATATATGTACAGTATATATTGTGTGTAATATATTTATATTATATATAATATATATTTTGTATATATTACATATTTAAAATATGTATATTGTATATATATTGTATGTATACTTTTAGACACACACACACACACACACACACACACACACACACATATATATATATATATATATATATATATAAATGTTATACATAAACATAGGGTTGCCATCCCTGGGGACCTCAAAACTGGGAAAATGTAGGACAATGTTTTAAAATGTAGGACTTTAAAAAAATTTCCTGGCCAGGAAATTTTAAAAAGAAGGTCCTACATTTTTAAACCTTGTCCAGGGCCAGGCTAGAGCTGGGGAGACAGCCTCTCTCAAGCTCCAGCCAGGCTTTGGAGGACTCTGCAGTCGAGGAGCCCCAGCCAGGGCCAGGCTAGGGCTTGGGAGACAGCCTCTCTCAAGCTCCAGAGGACTCTGCAGTCGAGGAGCCCCAGCCAGGGCCAGGCTAGAGCTTGGGAAACAGAATGCAGGGAGGGAAGTCCTTTCAGCCAATCACAACAAGGCAGAACATGGGAACGGAAGTAAGAACGGATTACATTACCGCTCTGACATTTCTTGGACCGTTTTAAAAACGTTTCCACAAGCTTGGATAACTTTCTCATCCGTTCCCTCCGAGGAACACATATGGAACACTTTGAGGGGTATGTAGAACCCGATGGGAACCCGATGGGGACAAAAACGTGCGGTAAAGTTGAAAGTGTTCCGTTCCAATCGGGTTCCAAAAATGTTCTCAGAACGCGATGCGATAAACTCCATAGTCCAGTGCTCACACCACTACACCACACTGGTTCTCACTATATGTGTGCTTACATGGGAGTACTGTAAGTCCAACCCTTCTCAGTGACACTTGCATCTGTGGTAGCAAGATTAAACTATTTATTTAGCAAAAATCATAGGAGGCTAGGGAGTAGCTTTATTGTGAGACTATGAGTATCCTTCTCAACCAGTTTTGTTAACTGTGACTAGAAGCATTTCTTCAAGGTATCAGGCAAGATTTTTCCCCTCCTCCCAGCTGGAGAACCTGGGACCTTCTAGGTGCATGGCATGTTTCCTATAGATGAGCTGCAAGACCTCCATCAACCGGTGTTCATCTGCACAGTTTATGATCCATGGACATATCTTACTTAGGCTGTTTTTGTAGCACTCTGTATTGTACTTCTTTTCTATTTTTATAGCATTCCAGTATCAAGATCGAATCTTCTTATGAATACATTCTAAAAATTAAATTCCTTGAGATAAAATTGGCAGATACCTGACATTATATATCTGATGAGGCTTAAGGCCAAGACCAGATCTTTCTGCCAGTGAAATGAATGCTTTCCAACTTGGTGTGTTGTTTTTTTCTCCTTCTTTTTAAGGATTTGTTAAAATACCACAGTCTCCCTCCACATCTAACTCTATCATGTTCACTGACCCATAATTAAAGTTACTACAACTATAAGCTAAGACAACCAGGGCACGTATTTGCCCTCATTCAAGTTAGATCCCTAAATGTGTGCTAAAGGCCATACTTATTTGGCTGCTGGTTAAAACTGTACTCAGCAAATTTTAATCCCCTGCTTGGTTTGCAAGCAGTTGAGAAATTAATTTTCTGATACTGTTTTAAAGCTGTAGTAGTGTGTGTGGGGGGGTTCTCATTCAAAGGTACAGTTTTTAAAACACTTGACAGGAACTGCTTTGATCTACTTGAAAAACAGTATAAAAGTGATTTAGTTATAGTTTAAAAAATTAAAGAGAAAAAGTAGTAATACCACAACTACTTGTCTGGGAGAGAGCTCTGCTGAATTCTGAGTATTTATGTGTAGGACTGCTATTGTGGTTATGGTATAACCTACCTAGCAATACAGGCTTTGCAACTTCAGGCCTTTTCCAGGTTATGTGTGAGTTCTCACAATATAGTGTGAGTACTCTCTATATAACCCCTTGATCCTGCTAGTTTTATCAAGTCTTGTTGCTTGACTCTCAAGTTGCTTTTAACTGACATTAACTCTCCAGAAGCAAATCACATAAGTTGTACACAAATGAAGTGAAGAAGACATAGAAATAAATGTAGTCTACAGCTATAGCAGAAAACAACAGTCAGCATTTCAAGCAGCTATGAGGAGTGATTGATAAGATCCCCTTAAGTGACTAATGAAATGTCCAGCATTTTTTTTAAGTTACTCAATGGAAGGAAAGACCCTAGGAATTTATTTTTAGGCTGCAATCCTATATTTATTTACATTGACATAAGTCCTTTTGAATGCAGTGTAGCTTATTTCTTTACATGTATAGCATTGTAGTGTTATGGGGTTTTTTTTTCTGTACCATTGAGTTTATCACACAGGATGGAAGTGCCCAAATCCCGTGCATAAACAGGGTTTAAATCTTTGAATATCCCGCAAGAGCGGGATTGTTTTCAGATGACGTTGGGTGGCTTTGGCATTAACCCAACATTAACCCATGCAAAAAGCCACAAAATAGCGCCACTTTTTGCATGGGTTATTGTTGGGTTAATCCCAAAATGGCCCGACATGTCTGAAAACAATCCTGCTCTTGCAGGATATTAACAGGATTTAATCCCCATTTATCCACGGGATGTGAGTGCTACTAGAAATACAGTCCTAGTAAAGTAATGGCAAGAATTCACAGAATTTCCCTTTAAAGATGACAATGCTTCTCTGCATCAAAGCATGGTTATTTCGACCTTCCATTGTATTTTGATTATTTTTAGATACTTTTTAGTTTAATATTTTAAATATTTATTCATTTAGCTTCATAGGACCTTATCACATGGAGGAAATCAGGGGTATAAACAGTGATTATCCTATGCAAAATTATCAACAATAATCCCAATGTCCTTTTTACATGTAGTACTACTGAGCCATGTATCCTGCATCGTATTCCTATTCATTTGGTTTTTGTGACCTAAATGTAGAAGTGTGTATTTGTCTCGAATAAATTTCATTTTATTAAATTCTGCCCAATTTTCTAGTTTAACAAGCTCCTTTTTAATTCTGTTCCTATCTTCCAATGTATTAGCCTCCTCCACCTCCCCCCCCCCCCAGTTTTGTTATCATTTCCAAATTTGATAAGTATTCCCTTCACTCCATCATCTAAATTACAGATAAAAATGTTGAAGAGTAATGGCCCTGAGGCACTCCACTCAAGACCTCCTTCAAATTTGAAGCACAACCATTGATGACAACTCTTTGAGCATTGTTTTCCAACCAACTGTGAACCCATTTCTTGGTGTTTCCATATATTACATATTTAATCTGGATTTCAGCAAAGCATTTCATGAGGTCCCTCAAAATATTTTGTTTGCTAATCAGAATGTTATGGAGAACCTTATCAAATGCTTTGCTCAAATGCAGGTAAATGACATCTACAGCATTCCCACCATCCTCTAAACTAATAGTATGATTTTTAAAAAGATATAAAATTACTTTGGCAGGATTTGATTTTGACAGACTCATGCTGGCTCCTACTGATCACTGGATTGTCATCAAGATACAGTACTTTCAGATGGAGTCTCATGTAATCTGTTATATTAAAAAAAAATCTGCTATTGATATCAGGCTGACCGGCTTGTAGTTTTCTGGATCTTCTTTTTTGCTTTTGCTTTTTTTTTTTTTTTAAAGAGAAGGACAATATTTGCTCATCTCCAGTCCTCTGGCATCTCACCTGTTCTCCAAGATTTCTCAAGAATGATGGCAAGTTGTTCTGCAAGTATGTCAGCAAGTTTTTTCAGTACTCTGGGGTGCAGTTTATCCAGACATGCAGATTTGAATTCATTTAAGTTAACTAGGTGATTCCTGACTAACTCTATATCAATCTTGATTTACAAACTGGATTCTTTGCCAAGGTCTCTGCTACTGCATGGAAGCACACAATCCCCTTTTGGAAGAAACACTGAATCAAAATAGGTTTTGCGTAGTTCAGCCTTTTTGTTGTGATCAGTTAGCATTTCAGCATCCTTGATGAACAGTGGTCTCACCATTCCTTTGGTTATTCTCTTCCTTCAGTCATAGTTGAAAAAAACCCTTCTTGTTACTTCCTGCTTGCCTAGTCAATCTCAGCTCATTTGAGCTTTAGCTTTCCTTACACTATTCCTTCACATTTGAGCTACACATCTACTGTATATTCTTCCTTGGTGATTTGTCTTTCCTTCCATTCTGTGTGTGTGTGTGTGTGTGTGTGTTTACTTTCTCCTCTCCTCAACTTTAATGTGCACCCACATTGTCTTTTTCAGATATTTCCCATTTTTCTTCTCCCGTGGAATTATTTGTGAATGTGCTTTTAGCAGTTCCTTCTTCATGAAATCCCACACGTACTGGGTGTCTTTTTCCTTTAGCATCTCTATGGGATTCTAACCAGTATTTCCCTGAGTTTAAGAAAATCAGCTTTGCTGAAATCCAAGGTTCTTGTTTGACTGTACGCTTCTTTGTAGCCCAGTCACAAATTTTAGTAGTACATGCAGTGCCAACTGCTTTGATTCCAGTGAGCAGCTCTTCCCTGTTGGCTACAATCAAGTCCAGGGACTTTATCACATGGGGAAAATCAGTGGTTTGAACAGGCATTTTCTGGGGACAGTTGCATGATTGCAGCAAAGATTTTCACACACATCGTGCTTAGAGAGAACTTATCCCAGGAAGAAGCAGAAATGCTCCAGGAACAAATTATTCACAGGATTTCCCAGTGAATGATTTTTTGCAGGAGCATTCCTGGTTCTTCCCGGGATAAATCCTCTCTAATCGCGACATTGTGTGAAAATCTGCACCACAATCACACGACTAAACCCCCGATTTCCCCTGTGTGATAAAGTCCCAGAATTGCTGATCCCCCTTGTTCTTTCCTCCTTTTGAAAAAGGAAATTATCTGCAAGGCATTTCAGGAATTTGTTGGAGAGCCTATACTTAGCAGAATCTCATAGCAGATATCAAGATAATTAAAGTCCCACATAACTACCAGTTCTGCAATTTGTTTCTGAAAAGCATCATCAAGTGTTGTTTTATTGAGATCAAACTGGCTAAATCCAGTCAGTCCGGTTCAGCTAATCTGTGAAACAGACTAGCTCTTCTACCAAAGCCTTCCTCATTCAGGATTTCTTCCCAATAGAAACTGCTGAGCAAAAGCATTCTTCTTGATGGTCCATTCTCCACTTCTGTTGTCCTAATTCCATATTTTTTCAGTCCCTGGACCATCCTGTTTGTCATAATACAAATAACACTCCTGCTCATGTCAGTAGGACTGAAGCAACACACTAAAGAGTTGTGCGCAAATCGTTTTAACTTTTAGCTAGATGTTTTAATTGTCATTCAGACTTGTTCATCATGCTTTGTAACTTTGATTTGGGACAAATAAAGAAATTTGTGTTGTGTGTGTTTACAATGTGATACAACTATCCTTTTTTTTTTACACTGAAAAATTGAAGATAGTAAGGTTTATTTCCTACTGTACATATTTATTTTTTCTTTGTTTTACTATTATTCTAGCTGCCTGGCAAGTCCACAAATACTATTAGCTCACAAAAATTATTGGTAGCATCTACCTACATCCACACGTGTAAGTTTACCATATCTAGCTATGGATAAAAATAAATGGTTGTAGAGCATGCTATCCTAGTTTTCTGGGAATAATTCTTAGTCTTAGAAAACTAGGGAGATAGAAGCCTGTGGTATGAGCTATAAACAAGCAAATTTTGCAGTTAGACTCTATGGTTTCACCAACCATCTTGTGCCCCTGTTCTCCTGACAAAGAGGATGCTCAGTGGCACACAGATAATTTCTACTGAGTTGTCTCTTGTACTGCAGTTTGGAGAAGGTGAGAAAGCAGTGGTCTATCTGAACAACGAGAGTTAAGAAACAGTGTGTTATGCCTATTGTTCAGTTGGGATTGTGCCTGCTATTATTTACTTTTTCTTATTTGCCAGCACTACTGTGCTTGATATATAGGTTGAGTCTCCCTTATCTGAAATAATTGGGACCAGAAGTGTTTTGGAGATTGGATTTTTTTGGGGGGGGGGGGGATTTTGGAATATTTACATATATATAATGAGCTATATTGGAGATGGTACACAAATCTTAACATAAAATTCATTTATGTGTCATTATATACTTAGCCTGAAGGTAGTTTTATACACTATATTTTAATAATTTTGTTCATGAAGCAAAGTTTGTGAACACTGAACCATAGGCGCCACTATCTCAGCCATCCATGTGGACAATTCTGGATTTTGAAATATTTCGAATTTCAGAATTCTGGATAAGAGAAACTCAGCATGTAATAATATTTTTTTAAAAAACAGTGAGAAGGGATATCAGTGACTCTGGTAGAAGTCAGCTTATTGACAGGCCCAAAAATCATGGCTCAGTGCTCAGGGATCCTGGGAACTGTAGTTTGATAAAATGATGATGATAAGAATGCATTGCAAGTCATGTTTCATTAATGCAAGCAACATATGCCCTAGTGTAGTGGGCCATTGTTATCCGCTGGGGTTTGGTTCCAGGATCCCCCGTGGATAACAAAATCTGTGGATGTTCAAGTCCCATTAAATATAATGGAATAGCAAAATAGTGTCTCTTATATAAAATGGAAAAATCAAGGTTTGCTATCTGCAATTTATACTTTTTAAAAATATTTTCAAACCATGGATGCTTGAATCTGTGAATAAAAATATCTGTGGATAAGGAGGGCTGACTGTAAAGTAAAAATAAAATTTATGTTTATTATCTCAGGAAATCTTGTCAGAGATAAGAATGGAATTAAACAAAAGTGTCGATCTATACATAGGCCCAAAACACGCTGCAGAAATAATCCAGGTTGAGTCTGCTTTAATTGTCCTGGCTCTATGCTAGAAAATTCTGGGAACTGTAGTTTTGTGAGATATTTAGCCTTCTCTACTGTGAGAGAGCTCTGATCTCTGAGCTACAGTTCACAGGATCCCTGAGCACTGAGCCAGAATAGTTAATGTGGTCTCAAACTGGATTATTTCTGCAGTGTGTTTCAGACCTTAGTTACAGAATGCCCTAAAATGGACTCTTATGCCTGGAATTAGCATATGACGTCATTATTCAGGGATGACACACAAAATGTCTGCCTATTTCCCCTAGATGAGGGGAAACAGCTAGCTTCCTTGAAGAAGGAGAAAGTGACTTCAGTGAGCAGGAAGGAAAGAAAAGGCCTGCATATGTAGATCTCTGAAAAGGGAAAGGGAACTTCAGGGACAATCTGTCTTCTCATTGCACTCTGCCACCAGTTACTTGATCCATGACTTTTCACTTCTAACAATGGTCTCAGGTACCATGAATGTACAGAACAGCCTCATGGATCTGTTTAGTTGCATCTTGTTTTCTGTTATGGGTAATGGCTTTCCAAAATCTTCCAGACCTATTGTTAGTTTTCTGCATCCCAGTTCCCTCAGTATGTGTTGGACTACAACTCTTACTGCACCTAGCCACCATGGCACCAGCTTGAGGAAGGCTTCTTCAAATCCTTTAAACGAGAAAATGCAAATGGTGGAATGTTTTATCTCTGAGTGAGTTGAGGCCTCTCACTGACTGGGATTGGGATCACACTTTGCCAAAATAATGTCTAGTATTAACTTGACACTAGTATTAATTTATCAATTGATTGCCTTAAAAGCTAAATTGTGTTACCATATTTTAATATTTTTCACAGAGCAAAGAAAGAAGTACTCCAACTCGAACGTCATTATGCACGAGACATCACAGTATCATGTACAAGTGAGTTGGGAACATTCACATTAATGAGCCATAAAATTGCATCAGTTAGAAATGCTTTTGCTGTTACACAATTTATATCTGAACATTGCTCCTTCGGATGGCTTCTTTATAACCATATGACCCAGCATTGTCTGCACCTTATCACCCTAATATGCTGGTCATACTGAAGGCTGGTAGTGATTTTTGATTTTTGCCCTTCTTTCTTCTTCATTCACATGTTCAGAACAATATCCTTTGGTTTCCCATTCCCAGTGCTCTTGAAGAGATTGCCAGGACCACAAATGACCCTAAAACCCATCTTAAAAGCCAGTCAGCCAACCAGAGAGGTGGAGGTCTGTGCTGCTGTTGAGCAGAGTGATGCAGAACAATGTAAACAGCCCCCTCCTGCCAGCAAGCAACACAGCAAGGAGCCCTGCAGGACCTGTCACAACTCTTTATCATAACATCACTCACTGGTGAAAGGGGAATAGTCCTGCTGCACTTTGCTTGGCAGAAGGACAGACTTCTGTCACTCCAGGTGGCTGACTGGCTTTTGAAGTGGGTTTTAGGAGTCAGATAAGAAAGTACAGGGTGCATCTACACTGTAGAAATAATGCCATCACTTTCACATCATTTTAAGTGGTGCAGTTCCATCCTATGGAATCCTGGGATTTGTAGTTTTTTACTTTATCTTTATCCTTCTCTGACAAAGAGTGCTGGTCCTTCCCAAAACAGCAAATCCCAGGATTCTGCAGGATGGAGCCATGGCAGTTAAAGTGATGCCAAAACTGCATTATTTCTACAGTGTAGGTGCACCCCCACTGCAGCTGCAACATCATGATTATGTGTTTGATGCAGGATCTCAGCCCATGAGTAGAATTTGGTATGACACCGAAAGCATTATGAGTACTGTTGAACACCATTTCTGACTTCTGGGCTAAGAATTCTTTAATTTAGTGCATTTTTCACTGGGCTGCAGTTAATGGACCTTAGGCCCAGTACACATGGGCCGAAAGCGCCATGTTGGTGCCAAAATGAGCGATGCAGAGCATGCAGCAACCATATGCTCTGTAACCCTAATACGTATGGACGATGCCATCTTTATGTGGCACAGTCTATACATGGTATGTGTTGATGATATCATGTGCGCACCACGTCCAAACAGCATGGCACGTGTGTGACTTCTTCGCACCACCCCAGGCAGCTTTTGATATTAAATATCAAGTGCATTGAATGTACCAGTATTTTTTTTCAAGTACAGATGGCTTCAGCTGTCTCAGTTGATCATTATTGATCAAAGTTGTCAAGGTGCAGAAATAGAGCTATTCCTGTGATAATTTCTCAAGGACAATCCCTCTTAAGCTGTTATGTGCTGGGGGTGACGCTAGTGAATAAGTCAATTTGGGTTAATTATTGTCCCTACCTGCCTATATCATACTATTTGCATTTCTTTAAAATTGACATGTGAGGTGCAACGGTTCATTTAATGTCACATCAAGCTTTTCTTGACCACTTTTAAATCAGAGATGGGCAAAGGGTGGTCCTGGGGCTACAGGTAGCCCCCAAGGTTGTCTTTTCAGCCCGGTTCTCCAAATGGGCTGTCCTATTTCTCACCCAACACATGCAAGTGTGTGTGTGTGTGTGTGTGTGTGTGTGTGTGTGTGTGTGTGTATGAATTGCCTATACTGGAAGCCTTCAAAAGTGCAATTTTTCTTCTTAAAATAGGTTTTAGGTCCCCTGTATTTTTTGACACAAAGAAACACAAAATGAGAAGTGCATATCTGGCCACTTTTCATTTTATGTTCCTATTTCAGCATTTATTTTGGCAAGTGTAGCTCCCAGGGGATCCCCATGGCAAGGAAAACTGGCCCTTAGTCCCACCAGAACTTTCCACTTGATCTTTAAATTTATCATCCTGGACGTTAATGACCTTATGGACCAAGAGAAGGGAACTGGTTTTCACTCCCAAGCCATTTCCCCATTCTTCCGTTTCTGCACAGCTCAGAGGTTCTTGGGGGCAGAGCCATTTACCTGACATCACAGGTGTGACTACAATTCCTGATCACACTGCAGTTTGACTTTTGCTCCCTCCTTGCCGTCATGTGCAGGAAATGTAGGGTGGAGTCAAGTGGCATACATGCCTAAACACCCTCTCCAGGAGTGTTCCTGCTGCCAATGTTTAGGGGGTTTGCCCCATATTCCCACGGTAAGGAAGAGTGTAGGGTAGGCAAAGCAGGCTTTGAATGCCAAACATCAGATGCATAAACACTCCTGTGCCTGGTATCTGTGTTTTGGGAGCTTGTAACCCCCATATATTCCCCATTGAAGGAGAACAGGAGCAAGTGAAACACATCTTTGTTATTTCTGATCTCTGATCAGAGATAAAAATGGGATAATCCCCTCTGCTTTGGTCCTGATTAGGAAGGTGATGGGAACAGCAAATCCCAAAATGTGATTTTTGGAGGGATGAACATTACCCAAGCCTTTTCTGGGCCATACTAGGACTTCTCATAGACTGAATTAGGCCTGGAGGCTGAAGGACATGTAGACTATTTTCCTAGGTTTGTGGAGATGTGTGAAGGAACAGTTGGGTTGTCAGGTCAGAACTAGCCCAGGCCCTGACTTTTCAGGGTCTTATGATAATAGAGGCAGAGGATTCTCATGAGCAAACAAGGATGATGTTAAAATGGACAGCTCCTGGTTAATTCCATTAGGTATGATACCTTGATTATCACCCACAGCTGCACAGAGGATGCCATTCAGATTTTTAAAAATACAATCTAGCATATCAGGAATACACACAGATGCACACTCATTTTTCAAGACAGTGCTCTTGCCCTGAGTTTCTTCTCACTCACCCTGAGATCTGGAGAAGAGTGTCCAGGCCCTGGAATTGGTCATCATTAAGGAGCAGGTCTAGCAGTTATGTTGGTGTGTGTGTGCGTATGTGCCTTCCAGTTGCCTGTTGATTTACGGTAATCCCATGAATATCATAGGTTTTCTTAGGCAAGAAATACTCAGAGATGGTTTTGTCAATTTTCTCCTCTGAAATATAGCCTAGAGGACAGGGCCTGAACAGACAGGCCAAATTAAAGCTGATTCAGGTCACTTTGGAGGTATGCTGTTTAAATGACAAACACTTCCGGCCTCTTAGAATGCATACAGCATTTAAACAGCATACCTCCAAAATCACCTGAAGCAGCTTTATTTTGGCGTGTCTGTTTTGGCCCTTAGTTTAGCTTCCAAGATAGATGGACTCAGATGTCTTTAGGTTATGTTCCCGTCTAATGAGATGTTCATTCTGCGTATGTGAGCACTCCTCTTCTGAGGGTTTCATACTTAGATGTTCTGCTGCCTAAATCAAAGGAATAATCTTTTGTCCCCACAGTTGTGATTTGAGATGGCAGGTAACACAACTTCCAGGAAGGTTGAAACTTGCCTCCTCTGTTTTTTGTAATGATATACTGGACAAATACTCTGCAAAACTGCAGTGCAATGATTGATGTTCCTTCTACTGGACTTTGCTCCCTCCAGCAATCAGAAAGCATTTCAAACTCTATTAATTACAGTTGCTTAGCTATGAGCTGATCTTTCACCTTGAACTTTGGTCAAAGCAAATGTGATCTCTGTCAGACTGGCAGCACCTAGTTTCATGAGGGGATCACTCATATATATTAGGCACAGACAGCAATATGCCAATAATTGTTGAGTTATTAGTCCTCATTCATTTTATATCTTTATGTGAAGGCAAAGTTGTAATTTTTTTTTAAATTGTTACTCTTTTTTTAAACTTCTGTACTATTCACTCTGTGGTTTGCTTGACTACCTTCACAATGAACTGAACACCAACAGTTATTAGTATCATTATTAGGTTACATTTTTATTCTGCCTTTCCTCCAAGTGAGCCCAAAGCAATATATATATATGGTGCTTCACCCCTCTGCTCCCAAGAAAAAGAGTGATTGACCCAAGTTCACCCAGTTAGTTTTGTGGCTTAGTGAATCTTGATCTCCCAAGTCACAGTCCAGCATTTTAACTGGAAATGTAAATCACATTATCAGGTGGAAAATGCTTACCTTCTCCTTTTGGATTTATTAGTTATATGGCATATGTGGGTACGGAGAACTTATTATACTTGGTGACTAGGTGAGCCAAATATAATGTAGGGTTGACAGTAAGGACTTTCTTTTCTTAAATAGAAGGATGAGGAAGTGCAGAATTGCATTCCTGGGAAAGAATGGCCCAAAGGGAGCACTCTAAATCTAGGAGACTGTACTCTGCCTTTACAACAAACATCATGGCATGACTGAGTATTATAATAGGAGAAAGATGAATTGGTAATCTTCTGTACTTGGTGACACTTCCCTCTGCTGGCTGGTAAAAACTACAAGGGAAAACATGTGATTTTTATTGAGGGTCAAAAGAACTGCTTTGCATGGCAGCAGTGACTAAAATAGAAAGATCAGGAAAATATGCCTTTAACGGGTGTCTCCTTTCAATGCCCAGCATTGCGGTGTTGCTTGTTTAGAGTGTTATATGTTATTACTATAAGCCAGACAAAAATAGCCCATTCATGCAAACATTGAGGTCTAGTTTTCATGTCATGGTATAACTGCTGGATGTTTTCTTAACCAGGGCAACAGGTTTAGAATTAAGCTGAGAATTACTGCAAGTATAGTCATGCCTGACTAGTTTTCTGCTCCCTGTCGAATGCTACATTCCTAGTTCTGATCTCAAGACAAGCAAACAACAATGAAGTGTGGAAAGATAGAACTAAGTATGTCCCATAATATGGGTTTCCTTAAATCCTAAGAATGTTTTAAGTGGGTGTCAATGTTGGCCAATACAGTATATGTATAAGAGAGATTAGGGAGCCAGGACTGAGAGCCTGGGGCTAGTGCTGAGTTTACTGGTTAGTATTACTTCACTGGAGGCTCAGTTCTGTTTCTGTGTAATAGAATATGAAATTACTGGCTGCTTATACTGTTAAGTATTCAAATTGATGAATAAGCAAACAAGCAAAATAAAAGCCATAAGAGATTAGTCTTATAGGAAACATTATTATTACATTTATTTATATCCTGCCTTTTTTCCAGTCCAAGGCTCAAAGCAGCTTACAAAGGTTAAAAAGAGATACAGATACAACTTTTTAAATCATATCATACAAAAATTCAAAGTATAATTAAACTGACAATAGAATTAAAAGCAGTTAGGAATAAGCCCATTATAAAGAAAACAACCAATATGCAGTACCGCTCATTCTGAAGGGTGCTTTTCTTGTTGAGCAATCGGTCACTAAAGGCCTGCTGAAACAAAAAGTTATTTACCTGCCTATGAAAGGATAGCAAGCACTGGGTCAGTCTAACCTCTCCTATAAGGGAGTCCCAGAGTCTGGGAGCAGCCACTGAGAAGGCCCTCTCTTATGTTCTCGCCAGATGTACCTATGGGGTGAGTGGAACAGAGAGGAAAGCGTCCCCAGAATATTTCAAAACATAAGCAACCTCTTATACAAGAATATTATCTTCCAAATAACCTGGACCTGAGCTGTTTAAGGCATTACCTAAACAGTGTGTCTATAACAGCATGATAGAATTGAAGGAGACTGACCACTACATTAGAGGTGAGGACCCCCAGGCCTTGGAGCTGAATCCAGTACTCATAGAATTGTCCTCTGGTTCCCTGGGGTTCCTCAGAAGGCCACCTCCTCTCTTTCCTATGATGATGCCATCATTTTGTGATAACCTCATTGTTTAACTCCCTTCCACCCGTTCAGAGAGGTTGAAATCTTTCACCACATTCAGTAACTGGCAGCAAAAGTGTTAAGGTAAAAGATGCTGTTAATTTTGTTCCCACCCTTTTTTGTTCCAACCATTCTGCCCACCACCAGAATGCAGTTCCCCAAGAACATCTCTGAAAATGTTATTTTGCCCAAGAATTAAAAGAAGTTTCTTATCCTTGAACTATGTGATGGTGTAGATGGAGTAACCTTTGTTGATTCTGCTGTTTTCCACATGTCAGCTGTTTTTCACGTGTCAGTTTGACACCAACATGATGACTGTATGAACATGTGATCCCTGAATAAAACCGACAAGCTGCATTTTACATAGAATTCAACTGGCTTTTTATTAGTTACATTTATAGCCTCCTTTTCTTCTATGGACTGGTGTACATACCTCCTCTTCCTTCGCCTGGTGATTCTGATTAAAGTGCAATGAGGAATCTGCTCTAGGATTTAGGTTGAAGATCAAAGGAGCTATTGAAGATGCTGAACCTATCCCCAGAACAGATTCTGCACTTTGGGTAACAACCTTAAAGTTTACATTAACACTCAGAGCAGATTCACTGCCTTTCCAACATGGGAATCCATCAGCCACTTACAACATGCTTGTAACCTCTCCAGCTTTAATAAATATGACACATTTTCCCCCTCCCTGTAAATTTCCCCCCTCCCAGCATTTAGCCACCTTCATCATGGATAAGAGTGAAGCCATTGTAACAGTGGATGATGCCATCAGGAAGCTCAAACAGCTTAACTCCAAAGAGAAGATCTGGGCACAAGAGATGTTATTGCAGGTTAATGACAAATCTATTCGACTACTGGACTGCGAAACTCAGGTGAGCAGGAAACCATCTTCTTCAGATGGAGATAGAAGAAGTATCATATTTAATGCCTGTAAACATTTAAGGAATTCACTGCACATGTTTTCCCATTCAGCTGAATAATAGCAATAGGCTTCTTCAAGGGTATTAAGCTGGACCAAATTAGTGAAACATAACAAAAGAAGAAAAATAGATTGATTTCACCATGTGTACGTGTGGAACATGTTCATTGCCTGTGTTGTTTCTGTCCCTGCGTAGGACTGATCTAATCAAACCACCAGATGAATTAGCTGTTACTGGAAATACATTCTGCTCCACAAAAGCACTTTGTGCCAGGTTATTCGCATTAGCGTGGTATTAAAAAGTATAGACTACATTTGGAATGGCACTGGGAAATATTTGGTTGGAAGGACTTTTATAATGTACAACAGAAGTGGTGGGTTGTTAAACCTGTTTTTCAAACAAGAACTCACATACGGTAGTTCTGTAGTAGAACTAAGAATAAAACACTGAACCTATGATAAAGCAAGTTAAGATGAAACAAATTAAGGGAACAGGAGTCAGGGGTATGAGGTGGTATGGAAGGATTTGGTCTGTTGGATGAATAAATCACATCACCATCTCCTGGCCAAATATGTATATGGAGGATCTTTTTTCTGGGGTAAACACCATGTTTCAGACTGCCATCTTAACAGAACATCTTCCTTTCCATCTGGTGCCCTCCAGATTTGTTGGATGGGGGGGGGGGTAATCCAACACATCTGGAGATTACCAGATTGGAGAAGGTTCCAATAGAATGTATTACTCCTTTAGACAAGCTATTTAGCTGTTTTGCAGATGCAGAAGTGATATACATCTTTATAGAATTTACTGTGCACTGTTTCCCACTCAGCTGAATAACAGCAACAGGCTTCTTCAAGGATATTTTTACATGGACTAAATTATATGTGATTACAGAGGAGGTAGTATGGGAGTTCTGTAGGTCTCCTTGGGAAATTTTTGCCTCCTCTTTCCTCTATTGTTTTCTAAGAGGTATCCAAAAGGCTGATTTGTGCCTGCAGTCATTTTGTCCATCTACCGCATAAGAGCATAGCTGCTACTAATGGATTTAAAATAATTTGAGGGAATCAGATGGTATTGTATTCATTGTCAGCTTCCCGAAATAGTCATTACAATGAGCAAATGTTGATTGCCAACTAAAATAATTTTTATATGTTGTTGCCAGACTCTCTTTTGTATTGCCTTTCAGGAAGAGCTAGAAGACTTCCTTCTGCCAACAGTCCAGCATTGCCAAACTGTGCTGAATCAGATGCGATACTCATCCATACTTCTGCTGGTGTGTCAGGACTCAGAGCAGCACAAACCTGACATTCACTTCTTCAACTGTGATGAGGTGGAGGTAATCAAAGATAATCTAAGCCTCACTGGAGGGTGCAGGGAGACAAACAGTGACTTGAAAGCCAAGTCCTCAGCAACTTGGGTCTGGATGTTGAAAATGTTACTCTATGGAATGTAAACATGAAAATACAGTAAAGACTTTGCTGGGACTGTGATCTGTGCTACCCTGCACAAATCTGCAGTACAGTACTGTCAGCACTAAGAGGGGAAATACTCTTCTGTCAGTGGAGTTCTAACTAATATGGAGGTCCCTCCTGCTTGTTGAGAACTTACAAGGGCAGCCATGGGTTGCTCTAGAAATGGTCCAGCAAGCTTTTGTAGGGTTTTTGTGCATATCATGACAGTGGGGTTTCTCACCCTGTGGCTCATGACCTACAAGTGCAAGAGTGGGCAAGGTGTTGCCCAAGGGCCACATTTGGCACCCAGAACTGGTTTTGGGCCCTCAGATTTTTGGGGCCCTCAGATTCCCCCCCCCCCCCAAATTTTAGAAAAACAAACGTTTGCTCCAAAATGACTCCACATGACCACTAAGGATTGTGGAGCATTCCCACCACATTAAGAGGCCCCTTGGACCTGTACCGGGTAAAACAATGCAACATTTAGTTTTTTAAAGGCCCCAAATACCTTTTAACCAATCTCTACAGGGCATTTGAGGGCAAAAAATATGATTTTTTTTTATAGGAGGGAGTATAGTGAAGGGTGCAGCCCTCCAAGGTCTCCTGGGGATTTATTTGTTCTCCTAATGTTGTCCACCGCTGCACAATGCAGGTCATGCTACTTGGTCAGAAGCTTTGTAAGGAAACCCAATTAATCTTTAGCTGAAGAACACCTCATGCAACTTTTTTTTTTGTCTTTAACTTTCACATGAACCTGTGAATAATTCTGTAAATAATATAAAAACCTCAACAAATCCTACATTTAATGGTGATGTTGTAAGTAAATATAGGTATCTATTTCTCCAATAGCTGTTATAAAATATACAAACATGAAATAAAAATTCCCAAGACTGATAACTGCCAGAAACCAAAGGTCAAAATTTAATATGATAATAAATTGATATGTCATCATACAATGCACATTTGAATTTGTGGCTCGCCATTTCACAAAGGTGTGAATTCCTTACTCTATATTCATATAATATTATTTCCAGTATAGTTATAGTTTCAGTATTTTCAACGTACAGGGTGGGGGAATATTTTCACCTTACTGCTGGAGTAATTTACCCAAAGGCAAAGTTGTTATTAAGGTATGACTCACTAGAAAAGATGGTGATGCTTGGCAAGGTAGAGGGCAATTGTGAGAGATAGACTGCATACTATATGGATAGACACAATCAAGGAGGACACTGCACTGAGTCCACAAGACCTGAGCAGAGTGGTTTAGTATAAGGAGTTTGGAGGTGTCTCGTTCACAGATTTGCCATGAGTCAGGACTGACCTGGGGGTGATTAACAATAACAACCAGTTCTAGTATTATGAGGTATGAGAAATGAGGGGGGAAAACCTTCTCCCTGTCCACTTTCTCTACATCACACATAATTCTCCACATCTCTTTTGCTCATCCATATTCAATTGCAAATTCTATAAGCAGCACAGATGTTTGTCTCATGAGTCATGTTTTTGAGAATACTGTCTTGTTTGGAACCCTCTCCCTGAAGGAAGCATTCATTCCCCTGCTTCTTTGGCCAACACTTCAGTGTCCTACCCTCTGCGTCTGTTAATTTCCTTTTAGGATTAGAAATAGATGATGATGAAGACAGGGTCAGATCAAGTCATGACCTTTATTGGACTAATACTCTTTGGTAGATTATGTGAAGAAAACTAAAATTACATTAAAAAACACTCACAGCAAATTCTTCAGCTATGAATATTAGCCCAGCTCATATTTGGCACCTGAACTAGCATAATGACCATAAATAGCATGAGGATGAACATTGGTCCAAGTAACATATTCAGGCGTGGCTGTGTTGGCCATATGGCAAAGTACAATAACAATCAAAACCTACAAAACAGTGATGCTTTTATCGGAACAACCAAAATGCTCAAAATATATTATGCAAGTTTTTGAAGCTCCACTGTCTTCTTCATCAGGCAAAGGTATTAAAAATAATATAGGGTTGTTGTTTTTAAAAAATGATGACGTTAATAACAGACCGGCATTTTGTCAAAGTGTTGTTGGTGTTGTTCTGAGATAAAATGGTGTGGAGGGATATCTGTACAGGCAGGCTCCTCTTCTTTCTGGCCATGTGGCTAATTTTAAAAAATTTTACCTTTGGTAGAGATGGAAATCTCAAATAGTAAATTCCCAGTCCATTGGCTCCTTCTTTAGGATTCACTTGTTGTGGCTAAAATGTGGCATCTTCACATCCAGGAAACATATTCAGGGGTATCCATGTTGGCCATACAGTTAAGTACAATAACATCCAAAATCCACAAAACAGTGATACCTTTATCGTTCAACCAAAATGCACAAAATACATGATGCAATCTTTCGAAGTTCCACTGGCTTAGTTTTCTATGGGTTTTCCACTCTATGTGGCCATGTTCTGGAAGAATTCACCAGGCAATTGTTTAAACTGGGTCTATATTTGGCATGTTTTACCAAATCAGCCTCTAAAACTTTCCTAATGCAAAAGCAAGAAGGCTTCTCTTGAGAGAGAAGTTTATCAGACAAGGGCAATAGGAAGTATAATCCAATGGCAATCTGAACGCAATCATGGGGTTTAACATTATTGCGTGATAGACTATCACATGCAATTTCAGGCAATAGGAAGTCAGTCCGAATGCAATCATGGGGTTTCACGTCATTATGTGATAGACTACCACACGCAATTTCAGGCAATGGCAAGCTATTTTCGGGCAATAGGAAGTCATTTTGAATGCAATTCGAATTCACGTAAATTCACTGAACTAGAGAATTCACGTGAATGCGTTCTGACCCCACTTTCTTTTCATTCGAAATTAAGAGAAATTCCTCCCATGTGATAAACTCCAGAGTCAGTATTCTCTGCATAACAAAGGGGGTTGTAACCTCACAAGAGATGGAGACGTCTTGGATCTCAGGAGAAGTACCATTTTGTATTGCTAATGGAATTTAAATTTTATCGCCTTGACTTTGGAATGCTTTGTTCCCAGTGCCACATGGCCAGAAAGAAGAGGGCCCTGTTGCATAGATATCCCTCTACACCATCTCAACTCAGAATACCAACAACTTCTTGATAAAATGCAGGCCTGTAACTAACTTAATTTTTCCCCTCTGTATGGTTTTTATTACCTTTGCCTGGTGAAGAAGCCAGTGGAGCTTAGAAAGCTTGCATAATGTATTTTGTGCCTTTTGGTTGGACCAATAAATGTATCAATATTTTGTTGATTTGGGTGTTACTGTACTTGTCCAAGTGTTTGTATTATTATTTCTCTCATGAGTTAGCTGGGGTCAAGGACGTAGCCAGGATTTTGGGTAGGGGGGGGTCAAGACTAAGTGCCACCATTTTGAGAGGCTAAGAGCCCCCCCCCCAGACACAAAAAGAGGGTTGAGCGTTTACCCTCGACACTTTGATGGCACCACTTTAACTTCCGTTACGGCTTCGTGCAATGGAATCTTGGGAACTGTAGTTGAGTCATCTGTCAGGTGCCACAACAAACTACAAATCCCAGCATTTCACAACATGGAGCCAAGGGCAGTTAAAGTGGCATCAAACTGGATTATTTTTTCAGTGCAGATGCAAACTGAGTCCTTCCTCTGAAGGTGTTTACATCAGATAAATTCAGCTCGATAAAGCAAAGTGCAGCTGCTCGAGCAATGAGCGGCAGCCACTCTGTTCATGCTCAGAGACACTCTGCTCATGCTTTGAGACACTGTATTCCAACATCTGAGCTGAGTTACGAACCCAGGCTGCATCCACACATTTCATTCCCACTTCCAAGAGGGATTTTTAATTTTGAGACACACACACACACACACCTTTTAATTCCAAGACCTATCTATCTATCTATCTATCTATCTATCTACCATAATTTTTAATTCCAAGCCATTATACGTTCCTTTCTTTTTATATTAAACAAACCCCTTTAAGAGAATCCTATTTTGGGAGAAAGGCAGGGTATAAAATCAATCAATAAAAAATTATAGTGCAATAGTCCATCAGTGCATGGCTTGCATTATAAGACTTTATACCTTTATACATTTAAAAACTATTAAAATCACAGTAGGCTCAGAGTGCTACAGAATCATGGAATCATAGAGTTAGAAGAGACCCCTAGAAGGGCCATCCAGTCCAACCCCATTCTGCCATGCAGGAACTCCCAGTCAAAGCATCCTCAACAAATTATGTAATGGAGGTGTCCATCTACATTGTAGAAAGATATACTATAGATTAATGCTATGGAAAATCACCACCTTGAGTCCGTATATTGGGAGAAAGGCGGGATATAAGAAAATAACAACATCTGGGTATTGTAGTTTTGTGAGACATTTAGCCTTCTTTGTCTGAGAGCTCTGGTGGCACAACATACTACAAATCGCAGGATTTTCCATAGCATTAAAGCAGTGTCGAACTGGATTATTTCTGCAGCGTGCAGCCTTATTAAACTGCAGTTCCCATCAGTCTGTGGTGCTGCTGGATGATGGGGCCTGCAGTCTAGCATTGCCTGGAGCAGGGCCATAGGACTCCACAGCCACGATCATCATCTTAGATTGATTCCATATATTAATTAATTAATCATAAAAACATAGAGTTAGAAGAGACCCCACGAAGGGCCATCCAGTCCAACCCCATTCTGCCATGCAGGAACTCTCCATCAAAGCATCCCCATTGACATGCTGAAAAAGGGCCAGCTAACTGTATTTTATTCTATTTGTCTTTTAAAAAAGAGAAAAAACAAGGCTGGAAGGAAGCCTCTTGCCTTTTTGCATCACAGACCCACCTCTTTTTTGTTGTTGCAAAAATCCAGAAATGACTGTTTTTGAAAACATGAGTCCATTCTCAGGAGAAATGTCCAGAGTAGAGTCTGAGTCTCCTTTCTCTGGACTTCCAAAACCCCAAACTGACCCTGAGAGCATCTGGTCTGACCCCCAACTCAAGGAAACTTGGAAATCCTGAAGGTTTAGATCAATTACTGAATTATTGAATTATACAAGGCATATTGGTCTCAGGGTTTTGCTGAAGCTCAATATGCAGAAGCACAACATTATTTTAAAAATATTGTGCATTAAATTACCTTCAGTCTATGTCTATGAGATGCATATGAAACATACATGGATCCCATCTCCCAGTATAATATCCCATTAGACATACTGTATATAAATATACCAAACTCTGGAAAACTCCAAAATACATCTAATCCTCAGCATTTTGGGTAAGGGATATTATTATTATTATTATTATTATTATACTATATTGTACATGGATATAACAGCTAAAAGTTAGAAGTCACCTTTTCTTTCTTTTATATTTCCTTTTAGAAGCTTCCTTCCTTCCTTTTTTCTTTCTTTCTTCCTTTCTCCCCTTCCTCTTCCTCCCTTTCTTTTCCTTCTTTTCTTCAGTTCTCCCTCCTTCTTATTCTTCCTTCCTTTTTTCCCTTCCTTCCCTTCTTCTTCCTTCTTCTGCAAAAGCACAAGGGAGGAAGGAGGAGGAGGAGGAGGAGTAGAAGCCGGACTCTGAAGGAAACGAAAGCGAAAGGAGTCACAGGGACTCCCTCTCTCTCTCTCTCTCTCTCTCCCCCTCTCTCTCTGAGCTTGCAACTGGCGTTCAAGCTCCTTCCTCCTCCCTCCCCCCTCCATTAAAGCCACAGAGGAGAGGAAAAAGGGGAACTTTTGTTTTGTCTTTCCTCTGTTCCCTCGCCGTGGTTTTAATGGATGGGAGGGGGGAGGAAGGAGTTTGAACGCCCCCAGGGCCTGATAGGGGGGTCCCGACCCCCCAACCCCCCCTGGCTACGTCCTTGCTGGGGTGTCTATGTAGTGTTTTTTATTTAAAGCAACACTTACTATGTGTGTGTGTGTGTGTTTCCCTCAGCTTGCAAGACTAATAGTGGCAATAATGACCTTAAAATAATATTGCAAACTTGCCTCTAGGTTGTGGAGAAGGGAAGAGGGAATCATGCAAATGTTGCAAATGTTGGCTAATCAGTGCCCTCCTGAGGCAGATCTGCTCCAGGTCAAGCTCCACTTTATCAAAAATGTGAACTAATTTCAGAACTTCATTCGCTGTGTATTTATTGCATGAACTCTAAAAAACTAAAGCTTCACAGCTTCTCTTTAGATGAGACTAAAAGAAACCTCAGCTTCTAAACCTGAAGGAGCGCTCAATGAAATTCAAATGCTTTCAGTACTCATCAAAAGAATGCAAAACAATAAAAAAGAATTCCTTGACACACTGTGCTGGTATGCCTGCTCTTTAAACTAAATTATTTAAAAGTTGAAAAGAAGGCATGTGTTGTCTAGCAAAACCTTGTTTTAATGCAGCTTGTATTTGTAAAACAGAATGATCATTTGTTTCTTTACATTTGTTTCTTTTCTGCCATCTGTCATTTCCATTTCTCAGACCTCCCTGATTTTGTTGTTTTGTATAGGCAGAGATGGTTCACGAGGACATAGAAAGCGCACTTGCTGACCATAAATTTGGGAAGAAGATACGACCACAGACACTCAAGTAAGTAGAGTGCTGGAGACAGGCAGGGAAGAGACACTGGCCATTGCAACGCGGTATAGAAGTCTTCTAGGCTTGTTCACCACACAGAGTTTAATTTTCTGATCCATTTGTGCTTTATTGAAGGTTTAGATGAGTATTTTACAGCTGTATTTGTTAGAATTAATGGCAAGCAAAATTATGCACAAGCTCGTGCAATCTGGAACAATTTGAAGGAGGGTAGCAAAACAAGGTGTGTGTGGTGTGAATTTCCTGTGGCTGCAAAAACTGCTCTTTGTCACAAGGTTTATCCTTCATATACTGTACTCTAATCTGAGGGGCATGAGTCATCCTGAGGGGTCCCAAAAACAGAGAAAACATTATGAGGGATATTAACAGGAGTTCTTGTACAGCCCTATCACGTATTGGAGCCAGTTGTCTGATGTCATTGAAGGTCCACTTGCTGTCAGGAAACAGGAATTGCTAGAACTTTAATGAATGAACTTTATAGGGAATTTCACTTGTCCAGTCTTAGTAACTCAGTTGAGGTTATGGTATAGTTGTGTCTCACTCTACTCAGGCAGTGTTCAAACAGGGAGATCATGTAGACAGCACAGATACAGTGCTCCCTCGGGTTACGAAATTAATTCGTTCCGCCGCCGCTTTCGTAACCCGAAAAGCATTCGCAAGCCGAAATGCCATAGGCGCTAATGGGGAAAAGCCGCGATTTCGTGCGAAAAAGCGCCGAAAAGCACCAAAAAATTTTTCGTAACCCGAAATAACCTTCGTAACCCGGAACAATTATTTTCAATGGATTTTTTTCGTAACCCGGAAATTTCGTAACGTGGGTATTTCGTATCCCGGGGTACCACTGTACCATGATGAATCCTCACACCAGCACTACCACACCTTTGGGGTAATTGGTATTCACAGGGCTTCAAAGTAACAAGTTACAAGTTTCCTATACCTGTTGCTTTTTCATAGGGAAGGAAGAGAAAGTCACATTTCAAAAGTAAAGCAATAAGCATCATCAAAAAGTTACTTTATTAGTGTAATGGTTTCCAATTACTTTCAAAAGTCACTTTTTAAAGACATTTTTGAAACAGGAATGTGTCTAATTATATACCATTCTCTATAATTCTAAACATTCCTGTAAAAAAGTAATGAAAAGCAATAGAAATGTAATAAACAGATCATTGTATGCATATTTCAAAAACTATAATGAGTAATGAGAACAAATTATTTTTAAAAGCTTTCCAAGCTGTGCACAACCACTCTTGCCACTAAGATTCTCCTTCCACATGGATGGCAACTGATACCACTACACAAGTATGAAGACTTGTTTTGTATGGTACGCTGGTCCACCATTTTAATTTTCAGTGGATTAATGATCCAAGGAGTCTGCTTTTGTTTCATGAAATGGAGATAGTGTTCAGGAGATGGCTTTTCAAATAGCTGGAAATCTATCTGGCTTAGACCCTAAAAGAAGTCAATCTATGAAAGTTTGAAGAAGTAAACTTTCTGATTCCTATTGTCCTCTCTTCATCCAAATGCGACTTGAACAGCCTTTCCTAGTGGTTAGGAGGATCTGCTCAACAATGTGGGGTGGGATAAGGTATGGCGGACAGCTGATGGGGGAGGGTGAATTGTTCCAAATCAAGCATGGTTCTCAAGGCATTAGCATACAGATGTTCAGGAAAAGAAACATCCTCTTCCTGGCAGCCACCTCCACACATTATTCAAGAGGGCCTCCTGACCTTCAGGAGAAACTGTTCAGGGGTTTAGGTAGCTGCATGAAGTAGGAGGGATGGGAAAGATTCTGCTGTAAATTATGTTAACTGATTAGAATAAAAGCCAGCCTGTTTTTTTTGAGTGAAGTACGTACCTATTTCCAAGAATTTCATAAGGTTTTCTTAGGCAAGGAATACTCAGAGGTGGTTTTGCCAATTCCTTTCTCTTAAAAATAGCCTACAGCACCTAGTATTCATTGATGGGAGACTTCCAACGAATACCGGCTGCTGTAGGCAGAGGAAAGAATTGATAAAATCACCAGTATTCCTTGCCTAAGAAAACACTATGAAATTCATGAGGTCACCGTAAGTCAATAGGCAACATGAAGGCACATCACACACATACACACACCTATTAACACAATTTCAAGTGTAAAGTTATATCACTGCATACCAGTGTTAAGATCATCTGTGTATTACACATTTCTTTATATGCATATAAAATGTGGACAGTAAAGACAGCTGACAGGGAGAAGATAAACTAATTTGAAAAGTGAGACTAGAGCGTGATGGCGGAGAGTTCTGCAAGTATAATGGGCTACCAAAGGACAAATAAATGGACTGGAGGACAGATCAGGCCTGAATTCTCACTAGAAGCCAATAACAGGGCTTCTTGCAAGCTATCATGCTTTGACATATTGTGAAATGACATGACTCATTGGAAAAGCTGATAATGCTCAGTAAATTTGAAGTTAAGAAGAGCACAACAGGTGGACTGATTCTAGAAAGGAAGACAGGAAACTGAGCTTAATAAACCATAGCAGGGTTGCTGATAACAAAGTATGTTGGAGGCCTCTAATTTATAAGTTCACCATAAGTTGAAGCCAGGTTGATGGTAAATGACAACAACAACAGCCTATTAGGAATCAAAAAAAAGTAATATAACCCATGGAATAGAGGGGGAAAAACAGAGAGATGAGAGATGCAGCAAGCTGAATTTTTTTTTTTTTGAAGCTGGATTGACTAAGAAAAGATGTCTGGCTGAGAGGACAGTAGAGGTGCAGGTAAAAATGGCCTTGAGATGCATTTGCTTCTACTTAGGCTCTGCTTGTAAATAACATAAAAGTTACCAAGAAACTGGATAAGCTTTCAATATCCTATCATCCAAAGGAAACTTAACATAAGAGTGTTCTACCTGGAACTTCTCATCACTCAGGTTTGTAAGTCGTGTATAAAAATCATATTGTGGCCAGTACTTATCCGTCCTATGCTAGCAGTTAAGCACTGAAAACATAATCAGTGATTACACAGAAAGAGACGAAGTCTTGAAAGTATGTAGACAATACTCAGTGAAACTCTAGAAACCACAGGAGTATCAGAATAAGATTTCCATCAGCCTGTGAATGAGATTGTATAGCCTGTGGGCATTTTTCTATACTGTATTCCCATCCCTGGCTGCCTCATCATTAGCAGAGGCAAAGTGTATTCTTGATCTAAAATATACCGGTCATAAACCCAGTGACTGCAACTGGACATATCTTTGCTTGTTTTGCATAATTTATATAAATTTAAGCATCTGCACCTTTCAACTTTGTGTATGATTTAAAACCTTGTCATGTGATATCATTTTGGGTCAGCATTTTGTGCTACAGTTTGGCATTTGTCATCCTTTTCCAGGAAACGTTAAATCAAATAAAACGAAAAATAACATTAGAGTTATTTGATCTAATTCTGTTAATTGAGACTGCAGAGATAATCCAGTTTCACACCACTTTAACTGTTCTGACTCAATGCTAGGGAATTCTGGAATCTGTAGTTTTGTGGGACATTTAGCCTTCTCTGTCAGAGAGCTCTGTTGCCACAATAAACTACAGTTCCCAGGGTTCCCTAGCACAGAGCCATGGCAGTTAAAGCAGCCTCAAACTGAATTATTTCTGCAGTGTATTTTGGACCTGAGTCAGTAGAATCTCATAATTTAAAAAAAAATAATTTACTGCTGCTTCCTCTGCAGGGTAAACCAAGAGAAGATAAAGCAGAGACAGTCCATCCTCCCACCACCTCAAGGGCCAGCTCCTATCCCTTTCCAGTATGAAACGAGAAGTTCCCCAAAGAACAGCTTGAATCGGGTGGCTCCTCCTTCACAACATAATGAGCCAGGTATAGAAGACAGTCACTGATTACAGTTTAGGATAATGACTAATGCACACACCTGCATAAGATTGTATGATCCACCCAGGAATCCATGGGAGCTTTGCATTGTCCTGACATGAAAGGAGGGCTGTTCCCCAGTATAGCACAAAGATGTGTACAGCATTGGAAAAAATCAGTGTCCCATTCATTTTAATTAACTTAGCTGTCTTAAAAATCCCAAGAAAACAATCCAAACAAGCAATTAAAGCCAAGAACCCTTAAACCCCAAAAGGGATTCAAGTCTTTTAATATTTGAATAATCCCTAAAGGTTGTCCTTGTGCTAGATTCAGGTTGGGGAGAATTCATTTGGTTTCTGTTTTAATATGAACTGATTTAATTCATCCTTTTTTCCTTATCTGAATTCTGTGGTGTAGTTTTCCTGTTGAAAAATGTGCAAGTGTTTACATTATGAAAATAGTATTGAGAAAGGCATGCAATGGGATAAGTGGGGTCTTTTTAGCTGCCTCACAAAGGGAGAGGTGGGAAAAATGCTTGGAAAGTGGGTATTTCAGGGTATAACACTGTGGTGGCAAACCTATGGCACACATGCCAGAGATGGCATGTGGAGCCATTTGTTGTGGCACACAGAGGGTAGGGGAAAAGACCTTCAGCTGTCCTGGACCTTCAGCTGTTTCCAGAGATGCAGCTAGAGGCCTAGGAGGACAGGGGGAAGAAGTCCCACCCCCTGAAGACCTGACCCTAGCGCTGGGTAACACCAGGCCCAGAAGGACTTTTAGTTTGGGCACTCAGCCCCTAAAAGGTTCACCGTTACTGGTGTAACACATACAAACCTGTGGAAGAATGTGCATCCATAGGGGGATAAATTAAAAATATGCTGACATTCAATAACAATTTGCCATGGTATGTAATTGGAATGGAATAAATCTGTGCTTGATTATTTTTTGGACAGTTTTAGAACAGTGCAGTTCAAAGTGGTGGTCCATGGACCAGTGGCAGTCCATATGCCAGCAGCTCCCAGACTCTGGCAAGTTTCCAGGAAAGAAAGAATCAAATGTAGCCAATGGATGTAAATATGTGAACCACCCCATGGCACATTGGGGGGGAAATGCCAGTCCCCCACATTCAATATCTTGAGATGCATTGTTTTAAAAACTGAATCTGAGAGATTGGTCCATCCATATAACTGATGAGGTAGGGGCCCACAGAGTGTGATAGCTCACTGAATCCCTATCACAGACCTTGGTAGTGCCTTTTGTAAAATAAACTACCCTGATTTTTCAACGTGATTATGCTAACTGCAGTCAAAGCATCACATTACCATGGTCTCTAGCACCTTTTCATTTATGAGATAAAAACAGCGATTTAGATTTATTCAGCTGTAGTCATGGGCCAGAGGGGTGCCATCTTGTAACCTTCTCTTTCATTAGCAAAGTCCTGACCCCTCTTATTCTCCAGCCACACTGCCAGCCACATTTTCTAGTTACTCTCCCACCCTTTTTGTTTCTGTTTCTCAAGGGTGAGATCTTTTCTATAGATTTTCTTTCCAGCATGAGGAAGAGCCAGATGGGATACCTTCTGAAAACAGGAGGGAGTAAGTTTCATTGATGTCAGTAGATCCTGTTTCCTGAGTAGATGTCTATTTGATTGTGCCGTGATGACCATTCAGAAGTGAGACAGAGAAAAGAAGATTTTTTTTCCTGTCCGAAAGCAGGAATTATTTTTGCACTCCCACCCCTTGCAAGAAGACTGAAGTTTAATTCCCCACTTACCACCCCTAGCTTCAAGAATAATTGAAAAATAATCATTTAGAAGTAAAATGGATGAAAATCATTTTTATTCTAAATAAAAAAGGTTATACTGTATCAGGGTAGTAAGGCATTGTACAGCTTGGACATCATGATGATTTGGGGAGGAAGGAGAACACCCACGTGATATTTATAAAGGATTATTCATAGTCCTCTCCACTCCCACTTTGAGAGGACCAAAATCATTCAGAAACAGTTCAGACACTGTGTGAAAAATTAGACATTATGTAACACTAGCCTTAAAGGAATTGCACTGGCTGCCAATATGATTCCAATATGAATTCAAACTGCTGGCATTTAAAGCCCTCAATTGCTTGGTTCCTTGATATTTAAGTAAGGACCCTTTCACTGTATATGCCTGCCTTAGGTTTCAAGTCTGCTGGAGGGACCCTCTCTCTCCTGACAATGTAGAGAAACATATTGTGGGGAAACATGGGAGAGAGTCTTCTCTGATCTAGTGCCCATTTTTAAGATGCCCCCCTTGAAGACTGCTTTGACACCAACACTTCATTTTGGTGTCAAGAATTCATCCTAGATAATAAGAAAATTGAAACAGTCCAAGAGTTCCCATACCTTGGATGAGGTAACGACCAGAGCAGACACTACAGTCAAGAAATTAGAAAAAGACTAGCATTGGGAAGGGTAGCTATGAGAGAACTGGACAAGATCCTAAAGAGTAAAGTTATAACTCTGAACACTAAAGTGAGGACTGTCCAAACCATCATATTCCCCATCACCATGTATGGATCTGAGAGCTGGACAGTGAAGAAAGCTGATAGGAAGAAAATCAACTAATTTGAGACATGGTGTTGGAAAAGAGTGCTGAGGATACTGTGGCTAGCCAAGAAGACAAATAAATGGGTTCTACAATGGATTAAGCCTGAACTCTCCCTGAAAGCCAAGATGACTAAACTGAGGCTTTCGTACTTTGGCCACATCATGAGAAGGCATGAATCATCAGAAAAGACAATGATGCTGGGAAAGGTAGAGGCCAGTAGAAAGAGAGGAAGACCACATACTAGATGGTTAGATTCAATAAGGGAGGCCACAGGCCTGAAACTGCAAGAACTGAGCAGAGCAGTTGAGGACAGGGAGACTGGGGGATGTCTCATCCGCAGGATCACCATGAGTCAAGGACAACTTGAGGGCAGTTAACGACAACAAAAACATGGCAGTTCATTAAAGCGTTTGGGGTCTAAATGATTCATTCCAAAATGTCTGTGTACATGTTTTTAACTGTTTTGACCTTTTAAACCTGTTTTAAACTTGCTAAATTGTTTAATGTGCTTTTAATTTTTTAAAATTATTTTATTCCTTTAAATTGTTTAATCTACATAAATACATTTTACTTATACACTGACCTCAGATCTTGTGATGGAGGGTGGGGCATACATACATTTTTTACAGATTCCAGCCCACTTTATTAGACTAGTAACACTGGAAGTATTTTTTTTAAAACTGTGTGTGGGTAGACAAACGAAAGGCACAACAGCCAAGATATACTCCTGCCTTTCTTCTGGTGTGGAGAAATAATGTTCCAAACTATAAATAAATAAAATAGGGAATAATAGACGATACGCTAGATCCAACAAGAGAAGCTGCTTCCTGCTCCCTCTTCTATCTTTCCATTAATCACTTTATTTATATCCCAAATTTTTCCCAAATTTAGGATGAATAGAATTATAATTAAAAACAGGTGTAGATACAAATATATGTTAAACTGTATATAAAGTTGAAAACATTGAAAACATAGGTTTAAGGTCAATGAATAAAAGGAGCACAGCTTTTAAAGTCATTTTCTTGTAACACCTGCAGTGTCTACAAGCACACTGGAATAAAAGTGCTTTTACATTCTGTGACAAGGGGAAAGCCAGAGGGCTCCCCTTAGAAAGGGAGTTCCACAAGGGAGCAGTCATAGAAAAGTCAATTTTTGCAGATGTAAGCCTATTAAAATGACAACACATTTCTCTGGCAGGTGACCAAGCAGGTAGCATATTGCTGTGGCTTCAGGCACAAACATTGCAGGCATAAGTAAAGGGTTTCTGTGGCACTACTATTTTATATAGGCTTATGCAGAAGGTTTCTCTCGCATAGGAGTGTGAGGGTGGCTGATGATAGGAATGAATAAATTCCTTAGTGAAAATGAAATGTTTGTTAAATGTGACGCTAAGGTCAGTTTTGGGCCATCTGATAACATGCAAGCTAGTATACACCGTGAAGTATAATAAGCAGGCTTTGTGGTTCACTGGCCATCCTTTCTACTGTCTGCATTATGTCTCTTCTCTTGGAAGACAGTTCAAAAGTTTCTTTCTGGAACTTGTTACTGCAAAGACTAAATTTAACCCAAAAGCACTGCTTGCAATGAAATGCAGGCCTGTCACTGCATTCATTTATCACTCTCTTGCATTTCTGCAGGTTTCTTGTACTTCTGTGTCGTTATTATATAAGGAATAATAATAATGATAGTGATAATATCTGCGCAATGCAGCTAGGGCAGCTTACAACATTAAAATATACATTCCATAACATAACCTCCAAGCCCACCCCCCTTAAAATACAATTAAACTATTTACATTTTAAAACATGCTTAAAACAACAACAGTAATAACAAATAAACAGTAACTGTAGCCAAATCAGAGGTTTTGCTTGTTTCACCTTGTACTCTGGAAAAAAAAAAGGGGGGGGAGTTGTGAAAAGGATTGTACAAGTTCCTACAGGCTTCTTTTTAAGTTCTGTATAAGCCTGTAAGAGGCAGCAGTCATGCAAAAATCCAACCTGCCTGCGGCCATTAGGCAGTTTTGTATTTATTTTTGTCCCTCATTCATTTTTCACTTAACCCTGCCCATTCCTCCTCATTGTGATCATTTTGTCATTAGGCTTCCTTGCCCGACATCCATAGTTTTTTGTGGGTTTTTTGGGCTATGTGGCCATGTTCTAGAAGAGTTTATTCCTGATGTTTCACCAGCATCTGTGGCTGGCATCTTCAGAGAATGCTTGCCTGGAAAGGAGTTGGGTATATATAGACTGCGTGAACCTGGGGAGGCAGGAGTGATTTGCATGTGTATTGTTCTGTTGCTAATGGCAGGCCAGAAAAATCAGCAGTAGCAGAACATGTTACAAACCATCTTGGGCATAAAATACTGTTTGAAAACACTGAAAATCTGGACCATGCCAACCACTACCATGTCAGGATGCACAGGGAAGCCACTGAAATCCACAAACACCTGGATAATTTCAACAGGAAAGAGGAAATCCTTAAAGTAAACAAGGTTTGGCTACCAGTCCTGAAAAATAGCAAGATGAAGACTCAACAGATGCAAATGAGAAATCTCCCAGGGTCAGGGGTTTCCCAGCAGACAATGAGCACTAATCCAGCAGACACTAATCCTCCTTTGCAGACCCTCCCACCCTGAGGCCTGCCATCAGCAACAGAACAAGACACATGCAAATCACTCCTGCCTTTCCCGGTCACACAATATATATACCCAAGTCCTTTCCAGGCAAGCATTCTCTGAAGATGCCAGCCACAGATGCTGTTGAAACGTCAGGAAGAAACTCGTCTAGAACATAGCTCGAAAAACCCACAAAAAATCTATTTTGTCATTACATCCTTAAAACTTGCTAGAAGGATCTGAGTGAAGAGTTGTGTGAATAACCAGATGCCTTTAACTATTCTTGGCCTGTTGGTTTGTGACTAAACCTTCCATTGAAAGTCAGTGGAGCTTCGTTGGAGCCATAAAGAGAAGTGTCAAACTTTACTGTCTCTCTTCCTGTGCACCCCTTCACCATAACAGCAACCTGACATGCAACAGTTTAGCAGGTTACACTCACTCTCTTAATTGTACACACACGTTCACACCACACACTTTAGCACTTTCATACTGCTTTAATTACTATGGCTCCCTCTTATGGAAACCTGGGATTTGTAATTTTTGGATTATGTAGGATTATTGGCCAGAGCGCTCTAGTGTCTTGACAAACTACAGAGCCCAGGATTCTTTAGGATGTAGCCAACAGAGTTAAAGTGGTTTAAAAGCCTTACAATTTTACATTATGAAAGAGAGCACCTTCCCCTCCCTTCCCCTTTCTCTGTTGTTAAGCTTTACT
The DNA here is from genome assembly GCF_019175285.1 of Sceloporus undulatus. Lineage (NCBI taxonomy): Eukaryota > Metazoa > Chordata > Lepidosauria > Squamata > Phrynosomatidae > Sceloporus > Sceloporus undulatus. The sequence continues at coordinate 263,873,313 of NC_056522.1, forward strand.
TTCTTAATTTTTGCATGATGGGCTGCTGCTTTAGTCACAAGAACCATTGAAATTGTTTTAAAGATGGCGACTCTTAGCCACAGAGGTATGGGCAACACAATTACTTACACCCCCATGTGGCTCATGCCACCTGCTCTTTATATTGGCCCTGCTGTATCTCTCCATACTTGTGACCATGGGGCAGCCTGTGAAGTTTTGCATATTGACTCAAAGCCCTTTCAATGTAAGTAGAGAGGATTCCTTCCTCAGCTAATCCTTAATGCTTTGAACATGGAGCATAGTTAAGCTTCTGCTCCATTTTGTAAGTCAACACATTGAAGAGCATCTAGGAACATGTAGGGTGGACTTTTTCGAGCTTGATTCTGGATTGAATTTAGCTGCAGCAGATAAAATACCATCCACAACTTTTGACCCTGACACTCTGGCTCAGTTTTGCTTTAGAATAGATGGAGCACAACTAAATCACGCTAGGTGAATTGACTTTGTGTGTGGTTTCTCTATTTCACCCAAGACAACAGAATACATTGACAGAGTTTGTTTTACTGGCACGTGATGCCTCATTCCTCTGAGATTTTTACTTAGCAATATTATTTCTAAAGTTCTTCCCTTAGCTTCCTCTACAAATTGTCATAAACACAAACATATTAATATCTGTATCAAATTGGTCAGACTTAATAATGGTTTTTTAAAAAGCAAATATTTTGAATCTATGCATGCTTTGTCACTGACAGTTAATAAGCTGATTTTGTACATTTGACAGAATATGATCGACGAAGCTCCAGCTCTCAGGATCAGGAAGAGTCCCGTGCGCTTTTTGCACAGAAGATCGAGAAGGAAACGGTTAGTGATAATAGCCAACATATATATATGTGTGTGTGTGTGTGACATCATGACAGTGAGAAAATTGCCTTTCAGGGAAGTTTAGTTTCAATAACCATTTCTCATATCATGCTTTCAGTATAGCAAATAAATGGGACCAGACGCCTTTTCTAAGGGACTGAGTATTGCTCCCCTGAGCACACAGCACATAGTTGAACTGTGGAATTTATTTTCGCAGGATATAGACTGCCAACCTGGATGGCTTTAAAAAGGGATTGGATACCCTAATGTGTTTAAGGCCATCAACAGTTCTTAATTGTATGCTATACAGCAGGCTATACATCAATTCCATGATTAGAGACAAAATACAACAAATTCCAAAGGACACATCTCTGGCCAAGGAATCCCAAGAAAGGGTTGCTACAAATCAGAGTTGACTTGGAGACGCATAGCAACAAGAACAGCAGTGCTTCTATGCACCAGTTCCTGAGGCATGTGAAAAGGAGGGTTTCGCTGCATTCATCCCCTGCTGGTGGGCTTCCCATAGGCAGTTGGTTGGCCACTGTATAAACAAAATGCTGGACTAAATAGGTCTTTAATCTCATCCAGCATGGCTCTTTTTATCCACAATAAACACAACTAACATCATGCCTAATTTAGTCCTTGATAAGGAAGAACAGGGTGTACTTTGAGATTGACTTGCATGACTTCCATTATCTGTGTATTCATTTTTCTCTATTTCTCTCTTTGCAGCAAACTCTGAATTGCACCCTAGATGATATTGAGGTGTTTGTTGCCAAGCTTCAGAAAGCAGCAGAGGCATTCAAACAGCTGAACCAAAGGAAGAAAGGAAAGAAGAACAAAAAGAAAGGTCCAGCAGGTAGGAAGAATTGGACGCCTGGCTTTGAGTGAGAATCTGTATGTTTGTTAAAAGGAACTCACATCCGAGCCAGTGGGGTCTACTCTCTTGAAAGTGTGGGTGGGATTCTACCCTTTGGTCATGTTGAAAATCGGTCAACAGAATCTTAAGTCTCTTCTAATTGTGGAAACCTTGAAGAAGATAAAAGAGTGACGGCCTTTTGGCAACCAGTAGGCCAGAATTTGGCCACCAAAGCTAGTTCCTCCCCTCCCCATTTTTAATCTGCACGAGATCTTGAAATGTTAATCTCAGTTCAATTGAAGGAGAAGGGAAATCAAAGCAATTCTCTATTCATATGCATATTGTTATAATGAGGAACCAGCATGTTGTATTGGTTTGAGTGTTGGGCTAGGACTCCAGGAGACCAGGATTCAAGTCCCCATTCTACCATGGAAACCCACTGAGTGGCCCTAAGCAAATCACAACCTCTCCATTCTCAACACTCCAACACTGAAACAACATTCAACACTCAAAACCACTACACCACATCAGCTTTCACATTCTATTGAATCCTGAGATTTCCCTAAACTTCAAATCCCAGAATTCCATAGGACGTGGACATGGCAGTTAAAGTGGAATATTGTTGTTTGTTTTAGTGTTCCTTCAAGTAGTTTCAGACTTAGGACAACCCTGTCATGGTTTTTTCTTGGCAAATTTCTTCAGAGGAGGTTTGCCATTGCCATCCTCTCAGGTCAAGAGTGTGAGATTTGCCCAAGGTCACCCAGTGGGTTTATGTGGCTGAGCTGGGATTCGAACCCTGGTCTCCAGAGTCATAGCCCAATGTTCAAACCATTACACCATGAAGGAATATTCTGCAGTGTGAAGTGGTCCTAAGACAGAAATGCAATACCTGCTCCCTCTCAGCTTTCTTCCAGTTTTTGGGAACACTGTTTCCTATGTTTTATGGAGTTTATCAGACAAGGGAAATTGGAAGTATAATCCAATGACAATCAAACGCATTCATGAAATTTAATGTTATTGTGTGATAGACTACCACACACAATTTTGGGCAATGGGAAGTCAGTCCGAACGCAATCATGGGGTTTCACGTTATTGCTTGATAGACAACCACACACAGTTTCGGATAATGGCAAGCTATAGAAGTCAGTTCGAATGCAATTTGAATTCACGTAAATTTGCTGAACTAGCGAATTCATGTGAATGCGTTCTGGCCCCACTTTCTTTTCATTCAAAATTAAGAGAAATTTCTCCCGTGTGATAAACTCCAGAGAATGCAACAAGGACCATCTCAGGGGCCCTATAGAGGTTGTCAGAAGAATGGCCTGGAATGGTTGGGTTTTCTATAGTGAAATATCAACAATCTTAGGAAAAAGTCTGTAGGTTCTGACCTCCAGTATTGGTATCTGAGAAACAAGGTTCTAAGAATAAAGAACATTCCCAATGTAAAGCATTCCTCAGACACACACACAATAAAACAGTTCAATTTTGTTATTGATTGCAGAATGCAAGAAACTCTTATTTTAGCTGCTTTTACTACCTTTCATAAAATGTGTGTTCCTTTTTTTAAAGTGTTTCCTCAAGAAAACAATTGTTTTTTTAATCATTTCTTTCTCTCTGTTTTTTCTTTATTATTATTTGAAGAGGGAGTTCTAACTTTAAGAGCAAAACCCCCAAATGAAGCAGAGTTCATTGACTGCTTCCAGAAAACCAAGCTGGCACTAAATCTACTGGTAAGAAACAATGTGTTGTGTAATTTTCATTTACCTTAACTAAACAGACAATGGTATGCTTCTATGTTACATGCCACCATTCTATAGTACTAATTAAGTAATCTGACTAGGATTTGCAGGCTACTTCTACTAATGGACTTACTTCTGTATATAGAATTGAAAGGGGGAAATCTTACCCCCCTACTGCAATCCCACTCCAACTCCCAAAACCCTTGCCAGGAAGCATATTATTTAGTCCTATGACATTCAAAGACCATTTTATATCCTGGGGCCCTGTGATACTACACTTATAGCACTTTGATTGTATTTTTTAACTGTTGTGGTTCCAGCCTATGGGGCATGGGATTTGCAGTTTAAATATGGGTACTTAGAATTCTCTGCCAGAGAACTCTAGTGCCTTACCAGACTACAAATCCCAGGATTCAATATGATGCAATGATGGTAATTAAAAGGAGGTAATAAAAAGTGCTCTAATTGTATACATTGGGCCCTTGGTATCTGCTGAGGTTTGGTTCCAGGACCCCTCGTAGATGCTTGTCCCATTATATACACTGGCATATTAAAATGGTGTCCCTTATGTAAAACGGCAAAATAATGGTTTACTTTTTGGAATGTATATATTTTTGAAATATTTTTCAAGCCATAGCTAGTTGAATCTGTGGATAAAAAATCAGTGGATATGGAGGCTGAATTTATTGTGAAAGGGCCCTCAGAATCAAGAAAAAGGAAACAACAGAACAGTTATTTTTTAAAAAAATCATTTTTATTAAATCTAAATAAAACTACAAACAAATTTTATACATATATCTGAAACAAGTATAAACAAAGAACAATAATGAAACAAATTTAACTAAATGACTAAACAAAAACATACTCTACTGACTCCCCACACGCACGCACGCACGCGCACACACACACACACACACACAACTGATGGATCTATCACTATTACTATACTTCCTTATATATATAACTATATTTATGTGTGTACAACATTAAAAAATCTGTTTATTTTACAAACCCCAAAGCTGATTCATATCCCCAATGAGACTGCAAGTACTGTATATGATAAACAATTCTCAGTCTTTCTTAAAATTATTCAAAGAAACATGTGTGAGTTGTTGTTGATACATTCTCAACATACTTCTGTTGTTCCTCTGGGAAGCTCCTTACTGCCACTGTTGTAACATGTATATTTTAATCTTCTTTGATAGATGAATAGTTTCTTAAAAAATCAAAATGACATAAAAAGAAAAACTGAATTAGCTTTTCCAAAAGATTCTACGGTGGTGTGCACGATGGTGGCCAAGAAACAGAAAAGAAGGAAAGGAGAAAGGAGCATGGCTTTTCCTCCTAAATGAACCCCATTCACATTCCTGCCCATCTGACTGAGTTAATCAATCAACATTATAATGTGTAATATTTAGCTAAAGGCTATGCAACTCTAAGCATGTGGACTGTAGGTAGTGCTGTTGCCAGCTGCAAATACAGTATTGCACTGTTGGAGAGGATAAAATTGTGAATGCACACATTGCTTACTTGTTCAGAGCAAGCTGTTCGCCAGTGTTGGTTAGTGTGTTCTAAGTAACATTTGGTATTTCCGATTCGGTGGTGTTTCAGGCCCCAGAAAGGGACGCAGAGTCAGAGCCGGGATCAGTAAATTACCTGACTCCTGTTCATACTGTAGCAGCCGGCAGGCCCTCAATTGTGCCACCATGTCACTTATAGGAGAAATAGTTAACTAGCATGGGGAAGCTAGGCAGAATCCAGTCCTTCACTGAGCTGTCACCATTTCCATTTTGACAAAGAGATGTTTTGTTTGCCACTACAATAAATGCTAAGCAATCTAAATAGGAGGCATATTCATCTCCACGGGTGTCAGCTGCTAACGCAGTACATTTGACTTCCTTGTAAATCCCTCCCATTGTTCTTCCTTTGCAGTACAGCCATTTCTAAATACAAACATCCACGGCTTTGGAAGTACCAGTGGGCTGCAGTGGTTGTCATTACATTAAGACAAATGCCATTTCACACATAAAGCAAGCTCTGTACAAATCAGACTTGGAATCCAAATGAATATTTAGATTGGAAGCCATTTGATGCAATGAGCTGTGCTTTTCTTCTCAACACCATTTTAAAATTACTAATGTTCCATAGTTTCCTTTCCATTTCGGTTCCTTAGATTCAGTATCTCTCCATTTAGGGAGACTTTCTCTTTTGCAGAGCTTCAGAAAATTATTTGAGAACTACAGCTCCCAGACCCCCATACTCAGCATGGCCACAGGGCATATTTGGGGGTGGGCTGCCACGGATGTGGGAGTTCCAGTCAAAAAATGTAATTGTTCCAATCCTGGCTCCTTTGTGGTGGTGGTGATTGTTATGTAAATGCCATCAAAATACTTTAGATTTCAATGTCTCATTTCATGTGTTCAAATATGGTGAAACATATAAACTGGGCATTTGCTGGGATTACTCATATAGGGAGTGTCTGCACTACCCAGTTGTAACCATTCAATACTATTTCAATGGTTATGATGTCATTCTGTGGACTCCTGGAATTAGTTGGTTTTTTTAATTAAAATTTATTAATACATTCTAAAACAAAACATGACAACAAACAGTACACCAAAACAACAATAAATAGACAATAACCCAGATAAGGCCCTGAAAATTACAGCTAAAAGGTATATTTAGGGATCCTGAAAGACAACTTTCCATAAAAATTTAGCTAAAATTGGGAGATGTCCTGGAATTAGTTGTTTGGCAAAGTAGAGGCAGCCCCCCATATTTACAAACTTTTTTATCCACAGATTAAAGCATCCAAGGTTTGAAATTGTTGTTTAAAATGTATAAATTCTAAAAAGCACAACTGCATTTTGCCATTTTTATAAAGGACACCATTTTACTACACCATTGTATTCAGTGGGACCTCAGCATCCATGAATTTTGTTATCCACAGGGACTCCTAGAAACAAAACCCAATGGATACCAAGGATCCACTGTACTTAGAATTCTAAACTAAAGAGCTCTAAGGTCCTCCCCTAGACTACAGCAGAATATTCTAACTAGCTCACCAGACTACAGATCCCTGGAGTCTGTTAATTAATGACCGTGGGTTATAGCTGTGGATAGGTCAATCCTTTATTTAATTTTTTTAAAGAGAGGAATACCTTCTCCCAATTATTCCTAGCTGGTTGTTAAAGTTGTCCTATGCAGCTGTTCTCTGCATGCTGTTGCCCAGATTAGTGTGACCAGGAACTGTCAGAAACTTCTTCATAGT
>NC_056522.1:263880031-263930223 GCF_019175285.1 Sceloporus undulatus
TGCCTCTTCATGTTCATTTCCACATTTGGCAGGCGTTTACTTTTTAATTTGCTATTTTTATTATCAGCTTTATGCTACATTTCTACCATCTTAGTATTTCAGCATTTGACCGTTGCTTGTTTCATTGACTTCCTTGTTTTTCTAATAAATCAAATAAACCCCAAAATTTAAACTTGGTCTCTAAACTGCATAAGAGGGGAGTAGTGTCTGCCTGCATTGACATCCCTCCAAACCAACTGAACTACAACAGAGACAATATCTGTTACAAAATGTAGACTTGTGACTCCAACACTGTCACTTTTTTTCCTCCTGTATGATATTTTTAACATCTTTTACCTGATGAAGAAGTCAGTGGAGCTTTGAAAGCTTGAATGATGTGTTTTGTGCATTTTGGTTGGCCAGTAAAGGTATCACTCTTTTGTGGAATTTGAATTTTGTTTTATTTTGCTATATGACCAGCAGGGCTACCCCAGAATTTGTTTTTCTATTGTTATTATATTTACTTTTGAGATTTTAGTGATTATAAACCATAGGTATGTAAATTTAATGAACAAACAGATAAGGGCTAAGCTAATAGCTGTTGTGGAGTCCAGATGTTTGTGGCCAAGACAATTTCCACACATTAAATGTAGTGGTTTGAAACAATGCCAAGTAATCTTAATAAATGGTCTTTAGTTTTATAGGGCACAGCTATATAATTTCTCCATAAAGGCCCGAGGTTTTTTTGTTTTTGTTAATTTGTTAAAATATTTTTATCTCTTCCCCCATATCAAAAGACCTCAGAATGTGATACAAAGAGCAAGAAAACACTGTACAATTCATAATCAATGTAAAAAAATAAAAATAACACCATCAACATGGTGTCTACACTGTTAGAAGTCCATAACTTAATTGGATATCTATGTCAGCCTAATGTGCCACTGATATTTTTGTTGACCTTTTTCAAGTTTGAGGGGGGAAATCAGTTCTGATTATGACAATTTAAGAAAATAGGATTCAAAGATATGCCATGTTAGTCTGTAGAAGAGTATGTCAAGAGATCTTGTAGCACCTTTGAGACTAACTGTAAGAAAGAAATTGGCAGCATGAGCTTTCATAAACTTCAATCTACTTCGTCAGATGCATTTAGTGGAGTGGAAATCAGGGGCAGACATATATGTGCCTTTAGTTATTCTCCCCACCTACTGGCTAGTTTCTAAAGCCAAACTCGTCTTGCCTCTTCATTTCTATACACATTGGCCAGTTCTCAATGTCTTTGTTCACTAACAACCATTGTTAAAACTGGACTTGCTATTTCATTTCCACACACAAAGGATTTTGAATTTGAATTGACATGCTCACAAACCAATGGCATATATATATGTCTGTTCCTGGTTTCCACTCCATTAAATGCATCTGAGGAAGTAAACTGAAGTCTACGAAAACTCATGCTGCCAACTTCTTTCTTTCAGTTAGTCTCAAAGGTGCTACAAGATCTCTTTACATACTAAGAAAATAGGGTTATCTCTGATTTAGATTAAAATTTGATTTCATTTTAATTTTCAGGCAAAACTGCAAAAACATATCCAGAATCCAAGTGCTTCAGAATTAGTGCATTTCCTGTTTGGACCACTGGAATTGGTACAGTTTTCTTAATTAAGATCTTTGTATTCTCCCTTGTATACTTGAGCCATAATCACCAACAACCATATAGATCCAGATCACTTGATTATGGATACCATTTATATTCAGGTTCCATTTATAAATCTCTTATAAATCAACAAATGTTTAAACTTACTTTAAATATTCAGAGACATGTTTTAAATATGTATAACATATGTACATCTGTTTTCAAAGAAATAGCCATGTTAGTTTTTTGTAGCAGGGGAAAAAAGGAAAATAGGGATTCTACCAAAATACTGATTTATATTTTAGCATTAACTCTTTCATAGGGCCAGTATAGTATAGTGGTTTGAGTGTGGGACTAGCACTTCAGAAGACCAGAGGTCCAATTTCCATTCAGTCATGAAAAGCCACTGGGTGTCCTTGGTAAATCACACTCTCTCAACTTCAGAGGAAGGCAAAGGCAAACACTGTCTGGACAAATCTTGCCAAGAAAAACCTGTGAAGGGTTAACCTTAGTGGTGCCATAAGTCGGAAATGACTTGAAGGCATACAACAACAACAACAACAACAACAAAACCTTATGCTAAAATATAAATGTGTATTTATGCATATCTTTTTTTTTTAATTCAGTTTGTTCAGTTGTCCTTTGATTAGTTCCAGAGGAATGCCCTGCCTAATTGGAGCTTCTTGTTCTTTGTGAATGTGGGCACCATGTTACTTTATACAGATAACTGGACAATAGTTTTCTGCCAAATACCTTGAAATATATTTTGAAAGTACCTTTATGTGATTGCTCCTGTGTTAATCCAGATTGTTAATAGCTGTGGAGGTCCTGAACTTGCAAGGTCTGTTGTCAGCCCACTTCTTTCTAAAGATACCACAGATTTCCTGAAAGGACACCTAACCCCAAAGGAGATGACCCTGTGGGAGTCCTTAGGGGAGGCATGGACAAGGTCAAGGTAAGGTTGAAGGCAGAATCAGAAAACAAACCAGAAAAGAATTCTGAAATTGATAGAGGGAAGACCTCTATTATTGTTGTTGGTGTTTGTGTTGGTATTACTATCATCATCATCATCAATCTGTTAATTGTATTAAAACATACTCTCAAATATCTTTTTACAATTTATACAATTTAAAAGCAATATAGTACTTACAGACATTTTGTTAAAAGCCACCAATTCTGAAAGGCCAAGTCTTTGACTGCTGATGGAAGGAAACATGAAAAAGAGTTCTAAAGTCTAGAGGCATCCACTGAGAAAGCCTCCCATCATATACGGCAATAAATGTGTCCAGTTTGTTTAGAAAATGGAGCAGAGCATTTCAATTTGTAGTGTTGGCCTAAAATGCCATGGCATTTTTCTGAAAGCAGATCACATAAGGCTCAGAAGAGAGCCTCTTGTGAGATCTCTAGGTCCTTGCAGTGTCACAAACTTTATGGGAACCCCAAAACCCAGGTGACTCTAACAATGACTGGTGGCCAAGGCAAGATCAGGAATTCATCTCAGTGGGGGCTGGAGAGGAGGAAGAGGGGGCACTAGCCCTGCTCTTCAACAGATGAACTCCCACAGTATTTGTATAACATTTGAGGTAATTTTGTTTCATACTAGGTTTGCCAGGTGTTCCTTTTTATAAAGGATGTCCTTTATTTGAGGTCCCAAAATCTTGTACTATATGGTCCTGCCTGGCATATGTCCGTTAACCTATGTTTGTTGTGTGCCTTCAAGTTGTTTCCAACTTATAGTGACCCTAAGGCAAACCCACTTTTGATTTGAGCATCACTTGGATTTCTCAGATCTTGTGGAAGAGGTTTCTTGTTCTTCTTTTTGTGTTGTCAACTTGTATTTCTCTGCTTTGATTATTATAATTATTTTCTTTGTCCCTGCACACAAGTTACTGAACATTTGTATTCAGAGTTCTTACAGGGTTTCAACTGTCATCCATTGAGGTATCTCTTTCTTTTTGGATGTATAAGGTTTTCTGCATTCCTCCCTTACAATGTCTGTAGCTTCAGTGGAGAATTCTTCTGGTTCCTGGCCTATTAGGCTTAATCGTGCAAATCTTTTTTTTTTTTTTTTACATTATCACTAAAATCTACAGGAATGTTCTTCAAGTAGTTTTTGGCACAGTGGTTGGTTTAGTATTCTTATTTAGCTTTAATTCGTGATCTGTGCCATAATCTGCTCCTGGTCTTGTTTTTGCAGAGCTAATGGAGCTTCTCCATCTTCTGCTTCTAGTTATGTAGAGTATTTGATTTCTATATTGGCCATCAGGTGATATCCGTTTATACAGACACTTCTTGAATAGACTGAAGAATGTGTTTTCAATGAATAAACTGTTGGCCTCACAAAATTCAGTCACTCCCTCTGTTTCCTACTTTTGCATTCCAATTACCTATGATTAACAAAGAAGTTCTTTTCATGTGTATGATCAGTTTCTCGACTCCAGCATAGAATCTTTAAATTTCTTCGTCTTCTGCCTCTGTAGTTGGAAGCATAAATTTGGATTATGGTTATATAGATGGGGTTCCTCAAAGGTCTTATGGATATGATTTAGCCAGACTTTGCATTATGTCCTTTGACTGCTTTTGCTACAGCTCTCCTCACTAGTAATACCACCCCATTTCTTCTTAAATTTTCATTTCCCGAGTAAAACACTGCGTAATGCTCTGACTCCAAATTTCCCACTTCTCTCCACTGTACCTTGCTCAATCCAAGTATTACAATTTTTATACATTCTATTTCTTTTTCTTTTTTTACTATGTCTAGCTTCCCCTGATTCATGCTTCATGCATTCCATATTCCTATAATATGAGTTGTGCAACTTTGAAATTTCCTTTCACCTCTAAACAATTTGGCTTGAGTCCAGTTGTGGCATGAGAAACACAGCATTACTTGTAGTTGTCCTCTCTTCTTCCCTAGTTGTTTGTTGAGTGCCTTCCTACCTGGGAGTCTTATCTGGCGCTATCTCTTGTTTCATTTTGGATTGTCTCATCATTGAGCTTTCATGGTAAAAGACATTCAAAATGTGTTTACCATGCCTCCTTCTGCACAGTACTAACAAATGTTAGTTATGGTACCACTGCTGTTGACTCTGGGAGATCCTCCACAAATGCCATTCCTCTACTATTGCTGCTGCTCAGTAGTCATTTGGCACATTTAGTGTAATTTATGCTAGTGAATTGTGATTTGTAAGTACAGAATGCTACCTTTATTGTGCTGAACTATCAAAATGGCAACTATAGAGAATATACTAGAAAAAATATGCTTTATAATTTTCGATGCATACAAAATAGCTTTATCTTTTGCATCCAAAGGGCTGAGTGGCCAAGAGATGCCAACATCCCAAGCTATATTCCAAAATTCCGTAATGGTTGGGAGCCGCCTCTGGAAATCTTCCGTGGAGCCCCTTGGGAAATAGATATTGGCCATCTGCAGGAAGAGGTGAGTTTCCATCTTAACCCTCTCCCTGTTTTCCTTTAAAGTTATAGAGATTGTGAACCAAGTACTCTGCAAACATCCAAGTAGTATGGTTGTGGAAAGTATGACCTGCCAGCTGCATGCAGCCTGCCAGGGCCTCCCATTCACATCCTTTGTCTCCCCAATACTCTCAATCTAGGAGAAAAGCGGACATAAAATGGGCAATCTTCCCCACTCCTAGGGTCCTCTGGGGAACAAAATTGGGTATTTAAAGGCTGTTTATTCATCTTCATTTCACAGACCTGAAATAGTCTGGGGTTTTTTTTCCAAGGAGTGCTCTTGACCTCTAGTTCTAAAAAGAAATGGACAGATGTAGTTCACCAAGGTCTAGGGGAGGGCAAAAATGGATCACAGATCCACTGAGGCTTCCAACTCCTGAAACAAATGTAAATAAATTTATCACCAAGAAAGGATAATCACTTCCTAGAATAGGTCCCATTTGTGTTGGTATTCCTGCTGCCTTTCAGATGAATGGTTGATCAAAACATAATGAGAGCTATCATTAAGAGTAACTCACTGCAATCTGGATATTTCCACTCCACCACATGCATCACTGCAATCACCTCATAGTGTACATGTACTATGTGCAGTGGTGAAAAACCCAATCCACTACAGTGAGATGATAATAATAATAATAATAATAATAATAATAATAATAATAATAATAATAATAATATAGTTTATTTATACCTCCCGCCTCTCCCACGGATCGAGGCAGGATTACAACCTTAAAAGACACTTAGTACAATTTACAATCAATACGACAATAAAATACTAACACTGAATTTACCAAGCTCTGAAGGCTATGAAGCACCAACTCCAGTCACAATAGACACAACTGGACTTGATGGACATACCCTTGGACTTGATGTCAGGTGGTATAAATCAGTGCTGCTTTAAAAACCTGAAGTTTGTGTGTTCATCTGCTTCAAAGAAATAGCACCTGATGTTACTTCAAAAACTGTATGATTCACCTGAAAAGCAAACACTGTTTTTTGATGTTCAGAATTGCATAGGTTGCTGGAAAGAGTCAGAACACAATAATGAGAAATTAGTAGGTGGAACAGTAAACATGAATTGGTTTTCACACGTATTTATTTATTTATTACTTATTCATATTTCACTTTTTTTGATAGGGACTCAAGGCACCTCCCAACCAATTTAAAACAGTACAAATTAAAAACAATTCAAAAGAATTACAAAAGAATTATAAAGTATAAAAGAAAGGAACAACTTAAAATGTTAAAAACGTTATACATTAAAATATTAAAATGTATTAAATGCTATATGCAAACTTTGACATCTGAATTGCACAGCATTTAAAAGCCCAACAGTTGCTTGCACTAGAATTGAAACACCAATTGGCCTTCATGCTACCTTGACTGCCAGCCCTTTACTCCACTTGTGACCATTATTCTCCACTGGCAGTCCCTCCTTCCCCTTTGATCTGATTGGTCCTGATTCAGAAACCCAAATGAGCACTGCCTGTTAAGTTTTTAGGCGAACATCACCTTGTTTCTGCTGTGAGGCTCAGCCGCTTGCTTTCTTCAGAAAGAAATGCTCCTTTGTTCTAGTCTAGCACATTTCTTCAAGAAAGAGGCATAGGGGTTTTTTTCCACAGTTCATATCCATGATTTTGAATGATACTTAAGTATAGCTTCTACATACTGAATCCCCCCTGAAACAATGCTTTTCTTCTGTTTTATCTTTGAAGCTGTCCTCATCACCTAATGGGTATTCCAGTCGCAGTCTAAAACCTCTCCAGACATCTGATCAAATGCAAGCTGTGGATGCCTTTACTCAGCATGTTTCCCAGCATGTAAACAGGTAATTTCTACTGCAGTGAACTGAATGATCAGCATTTAAAAGCCAGCGTCACAGTCTGCCATGGACAGGCAAATGTCAAGGTCTGCAGGCCTATGGCCAGGAGACAAAGTTGAAAACAAAAAATTGTATGCAAGCAATGGGTAAGACCCTGGTACAGTCATCATCTTCTTCCTCCTCACTGCCACTAGGCACTGCTCTTGACAAGTACACTGGAGTGCACACAGATTAAAGAGAAAGATGATGATGGTGGCAGGTTAGGCCAGTAACTGAAGAGATGTGTTTCAATATACACAACTCTGGGCTGGTGTCAATGTTCAGAATGGCACAGTGGGCAGTCCTTCTCCTGTATTTTTGGCCACTGCCATTTCTACTCTCCTTGCCGGCACAGAATAGCACACTTGATGGCTTGGGGAAGCCAGCACCTGCTCTTTTCTAGGGGTGGGCAGAGGCAGCAAGGAAGCATCAGTGACCAGCATCTGACCACAAAAGAGAAGCACTGCTTGCTGTAGTATCATGGAACCCCTAATGGTCCATCCATGATTCTTTCTGCTTCCTCAGTAGAGTGACTGGAAAGATGGCAAAAAGAAGGCAGATGTACTACATTAGACCCCAGAGTAGCATTTTCCTGCATTTCCCCTTCCACCCATATCCATGATCTCATGAGGATGAGCGTAGGGAAGACAGTCTGGAGGAGAGCCGAGCAAGGGAGCTACAGAGGGCACCCTGCCCAGGGCTCCCTCAGACCTAGACTCAATCTTCTGCAGGCTGTTGGGCCCAAGAAAAAGGATGATGAAGAAGAGTCCAACATGAACAGGAGGCCCATAGATTCCCCAATGCTGCTATAAAATATATTACGAGTCTGTCTGTGAAACAGTAGAAGATGGAAATTCTCCTCAATATTTCCCTTCTCCTGGCCTCATATGTTCTTTCCAGTGACTCATTCTGTTATTGGCATGTTTCAAACAATTTAAACATAGCTCACCTTCTCCTGCTGGTTCTTAGTCTTGTTTTTCAGAACAAATGCTGGAAAAGATTACCTCCTCCCTTCCTGTCTGGTTTATTAGAGCTCCTTTACATCTTAATTCCAAATCCAAGTCCATAAAACTTGTTGTTATTGTGTGTCTTCAAATGTTTCTAGCATATGACAATGATAAGGTGAAACTATTATGGTTTTTTTTTTTGGCAAGATTTGTTTGGAAGGGGTTTGCCATTGTCTTCCTCTGAGGCTGAGAGAGTGTGACTTCCTGCCCAAGGTCACCAAGTGGGTTTCTATTATGGCTCACTTGAGTGGGAATATCCATGAGCAGTGATTCAAATCCTGGTTTCCAGAGTCATAGTCCAGCACTCAAACCACTACACCAGGGATAAGCAACCTTTTTGAGCTGGGGGCCGGGTTGCTGTCCCTCAGACAACTGGGGGGCCAAAGCCAAAAAAATAAATAATTAAATAATTTTTTAAAAAATTAAATATATAAATAAACCAGGACAAATGTAGGACAAAATTTTCAAATGGAAGACACTTTTTTTAAAAAAAATGGAGGACATGCAAAAAAAATTGCTGATTTTTTAAAAAATGTTCATATAAATGCATGTTTCTGAGGCTTCTATAGACAATTGCCCCCCAAAGGCCCCGGCGGCAATCGGCGGCAGGACTGGGCTGGGGCCAGTCCCAAGGCCTCGCCAGGCCGCATCCGGCCCACGGGCCGCAGGTTGCCTACCCCTGCACTACACCATCTTTTAGCAAACAGTGAGGTTTTGTGAAGTTTTAATGACTGAAAACACAACACATGGTTTCAAAGAGCAAGAATGAATGCATTACATGAGATGACTTCTCTTGACTAGGTCAGACATTAACATGTACTGCATAGATGTTATTGTCAATGAACTATCTGTCAAAGATTTTGAAGAGAATTTTATGAATGTATTGCCATAAACGAAACAAGTAATGCCAGATGTCTAACCTGGGTTCAGGTAAGGAAAAGCCATCAGGGAACATATTGCAAGCATATATTGAATAATGCAGCACATCAAAGAATTTGGAATGAAAATCAGCCTATGTTTTATAGATTATAGCAAAACCTATGGATTGCTCTTAAAGAAATGGATATGTGACTAAGGGCCAAGCTGCTTTGGGTCATCTTGGAGGTATGCTGTTTAAATGATACATGCATCTTAAGATGCCGGAAGCTGTGCCAAAGCAACGCTGAGTGTGGCTTTGGCGCAGCTTCCAACCTCTTAGGACGCATGCATCATTTAAACAGCATACCACCAAAGTGATCCAAAGCCGCTTTATTTTGGCCTGTCTGTTTGAATTGTTCTGATTTGTAACCTGTACTCAGAACAAGAGGCTACTGTTAGGACAGACTACAGAGAAATAAAATGGTTTCCAATTGGCAAGGCTGCATTTTATCACCCTATTTATTTAACTTGTATGCTGAACATATCATACATAAAGTAGGATTAGCCTCAGATGAAGGAGAAGTGAAAATTGGACGAAGGAACACCAGCAATTTAAGATATGCAGATGACACAATACTACTAGCAGAAAACATTAAAGACTTCTAATGATTACTGAAGAAAATCAAAGAAGAAAGTGGAAAGGCAGGCAGCTGAATGTTAAGGAGGGGAAAAAAGAATGACCAATAATGATTTACATGAGTTTAAAGTAGACAATGAAGACATTGAAATAGTGAAAGATTTTCCATATCTTATCAGTTATTAATCAGAATGGAGACTACAATCAAGAAGTCAGTAGAAGACTAGGACTTGGAAGAAACTGGACAATGCGCCCAAACAGACAGGCCAAAGTAAATCTGTTTCAGGCCACTTTGGAGGTATGTTGTTTAAATGACACACACATCTTAGGAGGCCAGAAGCTGCACCAAAGCTGAGCTCCAGTGCTTAGGACTGGAGCGTGGCTTTGATGCAGCTTCTGGCCTCTTAGGACGCATGCAGCATTTAAACAGCATACATCCAAAGTGACCTGAAGCAGCTTTATTTTTGCATGTCTGTTCGGGCCCAATATCTTGAAGTATAAAGATATTGAATACTAAATACTTTCAATACTAAAGTTAGGGTTGTCTATGCCATCACAATTCCCATTTGTGTGTGTGTTGTGGAAGCTGGACAGTGAAGAAAGCTGATAGAAAGAAAAGAAACTCATTTGAAATGTGGTGCTGGAATTCTAAAAATACCAGGGACAGCCAAAAAGACAAATAAATAGGTCCTTGAACAAATCAAGCCTGAACCCATCCAAGAAGCCAGATGAGTAAACTGAGACTGTTGTACTTTGGACACATCATGAGAAAATATGAGTGAACATCAAGTAAGCTAATTAGCAAGTAAGCTAATTTGCCCCCAACAGTCTGGGTACTCATTTTAACGACCTCAGAAGGATGCAAGCCTGAGTCGAGCTTGAGCCCTTTTGCTGGAGATTCTTCAATGTGACTTTGGATGAACTTTGTGATGCAATTGTGTACATCTACTGTTTATGTGGTAACCTCCTTCAGTGCATTCCCATTCCTGGATTGAGACAGCTGACCTCAAAGGAACTTTAATTGAAATATACTACCTGAGAGTGTAACCAATACTTGTATGCATACTGTAAACCCCTTAAGTGCAGGAGACAGGGTGGAACCAAAGACCAGCTGGGGAGAAAGAAAGGTAATAGGCTTTATTATAGGAACTCCATCAAAGGATAAGTTAATGACTTTGGAAGCTATACTAAATTATGTGTCAGGAAAAGTGTGGGAAGAACAGTTTGATATTGTTATCTGCATTGAGTGGGCTTTGACATATGATGACCCAATAAATTAGAGATTTCCAAAGGTATCACTCCATAATAGTAGGACAGCAGAGAAACAGCCAGGTCACACTAGATATCTGACTCCCTGTAAACTTTTTTCATTCTTTGTTTAAAAATCCTTGACATGCTATTTCCACTCCCAATATTATGAATTTAGGTATCACTGATCTGTAACATACGTAAAAAGAGGACAGTACAGAAAATACTGAGCTAAATAATGTTTCTCCACCTTGCAGGGAAAAACATGCATTTTAGTACTCACATATACTAAGGCACCAGATCCTTTCTGATCTTGGAAGCTAAGCAGGGCCAGCCCTGTTTAGTAGTTGGGTAGGAAATCATCAAAAAATACCAGATGCTGTAGGTTCTGTTTTAGAGGAAGGAACTGGCAAAATCATCTTTGACTATTCCTTGCCCAAGAAAACCCTATAAAATTCATGGGGTTACAGGACAACAGGCAACTTGAAGGCACAAGCACCTATATACATGATTAACATGCAGCCCCTGTAACCCTCTGAGGAAGATTACATACATCTTAATAATAAAAAGAAACTGAAATTCCTTTTGTTTTTTTATTATAGTTTGGTTATGACTGCAAAGAAGTGTTTTTTTTTTAACAATGCTTTGCATTGTTGGGAACACTTTAAATTTATATTTACACTGAACGTAACTAGAAAATGCATGTGATTTAGAGATGCTCTTGTAGATTAGGCTGTTCTTTTTTGATAGGCAGAAGAGGTTAGGTCTAATCCCTTCATGTGTTTCTTTCAGGAATTTGGAGGCACAGGGTATGGCTCCATCAAAGAGATATGCCAAAATTCAATATGATTTCACAGCTCGAAATGCCACTGAACTTTCTGTGCTGAAGGATGAAATTCTGGAGGTAAAATAATAAAGCCAAGAAGGCTCCTTCCAGTGTAGCCTCACAAATAATCATTATGGAAAAGGAGAGGTTTAATCACCTTTGCTATACACTCATCCCTCTGCCCTCCATGACAGTGGTGCTACACTGAGGTTGAGAAATTCTTCCAGACATAGGGGCTCAAATCAGATATTTTCATTCCAATGGTGAAGAGAGGTGAACTGCGCATATCATTATCAGCTGAGAATTCTGCCAGTTAACTAGAGGCTCTATCAGATCAGTCTTTGAAAGCATGAATTCTTGTGATAACAGGTTTTGCTGGATTTTTTCGGTTGCTGTCTTCTCTGCATCCATTGATTCCATTCTCTGTGGTTGGTTTGTAATGATTTCCTGAATCAACTAGGACTCTTTCAAGGGTTTTTTCTTTTCTTTTTTTTTCCTTTTTTTTAAATTGAGCCACAGTTTGCTGAGCTGGTGCTATGGTTTGATGGGAAATTTTTCTCCTCTGATCTTCATGGTTTTTTTAAGCATTGTAATGCAAAAATGCTCTTTCACGGACACACTATTGCTCTGTAACGTTTTTAAAATCTAGAAAGGAATATGAGAGAATGGAACATATTGTTTCAACATTTCTCAGAAATAAAAAGAAACCCAGTCATGGATGGGAATAAAATGGTGCAATCAGTTTCAGTAATTTCCAGAAAGTAGTCCAAGAAAAGAGAAATGTAATTTGTGTATTTAAAAAGAAAACTTGAGAGAAATACTTTAACAAATACCACAAGCTTCATTCTGACACATTTGGGCCATCTGGAGGAGGCCTATACCTTACTAGAAGATTTTTTTTTCCTTTTGGAATGTGGAATGTACCAATAACACTGGGAGCCCACCTAAGGAGGGTATAATGGGAAAGGGGCTATGAGGACATGGCCCTCTGGGAAACTCTAGAGGGCCAGCCTGACACCTCCTGAAGGGTTGATTTAGCCCCAAGACCTGAGGTTCCACACCCCTACTTTGTACAAAAATTCTCATTCTCCTGGACTACCAGAATGTGGAGAGTGTGTTTAGTATTCCTGTTACAGCACTATGCAGCATTGTAGACACTGCTTGTATGGATCTGTCAAGCAGTTCTTGTTACTCATTACCAAAACCTTCCTGTGAGCTGATGTAGCCAAATATTATGGGAGAAAAGAATGTTCACAGTGTTTAGGAACAGGAAGGGCTGTGTACGAGACAGCTGGAAACCTTGTCAAGGCTGTTCTTATTTCATTACAAATACAAAGACACCCACCCCCAAAAATTCAGATTTATTAAGAATCAATTTTTCTTAGTGATTAATTTTTTTTATGTTCTCAGGTGTTGGAAGATAATAAACAGTGGTGGAAGCTGCGAAATCGAAGTGGCCAGGCTGGTTATGTCCCATATAACATCTTGGATCTTGTGAAGCTGGAGGATTATAGCTTAATTGAACAGGTCAGGGTTAGTGATCAATCAACTGTGAGTTGACTTTAAGGAGTTCTTCACATCAGCACCAGGTCTCATAATTGATTTGTACAGAGGTGCTCCCCTTAAAGTAACCAAGGGCCTGAGCAGACAGACCAAAATAAAGCTGCTTCGAATCACTTTGGAGGTATGCTGTTTTAAAGGACACACACATCTTAAGAGGCCAGAGCTGCACCAAAGCTGTGCTCTAGTCCTTAGGACTGGAGTGTGGTTTTGATGCAGCTTACGGCCTCTTAGGACGCATGCAGCATTTAAACTGCATACCCCCAAAGTGATTCGAAGCAGCTTTATTTTGGCCTGTCTTTTTGGGCCCCAAGTATACTGTCTACAAATCCTTCTTAATTGTCAACATGTGAGGAAATCAATGTGAATACACGAATGCACATGTGCTTACTCTGTTTCTCTGTGCTATGGAGCTCCTTTCCAAGGAAGGCTAGGCTGGCCTGCTCCCCGTGTTTCTGCTGACAGGCAAAGACCTTTGTGTTTAAGTGTGTTTGGGAAACTGACTGACTCCCAAGGACAAGGCTTTTCATGGGTGGATGGTCCTCTTCAAAACTGTTGTCATTTTAACTGATATGCTTTTGAAACTTCTAAAATTCAATTGTGTTTTCAAATTTTAACTTATAAGCATTGTGGCTTTATGCTGGCATAAATGCTGTTACATAAGTGTTTGCACTTATTGTGCAATAGTGGTATTGTATTCAGGACTGGGCAAGCCCTGTGTTAATAGTGGAAGTTTGCTGATTTGCAGGTGGGCCAGCCTCACCTGTGTGGATGGAGTGAGGGAACAAATGTTCTGCAGTGAGACAATGCATGACAGTATCACTCACTGTGCAGCTGGTTACACTAGAGTGCAATCCAGTGCTTCAGTGTAGCAAAACTTCCACAATTTTTAATGCAACCAGTCTACTACGATAATAGACAACAGTGTTTTTATAATCATATTGGTTCCATATCCGGGAGAAAGTTAGGATTTAAATCAAATAACAAATAAAGAGTGTTATAAGGAGTAAAATAAGTAATTAATAAAAACAGCTTCATTTATATACCGCTTCATACTGAACTAACAGTGTCTAAGCGGGTTACAACTGTAAGCTAATCGGCCCCAACAATCTGGGTACTCATTTTAGCAACCTCAGAAGGACGCAAGCCTGAGTCAAGCTTGAGCCCTTTTGCTGGTATTGAACTCGCAACCTTATGGTTTTGAGTGAGTGGCTGCAGTATAGGCATTTAACCACTGCACCACCAGGGCTAAATAAATAAAGTAATAATGTAATAAGTCAATAAATAAGTAGAATGTTATATGGAGATCAGTATAGTACACATGGTCATCTCTCTTTGATTCTTCTAGCAGGCTTGTGAACTAGGCTAGACTGAGAAACAGCGGCTGGCTTAAAGTTACACAGTGTGGTTCATGGCTGAGTGAATTTTTGAACCCTGATCCTTGTCTAGCTGTCTGACAGCTTCGCTTGTGTATGTGCACATGTGAACAGCTACATACAGACAAATATACATGCATACACACACACACACACACACACACACACACTGTTCTCCCCATCCCCATACATATAAATTTCCTCCACCCCACATCTCAGTGTACAGAGATGGAGAGATTAAATCCTCCTTTCCCTGCCTACAGAAACCTAGGGATTACTGCAAGGAAAGAGTGGATGGGAGAGAAATAGAGACATCATATAATGTACAAAAAAATTGTTGGCAGAGTTGTGATAATTTAGCTCTAGATTTTCTCATCACAGCACTGATGAGTGGAAGATGGTACTTACCTGGTTTTCTCCTGACAAAACAGTACTTAAAAGTCCCCCTGCCTCATTTTGCAGAAATACAGAGGAGACTTGAGTCCAAGGAGAACGGGACCTTCCAGCCCCTCACATAAGTTACCTGCCAGCTATGCTGGGGATAAATGGGGAAGTGAAATGCTCGCTCGTAATTCTTCTGATGCCAAAGAACGTGAGTACAAAAATATGCTCTGATCTGCCTGCACTGTTTGATATTTTCTGGTATAACTTCATATTAGTCACAGCATCACCCCCTCCCATATACTGTTTTTTTAAACTGCTCTTTCAGCCAATGGGCTACTTTAGTTGTCAAATGTTATACTTTGGTCTCAACAAACAGATATTTCTTTTGTTTTTTGTTTTGTTTTTGTATGGTGTCACATGTCTAGAAAGGACAATTTCAAATGTTAATTCTGTAAGTGGAAACTTGTTCTTTTCCTGATTATCAAAAGGGAACATATCTTACTTGATTATCATGATTTTTATAACTAACATCTACTCTTTAGGCTTTAAATTGGGTGTGGGCATGATCCAGCCCTCCAAATAATATTGGACTGCAAATCTTAGCATTCCTCATTGTTGGCTATGCTAGGCAGGAGATGGGAGTTGCAGTCCTACAGCATCTGGAGGGTTGCACTTTGCCCACCCTGCCATGCTGCTGGTGATGGTAGCAATGTAGCTCTTTCAGTGTTTACCCTCTGAAGGTCCCAGGGGGAGCACAGTAGGGAATAGTCCTTTCCCCCTCCTTCAATGGGTGCTGCCTGACAGGCAGGACCAGTTGTGGTACAACCTTATCTGAGCATCTGAACAATCTGCAGCTGTCTGAGAATCAGGCAGAGTCACCTCCACCAACAGCCAAGGTGTCCCTAGCGATAAAATTTGAGAATGGATACACAAGAAAGAGCTTCCTCAAGAATACATTTGGAGCCAAGAAGTGAAAAGAGGAATACCACGTCCTTTTCCTATGCTGTTCTTCTGCTTTCCTAGGAGCAACATTTCTCTCCATTACATTCAGTATGTGAATGTACCCATGCAAACATGCATTTTCAAAAAATATAAACAACTCGAGGGTGATTTGTAGCAATAGCATTTACTATACCACTTCATACTGAACTAATAGTCTCTAAGCGGTTTGCAACATGCAAGATAATTGCCCCAAACAAGCTGGGTTCTCATTTTACTTACCTATGGAAGGATGCAAGGCTATGTGAACCCTAGAGCCCTGAGATCAAACTCAGAACTTTGTGGCTGTAATACTGGCTAAGAGCAAAGAAACCAGAGAAGCAGATGAACTTTTCT
The DNA here is from genome assembly GCF_019175285.1 of Sceloporus undulatus. Lineage (NCBI taxonomy): Eukaryota > Metazoa > Chordata > Lepidosauria > Squamata > Phrynosomatidae > Sceloporus > Sceloporus undulatus. Next base: position 263,896,204 of record NC_056522.1, read on the forward strand.
TTCTCCCTTTCAAAGTAAAAAAAGTCACTTATCTGGTTTGAATACTCAATTTTTTTCCCATTTGGGCTTTGGACTGTACTGTTAAAGTACAGCACAGTCGTATCTTTGTCTACCCATAGGTGTAGGCCCCAGTAATTTCACTGAGGCTTACTCCCAGTGAAGTGTACATAGGATTACATTCTAAGGTTTCAATCAATTTTAAGATAAATTTGAAACGGCATTAAAGACCAGTGTCTTCTGGCAGCCCTATCCAGATGATTTTTAAATTATGAATTTTAAAGTCTGCTTTTAATGTGTGTTGGTTTTATATCTTCTTTTAACTGTGTTGTGTTTTTAATTTGTTGTTGTTCCTCACCTTGATTCATAGGAAGAGGCGAGTAAGAAATAAGTATTAGTGTTAATATTATTGGCCAGAATCCTGTATGGTGTTTACTTATGCATAAGAACTATAGTTATAGTGCTATACAGTGAATTCTGGCTTGACTGTTGCAGTCCCTGGGCAGCACTTACTGTGATTGGTGAGGGTCTGTCCCCCTGTCACTCAGGAAGCATCTGGCTGTGATTTCTACCCTCTCCCCTAAGCAATGCTCATTGCAAGAGTCAGGATCCCTGTCACAATCCCTCTTTGCACTGAGATTGCTCATAGGAGCCCCTTTCCCAGCAAAAGGGGAACAGACTCCCACCAGTCACAGTGGCAACTGACCAGTAAGTACAGATTGGGGGACTTATACGATCAACCATGCAGTTGACCCCTTAAACTAGAGGCTGCTTGGGGACTATGAATATGTAATAGTCACAAGTGCATATCTCCAGGTTATGCTTTTGCAATTGCCATACAGGATGCCAGCCCTTATTATTAAGTGAGGAGGAGGAAATGAAGTGGGCCGTAAGAATACCCTAATTTTTAAAGCAATTTTGACCCTTTTCTATTTATTATAATAAAGGGATAATGAGTATTTCAAGTGATTAAGTCTTCATTTAGTCATTAAACATCTCTTTATCCAATTAATTAATTAAATTTAAAAAATGTCTACACATTACCAAATTGTCATAGACCTCCATATATTGAAGCATGCCCAGGAACCTATCATTTTCTGTAATTGGCAGCCTTAATATCCCACCCTACCCCTGAATGTCTGCATTCTGTTTTTAGAAATGATACATCACATGGATGAAGTCAATGATGAACTGCTGAAAAAGATCTCCAATATCAAAGTCCAGGCCCCTCAAAGAAATTTTAAAGTTGAGAAGGCTCAGCATGTTCATGTGCCCATGACTTTTGAGTCTAATGCACAGGAGGTCAAAGCTTGGCTGGAAGCAAATTCTTTCAGCAAAGGGTAAGTTGCTGTGAATCACTTTCTACTCTTCCTACCATTCTCTTTCTTCATGGATGTCCTTGGGACAGGTAGCCACTTGGAAAAGCAAAAGGAAAGGGGTTTTTTCTTAACAAATAGGCCATTTGACCAGGCAGAGCTTTGGGATGTTAGTGGAAGTACTAAGTATAAATCTTAAGAAATATTGTGTGTGTGTGTGTGTGTGCGTGCATGCTAATTTGTTGATTGTTTCATTATACCACAAATTAAATCACCCACATAAGCAGGAGCACAGACAACTAAACACTCTGGGAGATCTTCTGAATGAATGTATTATCATGTCAGAGCTCAGACGTCACATTTTGAACCACAACTTTCAAATCTCATTGGGGATTCTGGGAATTCCAAAAGTAATTTTTCCAAGTTCTTCATCATATGTTCTAGATAGAGATGGAGCCAGTCATTTCCCTAAATTCTTTACCTCCCCCAGAAAGTACTGGAAAGTTATCTGAGGACCAAAACACACTGCAGAAATAATCCAGTTTGAAACCTCTTTAACTGTCCTGGCTCAATGTTAGGGAATTCTGGGAACTGCAATTTAGTGTTACATTTAGCCTTCTGTGTCAGAGAGCTCTAGTGCCACCACAAACTACAGTTCCCAAAATTTCCCAGCACTGAGCAATGGCAGTCAAACTGGATTATTTCTGCAGTGTGTTTTGGCCATAGAAGGCCTTCTCAGTCAAGTAGGTCGTGAAATCTTGAAAGCCTCAGAGATGCACTCCTACATAATTATTCAGCAATTATTGTCCTTTGATAGAGCAAGATGTTTGGGGTCCCCTCATTCCCTATCCTTCTTTCCATGCTCCCAAATATGATAAGAAGTTAACTATTGCTTCTTGCCTAACCTTTCCTTAGGACTGTGGATCATCTTGGTATACTGACAGGGGCACAGCTTTTTTCTCTAAACAAAGAAGAACTGAAAAAAGTATGTGGTGAAGAGGGTGCCAGAGTGTATAGTAAAATAACAGTTCAGAAGTCTCTCCTAGAGGTAAGAACTTTATTTGTTACCAGATGTGTTTTTAGGATAACAAGAGTTTGAAGTGTCTAAGACCTGGCAGACATGTGAAAACTCCATCTAAAATTTAACATGAGTAGTCAAAGTGTAACACCTGCTATATTCCCTGGAGGGAAATCCTAAATAAATATTTAGGAATTCTGATAGCACAGACTTTAGAAGGCTTATTTTAATTTAACTTAACCGTAATAACTTGCTACAAGAATTTAACAGAATGATGGAAGGATATTAATAATTAAGATCAGTGTGCTGCCTAAATATTAATGTTAGACCTAACTAGAATCAAGTCATTGAAACAACCAAATTTATTTATATGTTGAATCATCCTTCAATAATTGATTGAATGGGTCTACTTAGATGGGACAAATCAACAGGATGCCAGTTAAGAATGGCAAAAACTTCTTCTGGATTTTGAATGGATGAAAAACAACAGCAAGAGTTTGAATACCTTCACTGCTGGTGGCCAATGTGCCCATGGACAAAAATACTATTACAGTGCAACTGTGTGGCATCATTTTAAATCTTGGGTGGTACAAGAACATTAGCACAGAACAATGTCAACACGCCTTCAGCATGCTTTAAAAATATTTCTGGTACTGTGGCAAAGATCTGGCAATACACCATAAGCTTTGGTTTACTAAAAATAAATAAAGACTAGAGCTATCATTTCTCACAGCTATATTTTATACTGAAGAATGGAGATGTGTGGGTGGGGGGAAACTTGCGGAGGAATATGAAGCTCTGGGAAGAGGAGCCTAGATTAACAAGCTAGTAAGAGCATTTTATGGAACAAAATAAGGAATGAAGCAAGTACAATAGCAATAGCAATAGCAGCTTCATTTATATATTGCTTCATACCACCTATGTTAAGCACACTGTTAACCAGCTGTTGTTCAAATATAGGTGGATCATTATAGCAAAGCCTTTGATTGTGTAGATCATGGAAAACTGTGGATGACTCTAAAAGAAATTGGTTACAACAGCATTTGTTTTCCAGATGCATAACCTATCCTCAGGACAAGCGGTCACTATAAGGATATTGTTGTTCCTTCATTCAGTTTTCATGCCTCCTTCCTCCAAGTTGAATCTACCTTTCCATATGCTTTATTCTGAGTATAAATTAAGTGCTAGGATGATAAAATGCAGCTTTGTCTATGGAGAAACAGAATGGTTTCCATTTGGCAAGGAGATCAGTGTAGGTAGCAAGAAATATAAGAAATATTTTCTTATGAAACAGGACTACCTTTACAAAAGATATTGAAATGATCATGTATGTTCTGAAATGATCATGCATTTTCTGACAGAAGCTCACATAACTTTCTTATAGCTGGGGGGGGGAGTAACAACTGGTGAATGGGTTATGGATTGAGGAATGGATTGATAAATATAAGATGTAGCTTGTAAGTTAGCAAATATAGTGAAAGTGAGTGAAAGATGCATAGAAAAGATGGCATGTTCTCACGTTGTGCATTGTACCTTTCAGTATAAGACAATATCCTGAAAAATGTCTTGAAAATTATATTGAGAAGGGAGCCATTTCATTACAAAGTTCACCATTCTTCATCTTTTTTGCTTTTATTCCAGAAAAGCAGAGGGGAGTCAGAACTTCAAGAAATCATGAAGCGACGCCAAGAGAGGATTGATTCTGCAATTTAAATTCTACCTGGTTTATTTCCCCCAACTCTTAATCTCATACACTTACTTGCAGGGAAAAAAAGGGAAAGAGAGCAAAAGTAAATGCCCTGTTAAAATAAAAAAAGACTGCTGGGATCAGCAGCTAAGCAATGTAAATGGCCATCCAGACTGACTGTTCCTTCCACACTGTTGATCAAGGGGAGGCTGTGGTTCCCTCACAAATGTCATAGGACATATTGCATTGGGAGAGAGGTTTAGTGTTGCATGAAGTATTATTTTTATATCTCTGTATTTTATAGATAAATGTTATGTGTGTGAAATTCACTGCACAAGGAAGACAAGCATTCAGGTTCTAGGCAAAGGCTGAAGCAAAAATGGCCTCACAAAAATCTATGCAGTAGATTGCTGCCATCAGAAAGTGTCTTAGAAACTTCCTGGAAATACTTCTATGCGAATGTATTTTGAAGATGGCATATCTCCATGTTGTCTGCTGAACCTTTCTATATAACAGGAGTAGCCCAACATAAGGGAGTGGGAGGATCTTCTGGGGGCCACTGTTCTGACACATAAAAACCCAACAAACATATGACAAGGTGATGATCAACTGACACGCAAATGATTTAAGTTTACTTTGGATGTTTTCCCAGAAACTACTCAGCCAACACCTCAACGTTTTTGTTTCCAACTTTTGTGCTTTACTGCTTTCAGATGCCATCAAAAGGACATGTACCAAACATGTCCAGGGTTCATTCAAGGGCCATTCCCCACAGAAAGTGATAGCATGATGAGCTGAATGTGATATCACTACATTCCACACTCAAGTATATTCAGAATGTCCTTCATAAAGATTCTGTCCAAGAATTCCCCATCACATCCACAACCTCACAACATCTGCCATCATATTTCTACCAATCCTGAATGTTCTCAATTGTTCCTACACAATCAGTGTACACAACCCTATTTTGACTCTGAAGCGATCATATGTAGCATCTGTGGCATTTCAAGTAGCTAATTTAGGTAGTTCCATTTTAACCTAACATGTAAAAAGAAACAAGAAGATGGGGGTGACATTTTAGTAGACCCATCAATCGATACAAGCATATTACTTAACAGCATGAATATAGATTTGATGACACCTCAAATATCATGCTTCCATCCTACTGAATACTGGAATTTGTAGTTTGGCGGGAATTCCTAATGCCTCACTAAACTACCAAACCCAGGTTACAGTGGCAGAATACTGCAACAATTGTGCAGTGTAGAATTTCTTACAGTGGATCTGCAATACAGTGCAACTGCAATACAGTTATTGCAGTATTATACCACTTCACCCATCATGGTTCCATTCTGTGAGATCCTGTGATTTGTAGTTTGGTGAGGCACTTGGAATTTTTATCAGCCTTATAAGAAACACATACCTTTTTTTTCCAGAGAGTTTAATAGTGCCCTCCTGAACATGTCTACTCCAATGTAAATCCACTTAATTCTGTAGGGTTTGCTCCAAGGATTGTAGCCTTAAGACCAACATCTACTAATAGTCGCAGCTAGACAGACCCATTTAATCAGTTTTTTTGTATCTGTTGTTTTTTGTAAATCTTATTGATTAATGGGGTCTACTTGAGATTCCCAGTGGGATTCAGGCATTAATGTTTTAGGCTTCCCTCACTTTTACTGATTACTATGCAGGCAGACTTTATAATGAAAGGACCTACCTTTTGCTACTTGTAAATGTACTGTAACATCTAATAACAACATGCAAATGTTAGAACAACATCTTCCTCCCTCCATCTCTTCATAATATATTTTAAAACTGCTAATTTCTTTAAGGGAAAGGTGAGGCTCAAATGAAGAGCAAACATCTTCAAATTTCCTGATTGCTGAGCACTTTGATTTGTTTGTTTTGCTTCATTTGCCTTTTAATCACAGGGGATTGGCCCAGATTAGCTGTGTTTGCCTTGGCATTCATCCTTGATTTGTGAACCACAGTGCTGCCCAACTAATCACAAATGAATCAGAAAATAAGATTTAATCCCCAGTAGAAGTGCATTCACCACCCTAAGTACATTCAATTGAAGGTAATATGCTTAATCCAAGGGTACATGTTAAAGTGGGGTCCAACAGTGGACCTTCAGTCACAGAATGGCATTTTCCCAGCAGAACTGGAAAAGGCCAATACCCCATTTTCACTGTAGCCCCTCTATGCCCCCAGAAGTAGCTGGAGGTTAGAGAAAAACCTTCTAGAGCCAGTTTGCTGGTGCCCTGGGAGGCTATGGATGGGAAGTGGGAAGAAAGAGAATCCTACAAGATGTGCTAATAAAAAGATTTTGCCCTATATGGCCACTGAGACAATTCAGTTTGGGTCCAGAAAATACTATACTGAGCTGACGCTTTTATTAAATAAAATAAGTTTGCAGTCATAGCATGCAAAAGTAAAATGAGAATATGCATATAGTATCCACCATATATGCTAAGAATCCAGAATATCGTAGCAAGGCAACTCATTAAAAATAATCTTTGTGTCATTTGAATACTTGGGTTTGTTAAGTAGTAGAGTTATCAATCAGCCCATCATGCTAAGATGTAAGGATCACTCTACATCCTACCTTTTATACAACTAGTTGTTTCCTTTGGGAGTGCTCACATGCTTTGTTTTTGCTCTGTGCAGGTTATATCACTTTCTACCAGGCTGCCTCTGTCAAATTCATTTAGCCATGTGTTGTAAAATATGCATTTGGCTTGGAACAACATTCTATAACAATATCCACGTTGGTGAATATTGGTGAATAAAAGTACACTTTAGCTTTAATGTTCTAGCACATCTGGAAATGAAAATCTGACATACCTGTATGAACAAAATTGGCTGCTAGGTAATATTTTCTAGTCTGAGAATATAAATGTAAGCTATAATCCTACAAAAACCTTTAATGGACACATTATGCATGATATAAAGAGTCCCAAAGAAACTGTTTCTCTGCGTGCCTAGAGAATTTTGCAAGACCAAGCCTTTATGAAATACACACATGGCTGCCGAATGTTTCTCCATCTGCTATTAATATTTGTACATTAGCCACAGTGGTTTTAGATTTTCTGTATATAATTATTTAGACAATGTTCATCACAGAAACAAAAAAAATGAAGCTATAATATGAAATTTATGTTTATAGTCTATATTATATTTTAAAGGTAGCTGTGCAGATGTAACTTAATCACATGTTAAAAATCAGAGCTAGTAGAACATATATATTATATATGATGCTGGCAAGTATAGAGTTGGCAGAATATGCATTTATTTTGTTTAACTATAGATCCAATTTACAGAGCAAACAAACTGGTATGTGGAGTGGTGGCAATAATAGAAGTAAGACAAAGTGGAACAATAATGCACACCATTGAGCTGCTTGGGCAAAGGGTGAGAAGCAAATGTAACAACTGAATAAATGGCTCTGTCCTTATCTTTCAATGTGTGTTCATGTTAATGCTAGTGGGCATTCTAGTTAAAGATAACACATCGGACACATTCAAAAAGCAGTCCTGTGGGGGAGTGAGTGAGACACCGTGAAGGGGGAACTGTCTCTATTGATGCCCGGTTGGCCCAGATTGGAAGGGCCCCAGTATTTTTCTTCCCTTTGACCCTTGATTTTTTTTAAAAAATACTTTTCTCTCCTATATCTCCCCAAAAGGAAAACTGGCTGCAACCAGCATCAGAACTGCTGTATTCTTACTACTGGTAGCAGGCAGCTTCCATAGCAGTCAGGCAAGAACTCTTCCCTTGGTTTTAGTCCATAGCTTAAATATGCTACCCAGGGTGCTGAAAACCATTTATTTATTGGTTGGGGTTTTTTGTGGCTTTTTCAGGCTGTGTAGCTGTATTCCAGAAGAGTTTATTCCTGATGTTTTCCCAGCATCTATGGCTGGCATCTTCAGATGCTGGTGAAACGTCAGGAATAAACTTTTCCAGAACACAGCCACATAGCCCGAAAAAAACATCAGAAAACTATGGATGCCAGCTGTGAAAGCTTTTGACTTCACATTTATTTATTATTTTACTTACTTAATTTGTATGCTGCCTTTCTCACGGAAAGGGTTCCAAAGCAACTCACAGATAAAATAGTTTTAAAACTTTACAATAAAAATTTAAAAACAATTAAGATCATTATGCTAAAATCATCTAAAACCACATAAAGCAAGCATACAAAAGTTAAAAACAGAAACAGCACGCACCCCCTGTAAAACCCTCACTGACAACAATAGATACCATCTCTTCCAATCCTGCCCCTGCCCATCCAGCACCTTGGACAGCTCTCTTAAATTTGAGCTGAAGCATGGATTCACTATTCCACTGACAGGGGACACTAGCTAGCATTGAATTTTACTCCCTTTTCTGGCAGTAATTATTATTATTAACCTTTATTTATAAAGCGCTGTAAATTTACACAGCGCTGTACATACAATCTTTTTAATTGGACGGTTCCCTGCCCTCAGGCTTACAGTCTAAAAAGACTCGACACAAAGGGAGTGGTGGTGGGGAAGGGGCCTCTCTAGTAGGATAATACATATAAAATACATAGCAATACAGGAAATGATTCAATAAAACAGACAACAAAAGTGTCAGGGATGATGGGAGTTGTAGCTCTTCACCTCTGGCTCTAACTCACCACCTTGTTATGCAGCAGTGCTGACCAGCTTTGGTCAGTGGTTAATGCTTTTCTTCCAAAGCAGCAGAGTTTCAGAGAATAGGCTGAAGACCCTGACAAACTCTCCAAGCCTTCTCACTCTTCTTCCTGAGATGTCTCCAAACTTCTCCAGGATTCTGCTGGCTCTTGTATCTTCACTCAAGACACCAGACAACTCAGTAGTCTTATATAAAAGATCTACTTTATTCTACTATATACAAATACTAATGCCCTCACAATCTCTACAATCTCCAATATCTCCAAAACACTCCAAATATCCACAACTACCCACAAAATACATTGGCAAATATAGCAATTATTATAGCCATTGGTAATCACCACCTACTTAGTCAGTTTCCACCCAGTGGGCGTGTACACTCATTTTGATTGGTTCACATAGTTCAACCCATACTTGAGAATTTCATCATTTCACCTTGTACACTTAATGAATCTCAGGTGTTTCCAATTGTACACTCTATAATTCTGTCCTTGGCATTCAAGACTTCTAAATTACATTAGCTTTTTCACCTGTGTGGCTTCTTAATTGCTCTTGCTTAGTCATTGTGACTTTCACATACATGTTTTATTTCTATTACTGTATATCCCATGTTGCATTTTTCTTAACAGGGGAAGGGGCCTCTCTAGTAGGATAATAGATATAAAATACATAGCAATACAGGAAATGATTCAATAAAACAGGCATCAAAAGTATATCAAATAGCAAGTGACAATTATGCAATGCTTGGGAACGCTTCTCTGAACAGGATGGTCTTCAACTCCGTTTTGAAGCTGGTTAAAGAAGTGATGGCTCTTGCTCACAGGGGAAGAAGGTTCCAGGAATGAGGGGCACCAAGTGAAAAAGGGTGAATCCAAGATGGGGCAGATGAAATCCTGGGCTGGGACAGCAGACCTTGACGACCAGAACGGAGGGTCCGAGTGGGAAAGTGAGGAGAAATAAGGTCTGATAAGTAAGGAGGGGCCAACCCATGGAGGGCTTTAAATGTCGACAGCAGGACCTTATACTGAATACGGAAAGGGAGGGGGAGCCAGTGAAGGGATGCCAACACAGGAGAGATGTGGTCAGAGCGGTGGGGGGATGTGATAATGCGTGCAGCTGAATGCTGGACAGAGATTAAAGGACGGAGGTGAGAAAGAGGAAGCCCAGCCAGGAGGCGTAATCCAGTCGTGCGACCACTAGGGCCGACACCAGGATCTTGGCAGTAGAGGCGGAGAGATATGGTCGGATTTTGGCATACTGTATAAAATCTACAAGCCTTGGCTGTGGTCTGGATCTGAGGGAATGAACTCACCTAGCATGAACTTACTAGCCTCCCCTATAGTGGAATAGCACTAGCTGTGGATCTCTCCACAGTTGCAGGTGGGAGGTTTGTAATGTCAAATTTTCCCTGCTAAGAGCAGACTAAGGGGTCAGGAAAATCTAGAGACAAACAAACCAGTGAATGGATAAATAAATATATTTTCCAAGATCAATAAAATAAATCTGATTGCACCATGTCCTGCAGGTAGACTTCCTTGGTGGTGCTCTACTGTGGCTACAGATGCAGTCAGAACAGCCCTATCCCATACAAGTCAATGAAATGACCAATACCTTGACAACTGCTTCAAAAGCTCCTGGCAGCTGCCTCGAAGAAACCATGGTTTTGTTGATTTAGTTGGGAGTATTTGTGGCATATCACCTTGAAGTACACTTATCTCTCCAGGTTTATACATATTTATCCAATCAAACATGGCTGGATCAATGTGCTGAACTAGATCTGTGTGCTTGCAAAGGTAGCAAGTTGGTTTTTAAATTTAAAAACACATTTCTAAAGTATTTTTAATCTGCAGTTTTCAAGGATGCCCTTTTTCCAGATGCTAATCTGGTTCAAAAAATAAATTCAAAAAATAAGTCATTTTGTCACATACGTATGTAACATGTCTCACTTGAGGTCAAACTGAGCCAGTATTATATGTGGATACCCACATTAGTGAAAGTGCATCTGGAGTGCTATAAATAGTGGGCAACTTCTTACAGTATAGCTGCTCAGAATTGCCTTGGTGGATCAGTTACTTTATGAGAGAAGCCATCTTACATGTATCTTGATTGCTGAGTAAGTTTTGGAATTATGGGGCTGCAAACTGCTGGCTAGTATGGTTGTTAGGTGATGGGACAGAGCACAAATAGGTATCCCAGCTCCCTCCACCTGCCTTGGACTACAGCCCCCATTAGCCCCAAACCAAGACCACCAATAATTACTTCTGGGGCAAAGACAAAGTAATAAAGCTGTGGGCTGATTCGCATGGTACATTAGTGCTGATAGGACACAAAAAGGTTTAGCTTCTCCCTGCAACAGATGCTTTGAGGTTTGCATACCATACAAGCAAATGGCTTGCTTCTCCAGGATTATTTTCATCCCAAACCCCAAAAATATGTCCTTGTGTATGAAACAATCTCCTGACCATGCTTTCACCAAGTTCCCATTTTGGAATTGTTCAGGCACGTTCATAATTTGCAAATGCTCTTTCTAATTAATGTAAACCAAAGCTATGACCATTATTTGTCCTTATAGAGAAACATTTGTACTTTTGTAGACAGTGGAGGCATAGTTTGCACAACACAGATTTTTCTGCACATCTTGTTAAACCAGAAAAGTAGCTTTAGGTGTTCCCATTAACATTAGTTTTGAAATGTGAGTTACATACATCCTTCTTACCCCAAGCAACTGTGTTGCTTGTAACTTGTTGCTTCTAAGCTGTGATCAGAAGGCTATGATTGCTCTCATATTCTTGACCAGATCATAGTCTTCGTTTTATAACAGATTTATTATGATCCTGTTGGATGTGAGAATGCAAATATTCCTATGGTAAAGTGCAAATATCTCCTACATTAACAGCCAAGAAAAAATGTACCACTGTTCCACTGTGTTGTTGTTAACTGCCCTCAAGTTGACTTCAACTTACAGTGACCCTGTGGATGAGACATCTCCAAGCCTCCTTATACTTCACTGTTCTGCTCAGCTCCTGCAGGTTCAGGCCCATGTCCTCCCTGATTGAATCTAACCATCTGGCATGTGGCCTTCTTCTCTTTCTACATTCCTCTGCCTTTCTTAGCATCATGGTCTTTTCTAATTAATTTCTCATGATGTGGCCAAAGTACGGTAGCCTCAATGTAGTCATCCTGGCTTCCAGAGAAAGTTCAGACTCTGTCAAGTTGCACAGTGGTATGTTGGATTTTGAATGGCTTCACAGTAAAGTGGCTCTATCTCTTCAGGAGATTATTGTAAAGTAACATTTATATCCTCTTTTTTTGCAGAAACTAATTGGAAAATCATTCTCAATTTTTCAAACACATGTAGTTCAAGAGTTGTAAGGTTTATAAAACATGGTTTGAAGTTGAAGAAAGATTTCCAGTGCTTCCTGTCAAATGTTACAAAACAGCATAATTGTTTCCTAAAGCCATATTGTGGTAGGACCATTATTAGGCCAAACGGAAAGCTACAAACAGCTGTGCAGACTTTCAAGACTGTCAGATGTCTTCGTCAGGCACAGATGCTACAAGAAATAGACAGGGAGTGTATCTATGTGGAACTACTCAGAAGAGTTAGGACAGCAAGCAGGAAGAGAAATTCAGTAACCTAGAGGGAAGATACAATTAAGACAATGGTTGTCAAACGGTGGGTGGGGCAGGACCCCCAAGATGGCACATGAGAGTTGCTCAAGGGGAGAGGGGGGACAAGACTTGGGGGCCTTGATCCCTCCTCCTCCTCCTCCTCCTCCTCCTCTTCTTCCCAAACTTTTTTATGTGTAAAATGTATGCACGCATTGAGTTAAATATTGAATTTACTTAAATATGCACACTAAACAAAATAATTTTATTCATATATATAAAGAGGGATCCTACGAGTTAAAAGTTTGAGTCCCACTGGATTAAGGGAACAGCCCTCTGCACCTGCAACCGAACCATGACACAGCAGGAAGGGGAGAGAGAGTTAGAAACTGAATGCAAGCTTGTTTAAATAAAGTTCTTTGTTTTATATAATTCCTGCTTAATTCTTGGTGGTGACTAACATCAGGTAGGCAAGAAAGACATGTAGTCTTTATCCTGAGATGTTAGGGAAGGAAGGGACTGCAAACTCCCAGATTGAAAGAAGGCTCATCAGGTATTAGGTTTCACTCTGAAAGCTGCTTACAAAAAAAGAAAAGCAATCAACTTTCTCTGTTTTGAAAATGCACACAATGGTCCTTAAAACTCAAAACTGGAAGGGATGAGGAGGGGTTGTTTGTAGCGGGACACTGGACCATAGGGTGCCTGCAATGATGATCTCTGACACACAGCCTTGTGAACTGTAATCGCTGGGAACATATAGCATACATAGTCATACTATTTCACCCTCCGAGCAAAGAATACATTGGGAAAATTCTGGAAAGCTGTTGTACCGCCCCTGGTAATTGTTGTCTTACACACTGGGTCTCTGTGGAACAATTAAAGCATATATGCCCTGTTAGTATGAAAGAATAAAGCACACGATCGCAAAACAACAACAATTTAAAAAAACATGCTCTTTGCTCCTGTTTTTCCCAACCACTCATCAACAACATTTGGTCTGGTAAAAGGAATTGGACTCATGCCCTCTAATGTACCTGGAATCCATTAGCAGAGTATCCCAATCACAATGCAAGCAACTCTGTAAATAGAGCAAGAAATGGTTCCTTTGGCCACTAAGCTCACAGCCCAAATTCTCACTATAATTCCTAAATAAGGAAGGAGTTGTTGTTAAGTGCCATCACGTTGACTTCAACTTATAGCAACCCTATGGAATGAGAGACCTCCAAGTCATCCTATCATCAACAGCTCTGCTCTGATTTTGCAGACTCAGGGCCCTTCCTTGATTAAGTCAAGCCATCTGAAATACAGTCTTCCTCTTTTCCTACTGCCTCCTATTTTACCAAGCATTATTGTCTTTTCTGGTGAGCCATGTCTTCTTGTGATGTATTCAAAGTATGACAGTCTCAGTTTAGTCATCTAGGGATAGTTCAGGGTTAATTTGCTCTAGGGCCCATTTATTGGTCTTTTTAGCAATCACTGGTATCCTCAGCACTCTTCTCCAGCACCATATTTCATATTAGTTGATTTTCTTCCTATCAGCTTTCTTCACTGTCTAGCTTTCACAACCATATATAGAAATGGAAATACAATGAATTCTAACTTTAGTATTCAATTATGGATCTTTTACACTTCAGGACCTTTTCTAGTTCCTTTCCCAACTGCCCTTCCAAGTTCTAGCCTTTTTTTGGTTTTTGATTGCAGTCTCCATTTTGATTAAGGACCGAGTCAAAATATGGAAAATCTTGAACTATTTCAATTTCCTCATCATCTAGCTTTAATTTATGTAAATCCTCTGTGGTCATTATTTTTGTTTGCTTAATGTTTATCATTGAGCCTGCCTGAGTATTTTCCTCTTTTACTTTCTTCAGCAGTTGTTCCAAGTCTTTGTTTTCTTCTGCTAGTAGTATGGTGTCATCTGCATATCTCACATTGTTTATTTACTTTCTGCCAATCTTCACTCCTCTTTCCTCCAAGTTCAAACCTGCTCTGCATATGATGCTTTCTGCGTGCAAGCTGAACAAATAGGGTGATAAAATATAGCCTTGTCTGACCCCCTTTCCAGTTGGGAACTATTCTGTTTCTCCATATTCTGTTCTAATAGTAGCCTCCTGTCTTGGCATACCCATTCCTTTGATACATAGTTTTTCATGATCTATGAATTAAAGGCTTTGCTATAATCTATAAGGAACAGGCTGATTTTCTGGCAGTTCTTGCTCTGTATATGGTAAAGGTCTTTGATGTAGCATCATTTTGCTTGCATGGGAGGAAGGACAAGTGAAGATCAGAGGAAGGAAAATCAACAGTCTAAAACATGCAGATGACACCATTCCACTAGCAGAAAAATACAGAAACATGGAACAATTACTAAAGAAAGTCAAAGAAGAAAATGCTAAGGCAGGCTAAATACTGACCATTAAGACAACAAAAATAATGACCATGGATGACTTACATAAATTCAACCTAGATAACGAGGAAATTGAAATAAAGATTTTCCCCTGCCTTGGATCAGTCATTGTCCAGAATAGAGATTGCAGTCAGGAAGTTAGAAGATGAGGATTGTGGAGGGCATCTATGGAAGAACTAGACAAGATCCTGAGGTACAAAGATAAAACATTGAACATTAAAGTTAGAATCATCCAAGCCATTGTATTTTCTATCACCATGTATGGATGTGAGAGCCAGACAGTGAAGAAAGTGGATAGAAAGAAAATCAACTAATATTAGATGTAGTGCTATTGATGAGTGCTGGGGATACTGTGGATGGCCAAAAAAGACAAACAAATGGTTTCTGGAACAGACCAAACAAAATCTTTCCCTGGAAGCCAAAATGATGAAACTGAGGCTGCCATATCTTGTCCAAAATATGAGAAGACAGGAACCACTAGAAATGACAATAATGCTAGAGAAGGATGGATACTAGATGGATAGACTCAGTCAATGGAGTTTATCACATGGGAGGAATTTCTCTTAATTTTGAATGAAAAGAAAGTGGGGCCAGAACACATTCACGTGAATTCGCTAGTTCAGCGAATTTACATGAATTCGAATCGTGTTCGAACTGACTTCCCATTGCCTGAAAATAGCTTGCCATTGCCCGAAATTGCATGTGGTAGTCTATCACGCAATAATGTTAAACCCCATGATTGTGTTCAGATTGCCATTGGATTATACTTCCAATTTCCCTTGTCTGATAAACTCCAAAGAGACCACAGCCCTGATCCTGTAGGACTTCAGCGGAGTGGTTGAGGATAGGTAAGCTTGGAGATGTTTCATACACGAGATCACCATAATCAACATCGACTCAAGGACAGCTAACAAAAACAAAGAGGTTAAAAAGGTGTGTAATTTTTTTCCTTCCTTCCTTCCTTCCTTTATATGCCATCTTTCTGATTTCTGTAGTTAGCTGGCAGGAGGAGACTAGAAATGGCATCTCACTGGGACTCAAGGCTGCTTACAAAGGCTAATAACAAGTTAAGCTAAAAACCCGATAATAGAAAGTTAAAACACAAGTAACGTTATCACATTAAAACACCAATAAATTTTAAAAAGTATGGTTGGTATCCTGTATTGAAGCTATGGATTATAACCTAGAGTTATGGATCCATTACTGCTCTGTACACAGTTACACTGTACATTCACAATTATGGCACTATTGTCACGATTGTAAATGCCCCCCAAATCCCACCTTGAAGTTCAGGGAGCGACTCCAAGTGATGGAGGTCAAGGCAGAGTCAAGGCACAGTGGGATGCCATTTCTAGTCTCCTCCTACCAGCTAACTACAGGAATCGGAACCAGAATCCCTATTGCAATTCTTCATTGCACCAGAATCATGGCAAGAGTGGGGTGAAAATGCCATCCTGATGCACCTGGTTGCCAGCAGAACAGGCTTTGGGCTGGCTGTCAAGGTAGTCTGCATCAGTATCAGAGGGTGTGTCTACACTGCAGAATAATAATTATTATTAACCTTTATTTATAAAGTGCTGTAAATTTACACAGCGCTGTACATACAATCTTTTCAATTAGATGGTTCCCTGCCCTCAGGCTTACAATCTAAAAAGACATGACACAAAAGGAGAAGAGAAAGGTGCTGGGGAAGGGAATGAGGTCCAGCAGTTCCTCTCTACCTCCAAGGCCTGGACCAAGGCAGATGGACTGGAGGGAGGGCTTGGCTTCATAATGGATGGTTAATCTTCTACCAGGGAGGCCTGTTGGAGCTAGCCTGCCTCTCTAGTAGGATAATACATATAAAGTACATAGCAATACAGGAAATGGTTTGATAAAACAGGCACCAAAAGAACATCAAATAGCAAGTGATAATTATGCAATGGCTGGGAAAGCTTCTCTGAACAGGATGGTCTTCAACTCCGTTTTGAAGCTGGTTAAAGAAGTGATGTCTCTTTCTCGCGGGGGAAGAAGGTTCCAGGAGTGAGGGGCAGCGAATGAAAAGGGGCGAATCCGGGATGGGGCAGAGGAAATCCTGGGCTGGGACAGCAGACCTTGACTACCAGAACGGAGGGCCCTAGTGGGAAGGTGAGGAGAAATAAGGTCTGATAAGTAAGGAGGGGCCAGTCCATGGAGGGCTTTAAACGTCGACAGCAGGAGCTTATACTGAATGCGGAAAGGAATAATGCAGTTTGGCACCACTTTAACTGCCATAGCTCCATCCTACAGAATCCTGGGCTTTGTAGTTTTATGAGGCACCAGCATGCTTTGGCAGAGAAGGCTAAATACCTTGTAAAACTACAAATCTCGGGATTCCACAGGATGGAGCTACAGCACATAAAGTGGTGTCAAACTGCATTATTTTTACAGTGTAGATGTACCCTAAGTTGGTGATGTAGGATCACAACCTATACAATTATTTTAAAAGCATAACAATAACATTAAAAGTACGACAACCCTGCCATAAATTGATGAATTATTAAAAGTTTATTTAATTAAAAATATCTTTGTCTGCCAGCAAAAAGAGAATTTGACGGACTGGGAGCAGCCATTGAGAAAGAAGGCTCTCTCCCATGTCTTCACCCGATGGGCCGGTGTTGGTGATGGGAATAGGCAGATAGGATCTTTTAGATATGGACCAAAGCTGTGTATAGGGCTTTACAGGTCATAATCAGCACTTTGAATTGTGTCCAGAAACTGGAAACCAGAGATGTTCACCGAGGGAGTTAGATGCTTCCTGTCATTTGCCCCCGTCAGCATTCTGGCCACTGGGTTTTGCACTCGCTGGAGTTTCCAAACAGTTTCCAAAGGCAACCTTTCTGGGAATGTGTTACAGTAGTCCAGACAAAGTATAGTCAAAGCATGTGTCAACAAATTCAGTGCATCCATATTTTACATTTAAGTTACAGGATAATAGGTCGTTTCTTTCTGCCCACTCCCTTTTCTTTTCCTTTTCTTTCAGACTGTGTAGTGGCTCATTTCATCTAATTATCCTTAGCTACTGCACCCTTCTGTTGATACAAATTGTTTCCAGGAGAGCTGAATAGTAGGCTTAATAACCACTGGCTCTCCTGTTGTAACTGGAGATCTAGTCGTTTGCTGGGTAGAGAACTCAGGAGAAAACAATGTAGGTTGTTGTTGTTGTCATTGTTAACTGACTTCAAACTGATCCTAACTAATGGCAATCCCACGGATGAGACATCTCCAAGACCTGCTATCTTTCGCTGCTTTGCTTAGGTCTTGCAAATTCATGCCCTCCTTTATTGAGTCCATCCATCTAGCACACAGCCTTCCTCTCTTTATGCTTCCCTCCACCTTTCCTAGCGTTGTTTCTCCCAATGTGTCATGCCTCCTCATGATGTGGCCAAAGTACGACAGCCTCAGTTTGGTCATCTCGGCTTCCAGGGAGATTTCTGGCTTGATCAAGGACATTTGTTTGTCCTTTTGGCTGTCCATGGGATCCTTGGCACTCTTCTCCAGCACCACATCTCCAATGAACTCATTCTCTTCCTATCCGCTTTCTTAACAGTCCAGCTCCCACATCCGTAGGTGGTGATAGGGAATACAATGGCTTGTGTGATTCTGCCTTTGTGTTCAGTTGTGTATCTTTACACTTTATGATCCTGTCTAGTTTCTTCATGGCTGCTCTTCCCGTTCCCTAGTCTTCTTCTGATCTCTTGACTGCGGTCCCCATTCTGATCAATATTCGACCCAAGGCATGCAAAGCCTTTTTATACATATTGAATATGAAAAGAGGGAACTGATTTTGATATACAATGTGCTGGAATTCCAACATAAGTCTGGAGTAAATCAGAGGAATACACATCCTGATGTCTTGATGCAGTCAGGAACAGCCTTCGTCCCTTGAGACCATGCTGCCACACAGCCAGCGCTTACAAAACGGGGCATTTCTCTTTATTCAGCGCACGCTTACGCATGGCCCACTTCTTAAAACTCAATATATTGGATAAACTTATTTTCCTTTATTGCTGCAAAGAAAACAGTACTTTGATGCACTGAGACCATTTCAGTTTATACAAGCGTGTCTAATAAGGGGTAATGTGAGCCATTTTACTACAGTGCTACCTCGGGTTACGAAATTAATTCGTTCCGCCGTTCCGTTCGTAACCCGATAATTTCGCAACCCGAAAAGGCTTTCCGTTAGCGCTGGAAAGCCGCTAGCCGCGCTTTGCGTATGAATTTCGCGCCAAAATAAATTTCGTAACCCGAAAAAAACATCGTATCCCGGAACAGTTTTTTCCAATCTAACTTTTTCGTATCCCGGAAATTTCATAACGCGATCAATTCGTATCCCAGGGTACCACTGTATCTGTATACATCTGCCAGAGTCTTCAGAGAGATGTCTCTGTGGAAGAAGAGTCCATGCTTTGCATTTGTCAAAACCAAGGACCCTGTGTCTTTCCCCCATGCATTTATTTTGTCCATCTGCAAAAACCACATCAGAAGAAAGGAGCGAAAATCCAATCAACTGGCCATTGCTTTCTAGCAATGTGGACATAAATGGTTCCAGGGGGGCCATATATCAACAGGGGGCTTGGAGGCTAAATAAGGATGATGCCACACTGCAGAATTAATGCAGTCTGGCACCGCTTTAACTGTCATGGCTCCAGCCCATGGAATCCTGGGATTTATGGATTTTGAGGCATCAGAACTGCGATTGCAGAGACAAAACTACAAATCCCAGAATTCCATAGCATTGAACCACGGCAGTTGAAGCGGTATCAAACTGCATTAATTCTGCAGTGCAGACGCAGCCATCTTTTCTCTGGCAACTCCTGGCTTGTTTTTAAGGCATTCCTTTCCCTGTGGCTTCCAAGAGCCCCGAGGAGGGGAGCAGCTAAATTGGGGCCCTTCGTCGCCACTCATACGCCGCCCTTTCCTTTACAGCCCTGCCTAGTCTTTAGTTTATTTAACTGGTGGCTCCGCCCCTTAGAGAAGTGACGCTTCTGCGCACGCGCAAATCCCTCCCTCGCTGCCCGCTCTCTTCAGCTTCTTTGCCTTTGGAGACAGAGAGAGCGAGATCAAACTGTGCCGTACACGCTCCGCCCCCTGAGAGCGGTGACGTTTCTGCGCACGCGCAACGCTCTCCCTCCCCTGAAGCTCTTTTCAGCTTCTTTGGGTTGCGCGCCTTTTAGTAGTCAAGTAGAGAGAGAACTCTCTGAGCCGTCTAGGCTCCGCCCCTGAGAGAGGTAATGTTTCTGCGCACGCGCAACGCTCCCCCTCCCTCGGTTTGGGCGTGACAGTGAGAGAAAGGGAGAGCCAGCTAAGCCTCACAAAAGCCCCGCCCCCTTTTCCCTCCTCAGCCTCCCGCGCGCGCGCGCGCGCCCATTCCGTCAGAGAGCCTGGAGCTTCGCGAGAGGGGAAAGCAAGGAAAGAAGGAAGGGGAAGACAGGGGGGAAGGCGCGCGCCACAGGCCCTCCTCACGCGCACGCGCACACCCACCCAGCGGCTCTCGCCCCGGCCTCTGTCTTCTTCTTCTTGTCTCCTCCTCCTCCTCCTGTTCCTTGGCGCCATGTCAGTGTCTCCAGTCAAGAGGGCGAAGATGGAGTCGGTGCTGGAGCAGCTCAAGCAGCACACCACGGTGGTGGCCGACACAGGGGACTTCAACGGTGAGGCCGGGAAGGGCCGGTGGAGAGAGAACACGGTTTGGCACTGTCTCAGGGCTATGGAATTCTGGGAGTTTGCTGTGGCGCCAGAGGAAGAGTCTGAATGTCTCAGAAAACTACAGCTCCCAGAATTCCCTAGCAGTACGGCCAGGGCAGTTGCAGCCCCTTCGCAGGCAGGTTTTCCAGACCGACACGGCGAGGCCTTTGGACTCTTGTTTGTTCTGGGCTTTTCTGTTTGCAGGTCTTCCAGAACCCTTGGGACCTTGCCCTTGGATCCAGCTGCCTTGAGATGATGATGATGCCCTTGTGCTGGTGGTGGCTGCCTGCCTGCCTTCAGGGCTTGGGGCTCACAGAGATGGCATGGTTTCCTCCTCAGCAAGTTTCCCCAGAGAGGGTTTGCCTTTGCCGTCCTCCGAGGAGCCAAGCTGTGATCCGGACCCTGCCCTCCAGGGTCACGGTCCAAGGCTCAAACCACTAGGCCAGGCTGGCTCCTGCTCCTAAGGAAGCCCAAAGTCACAACAACAAGAAGGTGCCAGGTCCTGCCTGGTCTTGGAAGCTAAGGGGGGTCAGCCCTGGTGACTGTTTGGGTGGGACTCCAGCAAGGAGCCCCAGATGTATGTCTCAGAGGAAGGAGCTGGCAATGAGTATTCCTTGCCTAAGAAAGCCCTCTGGATTAATGGGGTTGGCATAAGTCAACAGGTGAGCCTTTGAAGGCACACACAGACAGACACACACACACAAAGTAAGCATCCTTGTAGTGCTTTCATAATACTATCTATAAGAGAAAATAAGTACTGTAAGGCGGAGACAAGGAGGTACCAAAAATGCTTCTCAATAGGTAGAATATACAACAAAACAGACCTGGGAAATGTAGATAACGAAGAAGAAGCTTCCTACAATGTGGTTCATCACAACCTGAAACACGAAGGAAGTAATTTAGTTCATTTTCATTTACAGATATTATATGTTTTGATATATTTAAATTTATTGAAAGATACATTTACTTAATTTTAACAAGATAGTATGGAGCAAATAGGATAATAATGATAGAGGATTGCTGGATCCCCCCTTTCCCCCGATATTAGATAACTCTGTTTGTTTGGTTGTTTTTATGATATAATGAAAAAAACCCTGTATTGCATGTTTTTAAGAATTTTGGACTTCTTTGGCGAATAAAAATTATATATTTTTTTATATTTTAAATAATGTAAACTATATACAGTATTAATATATTTAATAATATAAAATATATATTACATATTTAATATAACATATATAAATATAAAATACGTATTATATATTTAATGAAATATATATTAAATATATAAATATAAATATATATTATATTTTAATATATATATATAGTAAGCATTGATCAAGGTCTAAGGAATCAGGGGATGATGACATGCGGTGGATGAAGGGCTGGCTGAGCTTCAGCAACAGAGATTAAGGAGGTTTTAGGAATGGAGACCCGCTGAGCCTATCGCCTTAGGCCTGTGGAGACGGAAGGGCAGCATTGGTGCCAGTAGCAACCTGCCTCTGCCCACTCCTTGCTTGCTAAAAAGTTGGTGAACAAGGTCAGGGTTCATGCTTGTTCATTTGGGCTGCTGGATTTCCGCACTTAGTTTTGCACCTGATGCCTGCGTGATTCCTCCTTCCCTCTGTGCTGGCTTTGCTTATTGAGAAGTACACCACTTCAGTATTTATTGACATAACTACCCTTGTAGCCATGCAGAGAAGCCTGAAATGCCACTACTAAAATGGGGAGTGATACAGTTCATATGATTAATGCAGACTAGTCGTGCAGCTCAAATTGGGCCACACCTTAGTTTTCCACTGGTCTTTTACTAGTTGCTGCCATAAGAGACAAAAGGTCTGTGCTCTGGCATGAAGGAAGCAAACGTCCTACAAATGCCACTCAGTAGGAGGAAATCCATCACATTACAACCCTTGATGCCTTCAAGAAGGCTGTTAAGACAGATCTCTTCCAGGGGGCATTCCCAGATTGATAAATGGGCTCCTCCAATGTCCCATATCTGTAGTTGCTTCATTCGTCCCACAATTGCCTCAGTTTAACGAGTGTTAATTTTAGATTAATTTTAGTGAATTTGATTGTATTTTATGTTTTGTCATTTTTAATTTAGGGTTAGGGATTTATGTTAATTGTTATTGTGATTTTATTATTGTTACCCGCCTCGATCCTTCGGGGAGAGACGGGCTATAAATAAATTATATTATTATCATTATCATTAGTTGGACTGATTTCTGATAAGTCTACTCAGTTTATGAAGCTAAAATGAACAGCAGTTCAGTTCATTTCTAACAATAAAACAAACTACTAGATATACAGTGGGCCCTTCCCTTATGTGGGGATCCGTTCTGGACCCCCGCCCCTGCATAAGGGAAATCCCATGTATGCTTGCGGCCCCATGCTCATGGCGTAGTAATGCAGTGCCATTTGTTTGCCACATAGCTTCAGCATATGCTTAAAGCCGCATATGGTGCACCCGCGTACAGTGCAGGCACCCTGTATGCATGTATAAGCCTAGAGATTTAGGTTAACAAATTGACCCCAAAACCTGAGTCAACATATCCATATCTGTTACATGCCCCTGAGGTTTACCCTTGTTATCCCAAGGCCACATCAAAATCCCTGATTTTGGCTCCAAAAAAACCCACCTTCAACTCATACATGAGGCTGACTTATAGTCAAGCGTATACAGTATATAAACAACCTAGTAAGATAATCAAATACAAAGTATAATTTCTAAATTGAGATAATCTGAAGGCAGGGCTGTATGCCTTCCACCATTGTTCTGTATAGAGGAGTTGTAGAAATTGGTACAGGTTGCAAAGTTCCATGCTTCTTCTTTTGTATAAGGCAAATAGGTGAGGCAGATAGGCAAAGCCCAAAGTGATGAACGCTATTCAAAAGAAAGCTACTCAAAAGAAAATAACTTAGTGGGAAAGAGGAACTCTGTTAAGCAAGGAGTGTTTTGTAAATAGGCTTATGAAAAGCTTTGAAATAGACTTGTTGCTTAACAATTGCGTCCTGCTGATGGGTAATGACTTAGCAGATTGAGACAGGACAAAGTGCTGTGCAAATCATGATTTAAGGTTAGCTGGATACACAGTTGGCAATTTATGTGTTGTTAAATTTGGCATAAATAAAATTATATTTGAAGTTCTGTGGAAAAAGAAAGATTAAGCTTTTGGAGAAGAAATTATTCTAGCACTTTGACTTTACTAATAATTTATAGTTCTGAGTGTATTGCAGTTGGTTAAATAAGTAATTTCTAGGGTGGACAAAACAATGTGTGGCTTAACACTGGTGCAGGAAGCTTTTTTTATCAACAATATGAAACCAGTGTTGTGCTTTAAAATTGTTATTAAATTGTAGATTAGGGGAAGAATGCAAAAATATACTATCTGTAGCCAAGACTGGAGCAGAGCTGTTGATAGGGTGACATGGAAGTCTCTCATTCAAGAGTTTACCACAAGTCTGACTTGCTAGCAGCTCACAACAACAACAAACAACTTAGTTGAGGACTATTAGACTGACAGCCTATTAAGCATCTCACACTATGAAGTAGGCAGCAAGAATCTGGCTTTGTGTGTTTGGTTGGCAGTTTGGTTTTACCACAGCCTAGTTATGCAAACTGCTTGCATGTGAACTTTGTTTACAAAGAATGAGGAAGCACTATTTAGTCAAACTCTTTTTCCCCAATCTCAGTTCTCCATGCAACTTACCTCTTTTGCATTAGTAATGTCATTACTCACAGAAGTCCTAACCTTTGGTACCATTGTGCAGGAGACAGCAACAGACTGAACAAAAAGACATTATGGAATAGTGTACGTTTGTGTATTTGGCTAAGGCTTTCTGTGGTGAGAAGATAATGAATGAGCCTCTTGTATGATGTCTTAAACAATTGCAAGGTTGTACTGGGAATCTGGAGAGCCAGAGTGGTGTAGTGGTTTGAGTGGAGAACAAGGTTCAATTCCCCGCTTGGCCATAAAAACCACTGGGTGACCTTGGGCAAGTTACATCCTCTCAACCTCGGGGGAAGGCAATGGCAAACCTCATCTGAACAAATCTTGTCAAGAAAACCTCAACATAGGTTTGCCTTAGGGTCGCCATAAGCCAGAAATGACTTGAAGGCACACAGCAACAACAAACAGGGAATCTGAGTACTCAGGTGTGTGTGTGTTTACAACGTTTGATGTTCTACACTGATTTAAAATGCTTTTCGGTCAGGAGAAATTAATACTAGCCAAAATGGATTCTAGCAAATTATTTGAAAATATGTAGACTCTTTTAAACTATACTGCAGCTTCAGTAGGACTGGAAACTAGACAAGATATAAGGCATTATAAGAAATCACTACAAATGACATTGCAGGGTTTTTTATAATCCATGTTGCACATTAGTTTCCATTTCCTAACCTTCAGTTTGGGAATATAAAATTAATCTAGTTTTTTTATTATTATGATACAACCAAATAACAAACTTCCACTGGTAAGATTTCTATTTTCTATATTGCTGAGTCTGCATTCCTCTTTATATAATGCCCCTTTAACCCTCCCGGCATTTTGTTTACACCTGGTCTCTACCCATTCAGTATCTGGATGTGCTGGTGTAGATGACTTTTTAAAATGTTCCCCCTTAAAAATTAGTCAGGAAATGACTTCCTGTGTGTGCTAACTTTCTCTATTGCAGAGAGGTGTGTTTAAAAGGAATTTTTTTCAGAAAATGATAGTAGCACTTGCAGGCTGAAATATTTTCTGCAATATTGTAAACCCACCACTTTATTCAGTCGGCTTTGAAGATTACTGTTTTGTTGTTCTATCTTTAGAATATTTGATTGGTTTGATTGTGTAATCCTGCATGTGAGGAGGGGATGGGTTGGATCGCCTTTAGGTTCTCTTCCAGTTCTATAATTCTGTGGTGCAGTGTGACCTTTTTGTAAACTTACTCCTACTTAACTGGTTATGTGGGATGCTTTTCTCCTCACCATTGGCTGTGCCACTTAGGGCTACTGGAGTTGCAGTCCAACATATGGAGAGTTCCCTGCTCTAGCCTCTCAATGTAATATTTGTATGTTTTAGTTGCATGTAATTCTAATTTTTTGAAAGCTATGCTAGGAATTTGGCTGAGGGGTGGAATAGAAATCTTTATACAGTAATCTACTTCCTTAGCAAAAAAAAAAAAGGGGGGGGGATCCCTTCACACAGGAAACCAGAAATTAGAAGCTGCCTTCTTGACATTTTCTGTGTAGAAGAACACATTTCTCTAATCCCCCAGCGCTCTCTAATCTCCCACCACTACCATTTGAAAGTTGTACAGCCCAGTCACCATTCTGCCACATTGGTGAAAATTAGTCATCAGCTTTTTTCCAAAATGGAAAAAGTCACCTTGTTCATAATAAAATATGCCCAGTTTCAAAGCTGTAACTACTTTTCTTTTCTTTTTTATTTATTTAGGCATTTATATCCCGCCCTTCAGCCCTAATGGCTCTCAGAGCAGCTTACAATATTATTTTTGATCAGACAGTTCCCTGCCCTTAGGCTTACAATCTAAAAGACACGAAACAAAAGGAGAAAGGAATGATGGAGGGAAAGGGGATGAGGTCCAGTGGTTCTTCTCTCCCTCTAAGGCCTGGACCAAGGCAGATGGATTGGAGGGAGGGCTCTTCCTTCTTCCAGGCTGGTCCTGATGGAGCTGGACTTGCCTGGCCAACTCCCTCTCAGGCCGGCGGGTGGCAGTCGTGGAGGGCGGGGTCTCCTTCCTTCAGGCTTAGTCCTGATGGAGCTGGACTCGCCTGGCCAACTCCCTCTCAGGCCGGCGGGTGGCAGTCGTGGAGGGCGGGGTCTCCTTCCTTCAGGCTTAGTCCACAAAATTTTTTGTGCCTCTTTAAGAGAAAGCATCTACTCAGTGAATATTGACAAGGATTGTACTGACTGAATAGCTAGCAAACTAAGTTGCTCCATCTTACTGAATATCTTTTAGAAAATTATTGTTAAAATGGCTAACTCATTTTTATTGGCTTTGTCCCCATAGCTATTGAGGAATATAAGCCTCTGGATGCTACTACCAATCCATCTCTGATATTGGCAGCGGCTCAAATGCCATCCTACCAGCAACTAGTTGAAGATGCTATTGAATATGGGAAGAAACTTGGTGGGTAAGTCTGCTTGCTTATGTATTGGATGTATACCCTGCCTTTCTCCTTGGGTGGGGTCTTATTCATGTTCTTACATGGCAGCCATGTTTTATGATTGTGGTTTTTATACTAGCATTTATTTCCCTCAGTTCCTACTGTTATTTATTTTAATAAATCATGGTGACAGACCAAGATTAGAACATGGTTCAAAGAATCCATTCATTCCCAATTTGAAATCCTGTAACTGAGTTTTTTAGATACCACATTAGAACCACATGACCCTCTATTTCAGCCTTCCCTTTTCTAAGTATTCATAATTCTCTCTGGTTAATGTCTGTTTCCAGGTCAGAGGATGATCAAGTTACAAATGCTTGTGACAAGCTTTTTATATTGTTTGGTGCAGAAATACTGAAGAGGATACCTGGCCGTGTATCCACAGAAGTAGATGCAAGGTGTGTGTCTTCTGAATGCTTATATCATCTGGATATCTATTTCCAGCAGGGATGCCTTCTTTTGTATGAGCCTGTGTTTACTTGCTATAGACACCCATAGAGGCCTCTTTTCGTTCTGCCAACCCAAAAAGTTTGGTTTGTTCAGACTTGGGAGAGGTGTCTCTCAGTAGTTATACCTAAGCTCTGGATTCCCCTATAATGACTCTCTGCTCATGCTCTCTTTCATGGTCTAATGAAATGAAAATATTAGACCATGACTATATGGAAGACCTGGCTTTTCAGAAAGAACTTTGAATAAAGCACTTAGTAGTTCAGTCTTTAAGAAGTTGTTTCATCGTGTTAGTGATAGATTGTTGTTGTAGTTGTTTTGCTTCCTACTACTTCTGTGTGGTTTGTTTTTATTAATCTGCTTTTATCCTGTTGTAATTTGGGGCTTTTAAAATGTATGTTATATATCATGTCTACTTTCAACTATTTATAGGAAAGACAGGATATAAATTTTTTACATAGTGCATGCTGTGTTGCTATTAAGTATACATATTGCAAAGCTGTAGTGGGCTTTCACTACAGATAGTAAAATATATACATGACTTACACAGTAAAATATATTGGTATATGGGGGTGTGTGTATCTTTGGGTTGGTAAAAGCCACTGAAGTAGCTCTCTGGTTCTAAGTTGCTACCAAGATATAAGATATTTTGCTCAGAATTTCAAATAACAATGTTGTAATAATTACTTCTTGACTACAGAATTGTACTCCTATATATAAGTTCCTCTTTCCTGAAGATCAGTGCTAATATAAATAAGACAAAAAATAGCTAGTAATTTTTTTAAAATTCTTTTTCAAAGGTTGTCTTTTGACAAAGACGGTATGGTTAAGAAGGCCAAACACTTCATAGATCTTTATAAGGAAGCAGGAATTAGTAAAGATCGCATCCTGATCAAGTTGTCATCAACATGGGAAGGCATCCAGGCTGGCAAGTAAGGTTATACCTCATACATTAATGGAATTTAGTTAT
Organism: Sceloporus undulatus; assembly: GCF_019175285.1. NCBI lineage: Eukaryota > Metazoa > Chordata > Lepidosauria > Squamata > Phrynosomatidae > Sceloporus > Sceloporus undulatus. Next base: position 263,924,209 of record NC_056522.1, read on the forward strand.
AAAATTTCGTGTTGATTATAGTTGCCTAATATCGCACTTCTTTGCCCATTTAGGTGAAACCCATTCGACTTCCTTTCCAATTTTAAAATGTGGTTTCGTGCCTCCCCGCCACACACACACCCCCGAGCTGGAGTTTTCAGAAGGCAGATAGTGACAGATCATTAATATTAAAACTTAGTAATATCGTCTGGGGAAAATCTTTTACATCTTGCTGGTCAATGACCGAATAAATTTTATATATATAAATCTTTTACATATTATAAAATTGTGTATCCATTCTCATGTCATCAGTTTAAGTGCAACTGGTGGGAAACATAATTCCACTATGAGATTTATTTTATTTTATAGGATTCTTGAAGACCAATATGGAATCCATTGCAACATGACCTTGCTGTTTTCCTTTGCTCAGGCTGTTGCCTGTGCAGAAGCAGGGGTCACCCTAATTTCTCCATTTGTTGGACGTATCTTGGATTGGCATGTTGCAAATACAGACAAGAAAGCCTACGAGCCTTCAGAGGATCCAGGTAACTGATTAATTTTTAAAGAATAATTTAAAATAAATATTGTAACACAAAGTAGTTGAGATGTTTAATTTTTGGAAAGTAAATGCCCACAAAAGTATCAAGTAATTGTGCTTAATTTTTAATGCCCATATTCCTTTATGTAGGAGTGAAAAGTGTCACTAAAATCTACCAGTACTACAAAAAGTTTGGCTATAAGACTATTGTGATGGGAGCTTCATTTCGAAACACTGGAGAAATCAAAGCACTGACTGGCTGTGATTATCTCACCATTTCACCCAAACTTCTTGGAGAACTCAGTAAAGATAACAGTAAACTTACACCAGCATTGAATGTCAAGGATGGTAAGTTTCTTTCATTGTTAACAAATAATATGACATTCTTAAATATTATTCCACTAAAGCTGATCCAGTAGAATAATAATCTGGCAGTGGTCCTTCACTGTGTCATCATAGTTAATAATGTGAACCGTTACTTGGAGAGTACTTTTAATTGGTTCATCAGCTAACTGTACCTGCAAAGGTCTTTGTAGTGTTCCTGAGGGCTTTAGTTCTATCAATCATAGAATCTGGCAGCAACAGGAGTATGATTGAGTATTGCATACTGATGAAAAGCTTTGCAGGAGAGAAGATTCAAGAGTTGATGTGGAGCAGAAGATAATTTTTGTTATTAGATGCCTTCAGGTAGACTGGTGTAAGACAACCCTATTATAGGGTTTTCTTGACAAGATTTATTAATAGGTTTGTTATTGCCTATGCCAGGCTGAGAGAGCATGATTTAGTTGTGGTTACCCAGTGGGTTACCGTGGCTGAGTGGGGATTCAAACCTGGTCTCCTTGAGGTCCTTGTCCTGCACTCAGACCAGTATACCATGCAGGCTTAGAAGTTCTTGACAGAAGTTAATAATTTCTGTAACATTAATTTTTAAAAGTTCATCATTTTTTTTAAAAAAATTAAATCATGTTTTCAGTATCTCTCTCATTTGTAAGTTTGCTCCATTTTTTCTTTGGTTGCATCATATGTGTGCTCTGGACAAAATAAGAGGCAGTAAATTATAGTTATCTACCATATGGAAGATTGTAACATTGTATCTATGTAAATGTTAAAACAGTCTCCCATGGCATTATTGTCATGAATGCCTTAAAAAGCACAGTCAGTGAACATGTGGGTCTCCTGCTGTTCTTGGGCTGCAGGCCTAGATTGTATCTAGCCAGCATAGCCAAAGGTGAGAGATCATATGACTTACAATCTAGCAACATCTGGATGGCCACATATTCCATCCTTTAAGCCCTGCCTTACAGGTACACCTCACTTGACAAAGTAGATGTATTCCTGGGCTTTCCTTCTTCAACAGAAACTATAGTACCAGAGGTAGAAATTACAGGAAAGAACGAGGATAGATTCCTACGCCACAAAAAAAGAAGTTCGACAGGTTTCAGCAAACTTTTTATTCACTTTGCACATGTGAAATGAAACATGCAGGTCAGGTAAGCCTTGTGTAGATAAACATTTTGAATCCTTCTAGAGACCACTTGAAAGCATTTTCCAAAATGTATTCCATAGTTTTTCCCCCCACTTTTCTTATGATTGTCATTTTGGAAGAAATCATAAGAAATTGATTTCTCTTTTGCTCTTTGCACATGCTCATTATGTGGTTTTGGAGGGAACTATTTATCCTGCCTGTTGTAGGCAGTTACCAACAGCTACAGTAGGATTACTTAGACTAGAATCCCATTCATTCCCAGGTCAAACTTTATTGCATTTACTGCTGCAATCCAACACTGAAATGTCTTTCTCCATCCCAGTTTCACCATCCCCCAATGCCAATGCTGCAAAAAATCTTCCAGCAAGACAGAAGGCAAGAAAGGGGGAGCTGGACTGGGTTCCCATAAAAAGACTTTGTAAGAAGTAGCATATTTGTCAGATGCTTTGTTAACTGAGGCATGTCTGTACTTAGAACAGTATGTTTACTATTGTAATTACATTGTTGAACAACATGCAGTACTTCCTACTGCTGAACCTACAAATAGAGCAGTGGTAGTACAGGTTACGTCTCCCTTATACATAATGCTTGGAACCAGAAGTGTTGAATTTTAGATACTGGAATACCTGTATTTGCATACACACACACACACACACACACACACACACAGATATCTTGGAGAGGGGGCCCAAGGTTAAACACAAAATTCATATATGTTTCATATATGTGTCATTTATACATATATCCTGATGGTAATTTTATGCAATATTTTTAATAATTTTGTGCATGAAATGTAAGTTTGTGTACACTGAACCATCAGAAACAAAGGTGTCACTATCTCAACCATCCATGAAAAAAGTTTCGGTTTTAGAGTATTTCGGACTTCTGGTTACAGGGGGTTCAACCTATAGTAACAAAATGAAACAATCAATGTGTCCTTTGAATTCTGAATAGCTGTTTTGTTTCTCTTGTGGTAATTGAGGATAAATATTGGTTGTGGGTGCTGGACAACTGTATTACTACCATTAGTTAGAATCACATGAATGGAGGAAATGTAAGGACTGGACATAGTTTGTATAGAATACATCTTTCATAGCTGAATCTGAGATTTGATAATGTCACGTATTCTTCAATGAAGCTCAAGCATCCAACTTGGAGAAGATCCATCTTGATGAGAAATTATTCCGTTGGCTCCATAATGAAGACCAAATGGCTGTGGAGAAGTTGTCTGATGGAATCAGAAAGTTTGCTGCTGATGCCGTTAAATTAGAAAAGATGATAAAGGTAAAACAAAGGGTTTGGAGAGTGGGGGGAACAGATAGGTCAACTTCTGTACTTATTTGCCATCAAGTCAGTTTTGATGGCAGTTATGATAACCCTATGAATGAAAGATCTCCAAGAGCCCCGTTCATCAGAAGCCCTGCTGAGGTTTTGTAAATTCAGGGTTGTGAATCAGTCCATCTGTAATGTGGTCTTCTTTCCTACTACCTTCCATTGTACAAAGCATTAGAATAGCACATATGGGCATGTGGTGCTTGCTGCCATCTATGTCCCATTAGTTGATAGTGTGATGGACTGATTTGCAGCTTCTGTTGCATGTTTTCATTTCTGTGTTATCAAGGTTGCATATAGGTAGGTAAAAAAATTCTGATGGCTCTTGCTACAGGTGAGTTATGGGTTAACCTTTTTAAAGGCTAAAAGTGCTAAAGTAATTAATAGGCAGATGTTGTTTATTTACTATAGATATAGAATACATAAATGGCCAGAATCTTGTCAGGCAGTTATGAATACATAACCTAGAGCACTCATCACTGTTTTGTATTCATGATCCCTATGTAGCCATTACTTTAGGGGCTACCTAGGTAAAGGGAAAGTGCTCCAATCTCCACTTACGGGGAAGCAGCCCCTGTGATTGGTGAGGGTCTGTCATTTGGAAAGCACCTGGCTGACAATCCCACCCCCACCAGCAAACCACCTGCGGCACAAGGGGGAATCACTGCCTGTCACACTGGTGAACAGCGTCAATCAGCTGCATTTTGAGCAACACAAACTCCTGTGGATCAGAGTGGCTGCTTCCTGGTAAGGGGCAATTGGGGGGGATTGGGATGAGATATCATTATGTAACACTGTTAACTATGACATTTGCACATATGTAAGTCCCCAAAATTTCAGCCACTATCAAACAAACCACAAATAGCTGGATGTAAATCTAATTGCCAGTCCATACTAGAGGAGACTCATGGGATTAGTGGGATTTACCTAAGTATTGACTTACCATTTAGCAATAGGGTGGAGGCCTTGATTAACATTTGTTTGGGGTTTTATACTTTTCTTCATTAGACCTTAAAAACCTTACAACAATTGAAATTTTGAAGCATTGCATTGGACCTGTGCTGTAGATACGTTGTTTTTTGGTTTTGTTTTGGGCGGGAACAGCAGCTAAGTCTGTAAAATGTGAGTCCAGAGTGGGAATTTGAAGCTTTTATAACTTCAGATCAGTGGAGGAAAAAGTGTGGCCAGCAAGTTATATGCAACCCCTAGTGTAATCACATCCCCTTTAAGAAGAAGGAAAAAAGAAATTGCTCATATTTTGTTCAGTGTGCAGTTGGAATATGTAGCCCCTTCCCCCAAAATCCACAGCAGGTGAAAATGGTCCTAGACTGTCAGATGTTGCTAGCACCTGCTTTAGACATAAATCCCAAAGTGCTATTCTCTAGAAGATTAGAATCCAATAGGACTTCAGCATTAAATTTGTTGTTGGGCTTTTAATACCACCAGTTTGAAGCTGAAGTAATATTTAATTCTAGTTTTGCAATTATGTCCCATCAGTGCTGATACCTCCTAAACTCTTGTTGAGGATTAGACTGGAATAATCCATCTGTTTCCAATGTATGATAAAGGCATTCATTAAACATTTATACTTCTTCCTTTTCTTTTAGGAACGAATGTTCAGTGCTGCAAATGGAAAGTAGGTGCACACTTTTTGGACGCTGTATGGATGTACAAATATCTACAAGTTACAGATGAAAAGATTTTCTGTATTCTGGCCTTTTTATATTAATTTGTGAAAAGGAAAGGTCCATGATTTGTGTGGCATTTTTAAAAATAAGAATAGATACTTATTGCAGAAATCCAGTGGTTGCTGCAAATGATTAAAGGACCAATTGTGTGGAAGTGTTTTCATGATGGTATTGATAATAAAAAATAAATTCTGGTATATTAGTGCTTCTTTTATTTGTAGTAGGTGTTACGTTTTGTTCTGCTTTGAAGATTGGCTGAAATCCTCTATCATGGTCCCCAACAGGATTCCAGCCACTACTGTTAGACATTAATAGTCACCTGAACAGCATAAATGTGTACAGCATAAAATTGACTCATTTGAGATGTGGTGCTGGACAAGAGTTAGAACAGCATTAACTAAATACACCAAAGGATGGATCCTGTTGCAAATCAGGCCTGAACTTTCCCTTCAAGCAAAAATCACTAAACTGAGGTTATCATATTTTGGCCATACCAAGAGAAGGATTCACTACAAAAGACTATAATGCTTGGGAAAGTAGAGGCCAACAGGAAGACTGCATTCCAGATGGATAGACTCAGTCAACAAATCCATAAGTCTACAGAGGCCAAGGATAGGATGACTTGGAGGTCTCACATAAATACGGTTGCCATGGGTCAAAGTTGACTCGAAAGCAGCTAACAAGAATACATGCGTGTTTATGCTAGTGCAATGCTCCATCAGTATTCTGGTCATGCTGTTTCTTCTAATGCAGATCAGTTACCTTGTTAAAAAAAACTAGTTCTGTCTATAGAGCTGCTTCTAGCATAAGAAACACATTTCCCACAGATAAACAGAGAGAGCTAACTATGTCTACATTTTGTGATGTTCTTCTTAAATAAATTAGTCCCCAGAGTCTGATGGATGAGAGGTATTTTCCTTGAGCATGGCTGCTCATCCTGTGCCATCCACCCTGTCTTGGTAATTCTTTTCTGGAATATTCCCCTGCCCCCC
>NC_056522.1:263935223-263945296 GCF_019175285.1 Sceloporus undulatus
GGTAAAGCAGGTTTAAAGAAATAACAGAAAAACATTAAGGTTATAAGGTTCAAAACATGAAGACACTCTTTTCCTACAGGATTTACTTTACTGTCTTTAAGTAAACACTGATGTTCTCTTCCAGAGGTAGGAAGGCTTACATTTCCATCTCCCAAAGTTATGAAGTCTTCTCCATTCACTCATTCATCCCATTTACGACACTTCATCACTTTCTGCTGAATAAAACAGGATATGAGATAGACCACAATTAACTAGGTTCTTATATCTATACTACGGAGATTTTCATCATTATCAATACATTTATAGTGCTAGCCAAAGGCTATAACAAAAAGCTTAAAATATACTAAACATTTATAATAAAGTACAAAAGTGCAAAAGGCACCCCATAATTTAACAAGAACTAACCCAAATAATGGCCAAGCAAGTATAAAAGGTAAAAAACTTTCCAGTTATAGGTAAATTTCTAAGTTGCCAACATGAAATCAATTTAACATTTTGAGTCACCATGGCAGTTTGGGGCCTTTTCATCCAACTCTCTTTCTAATCTTTTTTTACAGACAAGGCAAAAAGTACTACTTTATGTGTTACAGTCACTGGTATCATTCAAAACAAATTGAACCGATTGTACAAAAGAGCTTCCACTCCCATTTGTCAGCAAGGGTGTTAGGAATCCCTGTCTGGGGTTGCTATACAGGGGATAAATTAGCATGTAATGCACAATGTCCTCCACCTGTCAATGGCTGCAAATGTCTGTTTTCAAATAGCATATTATTGTGTCCATCTAAAAAAAATTCACATTGTTAGAAACAGTAGTAGAGAAGCCTCCACAAGGGAGATCTTGCTAATTAGAGTACACCAAGTTTTTAAGAAAGGAAAGCTACTGGTATAAACTGCCACACTTAAATGAATGCTTGTCACTCACATCCTTGGCATTTAAAGTATCTATAGCCCAGAAGTATTCAACATTCCTCCTTTGATTTTCACATTGTGTTGTGGAATTAAAATGGGTTTAATTGACATTCTTACCACTTGATGTATGTAAGATACTCAACACTGTAAAACTGCAAAATATTTTTATTGTAGCACAAACATTAAGTAATCTTGGTTGGAAAAATATCCGCACACATTGGGTGGGGGGACTCAATGTTTGATAGAAGTACTTTTAGCAGCACTTACTGCTGTGACTTCTGGAGGCAGTGTGTTGTAGCTGAGCTTCTTCTGGGATATCACAGCAAATGGGATGAAAATTTTGCACCCAAGTGCCAGTTTTGTTTACTTCAGATGCTCACTCCCAATTCCCTTTGTCTATATAGTTCCACAAGAAAACTACTTTCTGCCTTCATAGTGCTGAATCTCTTATGTATATCACGTAGTTAAAATGCCAATTAAATCTATTTCATCTCCAAGGTGTAACTCAACAAAATGTGTAAAATATCAAAGGTGCATCTATAAGACATTGTAGCCCTTGTTGGCCTAATTTTAGCAAAGACATTCATTTCCATTATTTCATGAACTACAGTATAACTCTGTATAATATAGTGGTCTGAATCTTGACTATGAGTCTGGAGACTAGAGTTTGATTCCTAGCTCAGCCATGAAACCCACTGGGTGACCTTGCGTGCATCACATGGTCTCAGACTCTGGGGAAGGCAATGGCAAACCTTCTTTAAATGAATCTTGCCAAGAAAACATGATAGGTTCACCGGAGGGTTGCCATTAAGTTTGAAAAGTGTTGAAGGCATGCAACACACACACACACACACAGAGTTAGCACTTATGATGACAAGATGTGGTTTTCTTAAACTGCAAAAAAAAAAAAAAAAAAAAAAAAAAAAAAATCTGAAAGACAGAATCTGCACAACTACAGCATCCCAGGTCCTGCAATCTTATATTTTAGTGGCAATTTCTCCCATTTTTTCTTACCTGCCATTGCAAAGAAAAACAAGATTCTGGACAGCTGCAATAGTAGAATTGTCATTCTGTCCAGTAACAAGATGTCTATCCACTACTACATGTACTGCATCTGCTTTGCTGGCTGTATTGAAAGAAAAATATATTCACATGTCTTTCTGTGACCTGCCTTGGGTCCCAGTCTGAGAGAAAAATAGCATATGCATGAAAAAAACCAAAAAAAAATGAGTAAACTCACATGTTAAGACTTTGCAAGCTCTGCTAATATCTAGTAAAAACTAAAGTTTTTGCTCCTGTTCCTTATCAATGTTCTAAGCATGTATTCCATCTGCCAAATTGGAAATGCTGTGCCTATTTTCAGGGTATTTGTTTCATTCTCCTTTTAAAGCTTGTGAAACACACATGCATTGTGTAGTGATCTGAGTGTTGGACTAAGACACTAGGAGACCAGGTTTTGAATACCTGCTGAGCCATGAAAATCCACTGGTTGGTTAACCTTGGGCAAGTCACTCTCTCTTATCCTCAGAGGAAGGCAAGGACAAATCTCCTCTTAACAAATTCTGTTTAGAAAATCCCATGACAGGTTCTCCTTAGGGTCACCATAAATCAGAAATTACTTGAAGGCACACAACAACAACAACTGCCTTAGTAATAATACAGATCTAACTTAGGCCTCTTTCACAATATGTTTTGATAACACTTTAACTGCCACAATGCCACTGTATGGAATTCTGTGATTTTTTGCTTCATGGGGTATTTAGAATTCTCTGCCAAAGAGCTGTAGTTGAAACTCCAAATCCTAGGATTCTGTAGGATGGAGTCATGGCAGTTAAAATGATATTGAAGTGCTATAACTGTATAGTGTAAAAGAAACTTTAGACTGAGATTTGGATCAGCAAAGGAAAACTGTGGCTTGTCAGAGGTTGTTGTGAGTGCAATTTTAATCAATTCTATCAATCATAGCCAACATCTGGAAGGTTCCATAGCCCACCCCCAGTGTGGATCATCATCAGATTACAGACACAGTGAACATTGGACTTCATGTGCAAGAGGAAGTCTTCTCTTGCAAGGCAAAGGAGGAAGCCCAAAGCTTCCCACAGCTGATTTGCAATCGCTTACTCCCAAATTCTGAAATAAACTGTGGTTTTAGCCTGTCAATCTGAACTAGGTACAAACAAGAGCTCAAGATTCAGTCACATCAATGAACAGAATGGCATGATACTTTGTGTGTCAATTTCAAAATACCAAGATAAAATCATCAACCAGTTCAGAGTAATTACTCTTTTAAAATGTTTCCCAGTTCAACACTTTAAGAGGAAACCTAGCTGGAGTACTCTTAAAACTCATAATTAATCTTTGTGCAAGGATTACTGAGGGAAATCCAGCAGGTCATCATCATTTTTGACAAATTCTGAGTGCCTTAAAACAGTAGTTCGACCTTTCCTACATTGCATCAATCACTCTACCCAAAGAACCTACTTTCTTCCAATAAGGATATTTATATGTTCACAGACATTATGTTACAATAACTTTAAACCCTCACCCCACTAGATGGGACACTGTAGTTCTCCAAGTCACAGGTTGGGTTTTTTTTGTTTTGTTTTGTTTTGCAAAACTCAGAAAATGTGAGACTATGGAGTAGGCATTTTACAACCTGTCAACTCAAGAGTTTTAAACAGTGTCCCTGAATTTTAGTCACCTGCCATGTAGCTTTTGAATCCCATAACACTTTCTTACAATGTCTCACATTTTACTTAAATGCAATACAACCTGACATTTTTTTTGTGGCTCACACTTTCATTTTATCAAGTTTGGATAAAAACTGATTGCAAAAGAGAATGTTAAAAGGACATACCGCTGAAGGTAGCTCCAGAATCTTTTGCAAAGTCTTCAACAATGATAGGCAAACTAGCAAAATTAGGCAGCCTTATTAGTTCATACACAGAGGGCTGGAAGAGACAAGGTAATGCCATCATAAAATCATAATATAGCAAAATCTCTTACAGAAAAGCAATTGCACTCTAAGGAATACCCAGAACCAGATGGTTCCTTGGATTCTTAGAAAGAATTCAGGCTCAGGTGGATCTTGTTCGCACCAATTAAACCAGTTCCTAATCAAGAGAATATATTCATTAATTCATACAGGATTAATTATCACTAAATTCAGGACAGGCTCTCCAGATGTTATTAGACTGCATCTCCCAGCAACCCTAGCCAGCAAATTCAATAGTGAGGAATGTTAGCCGTTACAGTTCAGCAATTTCTGGTGGACTGCATTATTCCCACATTTGCAATTACTACATGCTGTATAGCCAAGAGAAAACACAATTGTAGATAAAAACGAACCCACCACCCACAATAACATATAAATTGCCTTTAATATTTGACAAAAAACCAAACACACATCAGAGCCATTTGAGGAAATATTCTTATTATTACCTACCGGTAAGCATTCCAATGTTAATTTGTTCCCTAATAACTACTACATAAAACTGCATGCATTGTGGCTTTTCTTGAATTTTTTATATTGACTGAACTATTATTTTCTTCATTTTTTTTCTTATAGCCAAGAGGCTTATGAAACAGTAAAAGACAGATTTATTAACATTTTAAAAAGAAGACAATACCTGTTTGCTACTTGGCTTTACTCTGAAATGCCACTAAATTTTGAGCCAAATGTGACTGAATACAGACTCCCACAAGAGATCTAGGGCAGAACTATAGATGTAATCCAGAAATATTAGTCATTCTAAAAGGGGTACAGGTTACAAACACACTAATCTATGCATAACAGAATCTTTTCAAAAGTGCTATGTATGAAAAATCTATTGCTTACACATACTACATCCACCTACCCCTGTTAAACTGTATTCTTGAAATACCCAGGATTTGTCCTCATTCGTAGCACAACATAAGGCAGCAACTCCATGTCCAACAGCACAAATGGGCTCTACAAAAAGAAATGATTTTACCTAAAATCCCTGTGTTAACAACCAGAAAAAAAACAGTGCGTTTTATTTCAAGAAATACAGTTATGTAAATCATATTGTAGTTATTGTTTCTCATCCAAGCAATCAATAAAACACTTGCAATGCATTTAAGGTGTAGAAATGCTACAAATATATACAGGCTTTACTCAAAATGACAACTTTAGAGGACAGACTTGGTAAAAAGCTGTCAGTTGGAGTACTGTTGATATACACAGCATGTGTATATCAGGAATACACACAAGGATACATTACCTATGCAACACTTTGTTACAAATTAGCTACACCAGTATTGTATTATTATTAAGATCAACAACATCTCTCTAATGGGTTCATCCTAGCCAAAAATACAGGTCATAAAATATTACTCATATTACTGTATATACTCATGTATACGTTTAGAAATTTTAGTAAAAAAACTGATTCAAAAAATCTGGGTTAATTTATCCACAGGTCAATGTAAATACTGTACTTTAACTCTTATCAAAAAAGGAACCATGCCCTGGTGAAAGGTGAGAGCTTAATCTCTTCTCGAAGCAACAAAAAGAAGCATCAAACCCCTCTACTATCTCATCCATCCTGCCTTTAGGGGGAGCACAAACAGTTATGCCTGTCAAAAATTTTAAAGATCTTTAGCATTGTTTTTCTTTGCTTCATCCTTTACATCCTTTGTTAAAAACTGCTAAGTTTTACCCTCAACTTATCCATGGGTCATATCAAAATCCATAATTCTGGCCCCAAAATCTGCGCTCAACTTATACATGAGGTTGAATTATAGTCGAGTATATACAGTTGTCATAACATCTCTTAGCATATTTTCTAGTGTAATACATGCAAAATACCAGGGTAGAGCATAAATCCCCAGAGAAGTTTACCTACTGTTCTCAGAGCTGAAATGCTGTAGTATTCTAGCCAAGTAACCACTGTTTGCCAGATCTGTCATAGCACCAGGGCAATCAGGAATCAATAAAGCATGATATCTAGCACCTACACAGGAAGAAGAAGGATAGCACAGATATTCTATGACACATCCAAGCACTGCTTCTTTCCAAAGTAACATTTCATAAAGTTCAACAGACTGCCAGAAATGACTCAGAGGAGTAATACTGGAAGAACTCCCTGGAAGAACTTCTTGCTACCCCATCTACCTACTCAGTTTTCAGTCACAGTATATTAAAGTTATGGTTCTCACATCCTGCTAATCACTCTGTCAAAGAACCTGGGCCCCACCACTATAGAAATAAAAAGCCCAGCCTCACCCAGAAGGACATTTATAGGTTTACAGATATTTTGTTACTGTACTTATCATTTACTTTAAATTTTAACTACAGTGAAAACTGCAACAGTACTAGTGAGAATAAATACAAAGAAATAGAAATAATAATTCCCTTAACAGAATAGATATTCATCAACCTGCAGGAAGATACAAGGGGTATACAGGAGCAAACTGCTATTTATTATTATTAATTAATTATTAATTAATTATTATTAATTAATTCAAGAAGGGGTTGAAGACATACTTGTTCCAGCAGGCATACCCCGACCCCTGAAGTACTCCCCCCTCCCCTCTCAACAGCATTGGAAGCTGGCTTGAGATTTTTTATTTTGGGGGGTGAAAATGTAACTGTGTTTTATCCTGTTTCTATTGTTGGTTTTTATTGTATTGTGGATGTTTTTAACCATGTTGTTAAACCGCCTTGATCTTTGGAAAGGCGGTATATAAATAAAATTTTATTTATTTATATTATTTAAAATCCTGCATCCAACCCCACAACATCTGCTTTGCACTGGTGATGACACATGCCACTGATTGAGAACCACTGCTATAGAACATGGATTTTATCTTTCCAAATAATGGCCTTTGCTAACGCTTCACTCCGTCTAACTAGTCTTCCTGGAACATCCAGTACAGGCCTCAAAGAGATAAAATATCCAGTTCTTCCTAAAAATATACTCATCTCCCAGTCACTGCCCCCAATGGCTTGACTCATTCTGCCAATTTCAAGAGAGTTTGATTCTGAAGTTGTCAGAAAAGGTTTTGCTCTTCCTGTCCTTCCACCTATCAAGGGCATTTCCATGGTTGCCAAAAAGAATGGGACTGACCTATTCCAAACTAAACACAGCCTCTAGACATAAGATACAGAGAAACTTTACAAATACAACCTTGAAACCGCCTTTCAAAGGAGGAGACTCATTGTTCCACTAAGCCCTTGTCACAGACAGCTGGGCTACTCCCCCACAGTGTCTGCAAATGTAGCACTTCTCTCTCTGGAATGAATAGCAGCCATGCTACAATGTAGGAAAAGCCATGGGGATGTAACAATGTGAGAGAAACCCAAGGAACAGCCATGCCAAAATGTGGGAGAGATCAAGTAACTGCTTCATTCTAAAACAGTGCTACTCCAAGTGGTGATCTGTGGTCTAGTGCTGATCTGCGAGCTACTGGTTTCCAATTCACACTGACTTTCCAGGAAAGAAAGAGTTATAGCCAATGAACACAAATGTAGTACTTGTCCCTGGTGCCTTAGGGGGGGAAATGGTCAGTCCCCCATATCAGATAGCCTGAGAATTACTATTCTAGAAGCCAGTGCATGCATAAGTATACCACTTAAATGAATGGCATTTCAAAGTTTGGCAAGATTGGGTCCCAAAATTGGTAGCAAGAGACACTACTCTCTCTCTCTACCGATAACTGATACATATTGAGTTGCAAGTCAAAGGATGTCTCACCATCAGTTGATTCCAATTTGGCAGGATTTGCATACGGTTTCATCCGAAAGTCCTGGATCCAGCGCATGTTTGCTTCATTAACCCCAGTGAAATCAATTGACTTTCCCTATAAGAATCATATTTCCAAGCATATTAAAATAAATATATGCAATAAACCTTTGAGTTTGAAAGTTAACCTTAAAATATTGTGTGTGTTTGTGTGTATGTATGTGCCTTCAAGTCACCTATTGACTTATGGTGACCTCACGAATTCCATAAGGTTTTCCTAGGCAAGAATACTCAAGAGATGGTTTTGCCACTTCCTTCCCCTGAAATAGAGCCTATAGCACCTGGTAGTGGTAGTCTCCCATCATGAGCAACATTTGATATGAGAGCCCATTATTATAGATACCAGCCATTTTCCCATTACTGGATGAAAGAAAACAGACATTTCACAGGAAAACCACTTGATTCAGTGTAGGCCCTGCTAAATATCCTTACACAGGAACAACAACACAATTTAAGCATTTGATAATGGGATTATTACCTTAATCAGATACCTGGTGCTGATTATGAGTTTTTGCCTTCTTAAATTTTTCAAGAGCAATTTGAACTACCTCTGTCAGCTATATGCCAATATTTATAATGGAAACATTTCCTACAAGCCAGATTTGGCCCTTCAACTTTATGTGCATTTGATCATCCCTTAATATGAGAAACACTAATTGAGGTCAAACGTATTCAAATTAACAATATATATTATACACACACACCCTTCTGTTGTCCATAAATAGATATGACAATTGAGGTTTACAGCAAGAATAGAGAACTGGAATATCTAGTTCTGGTTGATCAATGGTATCAATTTTAACATTTATAACTAGTATGGCAACAGATTTCCAACTATGTTTTAGCAATAGCAAGTACATTTTATACAACAGAAAGTGCTCTTTTGGGTATATTGGTCACTACAATGTCTAATCAAGAAAGAGATTTATAAATCAGGAAATTGTTGGAGATATAATACTGCTAATGCTTACGTACTTCATGTTTTGGAATTGTCCCATAATAGCTACATTTGGGGACAAAGTAATCATACAAGTAAATTTGCTTTTGGAAAGTTCCTTAACATTTGTGCTTGTTCTTTTGAATTATTTGTTTCTAGGAAATTAACAAATGGCTAACAAGTTAATTTTCTGAGCTCTTTTGACTGCTAAGTGATTGATATTTTGTTATTGGAAAGACACTTTTTCCTTCACCTATGATCCAATGGATAGAAGACATAACAATGCTTACAACATGGGGGGGGGGGATTATGCATAGGCAAAATTTACTAATGGACTTACATTTGGTCAGCTCTTATAGAATATTACAGTACAGCTAATGAGGATATTTTTCCTATTTTCATGTTTTTGTTTTCCTGCTTTTGTTATACTAGATTACTTTATGTTCCTTTTAAAGTAAAATACTAGTAGTAGTAGTAATAGCAGTAGCAAAAAAATGGGGGGAAGCATATTAGTCTTTCCATATAAAATGTTCTGTTTTCTGTTAAAAGGAAACAGATCCAGGATTTGCATTTTGCTGGCAAAAATACTCCACTCACAGAAGGTGCCTCAACCAAATTTCCAGGGATCCTCCCTCCACACAGACCTCATTCAGCAGGTCCCCAAATTCTCAGTGTAACATTTACGGGAGCAAGAGGAGCTGCCATGGGGAGGAGGAGTAGGGAGCATGTAACACACTATCTACCAACAAAGATGTAAATTCCTGAATATAGATATACCTCATATTTGTACTGACCTGAACCCTACTTACTTCCACGTTCAAGAGGCTCCATGCCTGGTGAGGAGATAGCTGAATGAAAATGGCTTTCTATTACCTAACAAAAAGCAGTGGGCAATGGCTGTGTGTACACCCTCAGTCCTGCAGAAAGTATTTCCAACAGCAAAAGACAGTTTTTTCACGCTTACACAAGATTGTTCCAACAAGGAAGCAAGAACAGCTCTTTCCCATCTTTATGACATGCATCCTTAGAGGTCCTCTCCCCATCATATCTCATCAGCAAAGAGAAGTCTTGCCTCCTTCACCCCCAAAAATAATGGTGAAGGGGAATTGTATGACCTAGGGCCCAATTCTTCTCAGAGCCACTTCACACACAAAACAGGACCTCCATCAGAACAGGATTATTTCCTGTGACTTTTCACACAAGTCTCAGTACCTGTTAATACTGACAGTTTCCAACCATGGTGATCAATGCTACAGCTAGCATTCTTACTTACCCCTGGAGTAGCTACCTGAAGATTAAAAGCAGTGCTCGCCAATGTAAAAGAGTGATTGAAGGAATCGGCAGATACACCTGGTGAAGAATTAAATAATGTTTGTGAGAGGTCTTCAAAGTGAACATTTTTCATTCTATTAACTCGTTAAATCTGGTAATCGCTTTACTCCCCTAAGAGGAGAGACTTA
>NC_056522.1:263945306-264013365 GCF_019175285.1 Sceloporus undulatus
CCCTGTTCAACATACAGGACATGGGGGAACCTCACTCTTCATCTACCTACATTTCCTAAAACATTTTACATTAAATATAGGTACCATGACCACAACATTGTTATTTTACCATCTCTGCCTGGTGAAGAAACCCGTGAGGGTTCAAAAGCGAATGTGAGGAATCACTATAGGATGGTTGTCCCAACAAAATCATTATCACAGGATGATTTTTAGTTTATGTTGTGTGTGCTTTTTTATATTTCACTTTATGGCAAATATTGCTACCTTTTCAAGTCTCTTCTAACTCGATGATTCTATCATTCCGATTGCTTTTAAATAAGACCAACATTCTTCATACGGAGCAATTAAAAGAGACATAAAATGTTGGTCACTGTATCAGATATAAAATCAAAACAGAGGCAACATATTAATCTGTTCAGTACCATCAGCAACATCTGAAATTGGAAATCCAGAGCCACTTTCACACTGCAGAATGAATGCAGGGAGGCACCACTTTCTCTGTCATGCTATGCTCCATGCTATGGAATCCTGGGATTTGTAGTTTATTGAGCAGCAGAACTCTGACAGAAAAGGCTAAAGATCTCACAAAACTACAAATCCCAGAATACCACAGAATAGAGCTATGAGAGATAAAGCGGTGTCAAACAGCATTAAAGTGCAGTCTGGGTTTAATCTGAGACGTGGTGCTGCAGTGCTAAACAGACAAGGGTGGCCAGAGAGGTCCTCCATTTGCAGGACATGTCCTCCATTTGCACCTTCTGCCCAGGAGAGAAGCCCAAGATGTCCTCCATTTAAAGCATGACTCAAAAGAACAAATTTACATCTATATG
The DNA here is from genome assembly GCF_019175285.1 of Sceloporus undulatus. Taxonomy (NCBI): domain Eukaryota; kingdom Metazoa; phylum Chordata; class Lepidosauria; order Squamata; family Phrynosomatidae; genus Sceloporus; species Sceloporus undulatus. The sequence goes on from NC_056522.1 coordinate 263,946,137, forward strand.
ACTGTTTTTAATTTCTATTTTGTCATGTCCCCCTTTTCTCCTTGAAGGCCCCTCATTTTAAAAAAGCATGGATTCACAGGCCTATAAATCTAGAGGAGCATGGAGCCCATGGGTGCTTCTAAGCTTTCCTTGGGGCTGGCCCATGTCCTCCACTGCTTCCTCCCTCAGTGCAAGGAAGGGAAAGGCTGGGCTTGGCAACTCCACTTTCTAATTAACTATGTTACTCCAGCCACAAGGCATTGGTTGGGTCCCTGACTCCCCTCCCTCTCTCCCAGAATTCTGGAGCCATGGCAGTTAGAGCAGTCTCAAACCGGACTATTTCTGCAGTGCGGAGGAGGAGGGGGAGGAGGAGGAGCAACGCGGCCCTCCCCCCCCCCCCCCCCCCCGCGAGGGCCTAGGATAATGAGCGCGCGCGCGCCTCTGCTCACCTGCAACGGCGGCGCTGGCCACCAGGAGACACGTCGGCTTCGCCACGCGCTCAGACATGGCGGTGCTTTTGGCGAAGGAGGATGTAGCCACCTTCCCTCTCACCCGCTTCAGCGCTCCCCGAAATCCCTCCGCCGCACTGCCTGCCTGAGGCCCAGCTCCGACTGCGCATGCGTACCCTCTTGTGTCTTTCCAAGTGGGCCCTTAAGCACTGGTTCCCAATCTTTTGGTGTTTTTCATTGTTTTGGACTTCATTTCCCAGACGCAGCAGCCACCTTGGGCCACATTGAGGGACTCTGGGAGATGAAGTACAAGAATATGAAGTACAAGATATATGAAGGGGTTGACCTGAATATAGTGGTCCCTCCACAGTCATAAAATCATAGAGCTGGAAGTAGGCCTGAAACCTCCCCAAACTGAGCTCTTTTAAGGGATTTTGGACTCCAGCTCCCAGAATCCCTGACTATTGGCCAACGTGGCTGAGGCTCCTGGGAGCTGAAGGCCAAAATTTCTCCTAAAGACCACAGTTTGGGGACCACTGCCCTAGAATGAGTGAAAGGGAAGCAGCCCCTGGGACTGCCTCGCCCATAGCCCCCTCACCATCTGAATTCTTATGCTTGGTTGAAAGGCTTTGCCTTTTAGGCTTTTTTTTTTTTTAGGCATTTATACCCCGCCCTTCAGCCCTAATGGCTCTCAGGGCGGCTTACAATTATTATTTTTGATCAGACAGTTCCCTGTCCTTAGGCTTACAATCTAAAAGACACGAAACAAAAGGAAAAGGGGATGGTGGAGGGAAAGGGGATGAGGTCCAGTGGTTCTTCTCTCCCTCTAAGGCCTGGACCAAGGCAGATGGATTGGAGGGAGGGCTCTTCCTTCTTCCAGGCTGGTCCTGATGGAGCTGGACCTGCCATGCCTAAGTGGGTTTATTTTTAATTCTGAGACATATGAGAACAGAAAAGCATCCTTGTTTCCTTTCTCTTTCCTAGTTATACTGTATTAGTGCATCAATGAAATGGCACCTTGCACTAAAGCACTACAAGTGTATCTACACTGGAGAAATAATGCAGTTTGACACCACTTTGACTGCCATGGCACCATCCTACAGAATTCTGGGATTTGTAGGTTTGTAAGGGGCCAGTGTTCTTTGGCAGAGGTTAAAGACCTTGTAAAACTACATATCTCAGGATTACATATGATGGAGCTGCGGCACTCAAATTGGTGTCAAGCCGCATTATATCTGCAGTATAGATGCACTCTTCAACATTAAGATATTTTTTAAACAGAGAGGGAAACTCTAGAATCACTTTAGCAAAGCATGCTCTAGTTTTAAAATATCGATAGAAAAGGTCTGGTTTATATCCAACAAACTGAGACAAACAGACCCAAAAATAATGAAATGGAGATGGAAGCAGAGGCGACAACAGCTGACAAAACCCAAGGAGCTATATCACAAGAACTCAAATGTCATTGCTCTTCACAGTCTGGAAAAGCCCATTAGCTGGTTATTTTAAAACGTAGTGCATTGTTATCTTTTAAGCTGGTTTGGGGGCTTCTCACTGGTTGCTTAACAAACATGGAGGGACGTGTCTGGAGTAGTACATCTGTTCTGTTGGTTCTCATTAACTATGTTTTCAGATTGAAAAACACATACTAATTGATACACAACCTTCTCAGTCTATTTCTCTGCTCAGAAAGTTTTGCATGTTTTTAAAGTTTTGGTTTCATTCATTTAATTCACACCAATATACAGTTTCTAAAGACTAGGATAATTGAGTTCTAGAATTAATGATGTCACAGTTAGCAGTGTTCCTTATTCACAGGGTACCAAACAGGTCCTATTTTCCACAGGATACCTGTGATTTCTTCTAGAGACGATCTGCGCTTGCCAGTTAGATCTACGTAAGCAGTTTGATCCCTGTAAAATTGCACTGACAGGTTGGTAACCATGAGATCCATTTGGTGGTTTCTAGAATCTAAAACATGTCTAATTTGGCTTATTTTCATTTCTGATGTAAGCATTATACATTCTGGTAATATGACTAGTGTCTTTGTTAGGAAAATGCAGTTATTACTAGTGAGCTCCTTTCAAAAAGGCCATGATTGCTGCCAAAGATGATGCTAAATTAATTTAGTTTCGCTCACATGGCGAACTCTTCTATAGCCTAGTCCAAAACCTGACTTGCTATTACCATCCTACTGACGTGAAAGTGACTAGCCACTACTGGCTCTTTCCCATGCCTTAAATAAAGCACATCTACCCACTTGTTCCTATTTCCATAACTGTAAGCATTGTATTATATCAGGATGAGTAATTTCACACTGACAGAATTGTGACTTTTGTTATTGCTTCCATATAGCTCTCTTAAAATAACTTCTTCTCCTCTTTCTTAAGTTGCGTACTTTCCAGTTCCCTCAATACTCAAACAGGTCCAAGCCAAACAATAGCTGCTACATCATCTTTTGAACTGGGAATAGAGAGGAAGGTAGGTGCATAACATAACGCAACTCACAAGAAACAGTTACAGGGATGCTCTCAGCGATGTACAAATGACAGTGACTGGGCTTGGGTTGACCAAGGGGTTAAGACAAATTTGTGCCCAAACAGATTAGCATATCCAGATGTGAGCTCTGTTGTTTGCAACATGGACATGTCAGGCAGAAATTCTGGAAGACTGTCAGTTTTCCCCCTATCTTTTGTACCATTTAACATCACACAGAATTTATTCTTTAGCCAAATTGAGAGCTCACAATACTAGTCTGTTTTATGAATGTTCTAATCTGAAGCAGATTTCTATCAAACCTAACAACAACCCAAGATAATGGTTGATCCATATTTGAAGTGAAAGGCAAAAGGGGCATCGAACTGTTAAATTCTTGTATCATCTAAGTGGCAAAATAATAATTGCAAAATGAAAATAAATAATAATTTAGCTTGGTACTAATGTAGGACAGTAGTAAATATAAGAGAACATATAAAGGGATGCTTGCTATGGTATTTGATTGAAATATTTCTTTCCATTGTAAGTACTGTACACTTTTAAAACCCACAACAATTGTATCCTGATCATAAATGGTTCTTTATATCTTTCACATGTTAAATAAATTATATTTTATTCTTGTAAAGCTCTCAGCCATTTTGCATCACATACATTTCTGTAATAATAGGCATATCCATAGTGGACAGATTATATTTGTTTTCATGGCTGCACCTTATGAAATCCTGGGATCTGTAGTTTGGTGAAGTAGTAAGGATTCTCTGCTAGAGAGCTCTTGTGCAATCACAAAATTGCAGGCCTATAATAAATTACCAGCTATTTACAATGTAAACTTGGAAATGCATAGGGAATACATGGTAATTCAAATCTGCCTCAATACACTCTATGAATGCTAGCAAAATTTCAGACAATATTCAAACAGGCCAGGCAGATAAAAAGTAACATTGGTCACGTGAGGTACTATGCAATATCTATTGTGTGTTCTCTTCCATAGTGAATAGCAGTTCTAGCCCAAGTGGAGGATGTATGTCAAGAATTTCCCAATTCTCCAGCGACTGAAGAGGGATGAATTCTATGACCAAGGTGATGCCAGTTGAATGCAACCCAGTCTCATACCTCTTTTCCTTGCAAGTAATCTCCTCTGTGTTTAGGAGCTTGCTCCCAAATAAGTGGAATTCTGTTGTTGTGTGCCTTCATGACATTGCCGACTTACTGAACCCCTAATGCTCTTCTGTGCAAGATTTGATCATTGGGCCGGGGGGGGGGTTGATTTCCTCTGAGGCTGAGCGAATGTAACTTGCCCTAGAACATCCAGTGGGTTTCCATGACCAAACTGAATTCAAACCCTGGTTTCCCAGAGCCTAGTTTCCCTAGTGCAAGACTCAAACCACTGCACCACGTTGACTCCTTCTGAGAATTTGTCCCAATGTTTACAATAAGGACAAAATCTGGCTCATGCCTTAGATATTCTCCTAAAACAGGGTGGAAAGCATTTGGATCACAGGACACACATGGACCACAGAGGACATTTTGTTTGTTTCAGCCAAAATCATAAAGTGGCACTCTAATTCCATTTTAGCAATGTTCTATGGAAACCTGAGACCTTAAGGAAATATATTTATAATTCTCAGCCAGAGAACTTTAGTGCCCCTCCCAAACTATAAAGTACAGGATTCCATTAGTATATTGCCAAGGCACTTCAAGTGGAGTCATAGTGGCATAATTGTGTTAGTGCGATAGGGGCCATGGTGAGTTGCCATTCTTGGAACCCTCCAGGAATGCCTATTTACCTTTTCAATAATTCACTGGAGTCATCTACACATTCGAAACATTTTTAAAATGCTTTTAGCAAACCAGAAGTAAACTTCTGATCATATCCAGTTTCGATTTATTTTTTTCCTCAGTGCAGCCCCTGGTGGGTATCACAGCCAGGAAATGGTCCTCTAGATCCCTGGAACTTGGAGCCTAAGATGATAAACCCTGAATTAATTTTAACATCTGATTTCTGTACACTTTCAAAATAAACTTGAAGTTGACAGGAACAGAATCAGAAATAGTCATGGCTATTTTCCTTTTCCTTTTGTAGCTGAATGAGAGCTGGTTCAAGCTAGGGCTGACCATGACTAAGTTTTATAATGTATTTACTTTAAAGATTTATATACTATTTTTAGATCAATTAGCTTTGAGAGTGTACAGATTACAACAAGGGAACAATATTCAATTATAGTTGGCCCCATAGACAACAAATTTTACAGCTGCATTATGGATAGTAATGGATAATTTTAATGTCTGTGAGATGAATAATTCTGTATTTGTTTCTTATCTTTTCCTTACAGCTGGAAAATACATCTTAGGTGCCATTATTGCTGGATGCATTTTCTGGGGCTTAGTTTATGGTCTGCTTATTTGGTATTTTAGATGGTAAGTAAACACGTTTCTCCAATTTGGACTGAAAATACATAATGTCCATATATGGATACAGCCTAGAAAAACACCAGATACCACTTTTGCTCACCAGATACCACATTTGCTTCAAATGTGCAATTGTAGGCAAACTGATTTCTTGTAACAATATTTTAGAGCATACCTTAGTTGTGCTGGACTGCAACTCCGTAGCCAGTATGGAAGGCCCCTGGATCAGAATAAAACTACAGTAGCATATATTCTTAGATGCCAGTTTTAACTTTCAAAGGCTTTTATTCAGCATGTTTTACATGCAAAAGATTTTAATTTTTTATTTAAACCTAGCTGCTTAGATTGGTGCTTCTCATGGTATCTAATATTGGGGGGGGGGGCTCCCCCTCCCAACATTCTGGGAACTGGAACCATATTTGTGTCCATTGGCTACAATGGTTTCTTTCTTTCCTGGAAAGTCTACTTTTCTACTTTTGATGAAATGATTACTAGAGACATTCAAACATTTCCTGGAACGTTGCTAGGGACTAGTAGCCTATGACTGAGTAGCCTTGACTTTTACATTATCCTACCACTGTAAACTCAGAAAAGAAGCCAAAAGAGAGCAACTCTATCAAAGCACAGAGTCTAAAACAGTTTTTTTTTCAGGTTTCATATGCTGGTCCAAAGCTGGTAATCATTTGCCAAAGATGGCTATATATATATATATATATATATATATATATACAAATTATAAGAAATAAGTAATTCATAGTCACCATTTGTTTTTAATGAAATACAAGGGCAAAATACAAGCAGTGGAGGAGGAAAGAGTTTGAAAGCAAAAACTAGCTTGTATCTTTGCTTACTGCTTCTTGATCTTTAGAGAAATTTAGCTGACCTCCACCTCCTTTCACAGGTTTTCCAGCTCCAGTTTGTTCCTTAGTGTGGTTCAGACTTCCACTTAATTTCTCTTGTGGCTTAAGGCTGGCAATCTGAAGTGCTTTACATGACCTGTTTTGTTCTGAAAACTGTTCCTGATATTCAAGTATAGAAACACACGTAGTTGTTCTTAGGGAAAGCTGCAGTAATATCCTGGTGGCGCAGTGGTTAAGTGCCTATACTGCAGCCACTCATTCACAAACTCACAAGGTTGTGAGTTCAATACCCACTAGGGCAGTGGTTCCCAACCTTCCTAATGCCGTGGCCCTTTAATACAGTTCCTCATGTTGTGGTGACCCAAACCCACAAAATTATTTTCGTTGCTACTTCATAACTGTAATTAAATAGGTGTTTTCCAGTGGTCTTAAGCGACCCCCATGAAGGAGTTATTTGACCCCCAAAGGGGTCCCGACCCACAGGTTGGGAACCACTGCACTAGGGACTCAGGGTTGATTCAGCCTTGCATCTTTCCAAGGGTGTTAAAATTAGTACCCAGTTTGTTGGGGGCAATTAGCTTCACATATTGTAAACCACTTAGGGAGTGCCTAAGTGCACCAATAAGTGGTATAGAGATGTATGTGCTATTGCTATTGCTATTGTTATGATTGGCATATGAATGGATCAGAATTTACCTATCTGCAGGTCACAGTAACCAAGAGCCTGAATTGCACAGGGGAGATGTAACACTCCACCCAAGCAATTCCACCTAATGACTGGGTTTTTAGGCCTGTAGTCCTGCTTGAAAATATCACCATGGTCTCCATTGGCCATTTAGTGGCCAGAAGAAAAAAACCATGCACCCAAGAACCATCTATTTTTACAACAACAGTAGCTGCCCCCTTTCAGGGCCTTCCAGATGAAGACCCCCCCCCCCAGCTTCAACCAGTTCGTTCATGGGCACCCTCCACTCTCCCCCTTCCACTAAATTGCTGAGGAAACCCACACCTGCTCTTTGCAGCAGGCTTCCTAGGTGTGGATTCATTGTGCAAAGAGCTACCACACAATGATCAGAAAGGGGTATACACTCCTCAAAGATTCCAGCTGTCACCTCTCAGTCAGCTGCCCAACTGCCCTGACTATCCTGTCTGTATTTCTAAGTACCCATTAAAAAACTGCACTTAATTCCAGGTGTAACAACCTGGTCATTGTTTACTTAGCCTAGAACAAGAGAGAGGTCAAAGTCAAGAGCACTTCATTTTACCAATAATCATTTTCCTGTCTTTACCATTAACATTTCATCATTGGAGGGAGGGGGCGTACAGGCAGTCCTCCATATCCATGGATTTTTTTTTTATCCACAGCTTCAAGCATCCACAGCTTGAAAATATTTAAAATATATATTAATTCCAAAAAATAAACCTTGCTTTTTCCATTTTATAAGGGGCAGCATTTTACTGTGACATTGTGTATAATGTGACTTGAGCATCCACAGATTTTGTTATCCATGGGGGGTCCTGGAACCAAACCCCAGTGGATACCAAGGGGCCACTGTATTTCATTTCCATTCTTCTCCTGGTAGTTTCACTCTTGAAATATATGGTGTAAAGCCCCAATATCATAATTTGTCTGCTGCCACTCCATCATTATTGGCTTCTGCTCTGCTGGGTGGAGATTATTTTTCTATTATATGTGCGGCTACTCATGTCTTACAGGGAGATGCAGTGACAGAATGATGTGAGTTGTTGGGTTTTGCAACAAACTTTTGGTGGAAATCATGAATTGTTCTACATGATGTGTAAACAAATGTACTTGGTATTCTTGAGCTGACTGTGTAAAAAGACTTTATTAAGGGCACAGGGCTGAGGTACAAAGTGGCTCAAACAGTCTCAAAGGAATTAGCCAAAGCACATTGTAAAACCATGTGGATGTGATGCTAAGAAATGTGATAGGGAATAAATTCCCTTATTTAGGGAATAAAGAGCAGACCCATCCTATCCCCCTATCCCATATTTTAAACGATGTATTCTTCCATATTCCTGTTTGTAGCCACAACAAACATTGTTAATATGCACAGCAGTGGTTGGGTTGGGGGGGAGGGCTGCAGTTGAATCTAACTCTTACTTGTATCTCAAACTCTTCCAGTTCTTTATTACCTCCTCTGAAGACCAGAAGTGTGTCCATTCCCCTTTAGTATAACTGGCTGTACACACAGATGGAAATGAACCACACAGAGCCAAACATTTTCTGTAGAACTGCTGGTTGATAAAGGTGGCCACCAACCTAGATAGCTTTGTGAGGGATATTTCCCAGCACACTTTGGGTCTGATTGGTGGCCATTTGAATGGGAGAGGCGCATATGTAGTGCATCCCACTCACTGCACAGTTGGGCAAAGCTCTTCCTTATACAACATCTAAAAAAGTACTTACATTGGTGTAATTCTAGTTACACCAGTGTAAGTCCCCAAGATGATTCTGGCTGTTGTCTTTAATTCACTAATCAATGTTCATTACAGACTAGAGAGAACAAAACTGTTATGTAAAATTGAATGTGGTGCTAAAAATAATATTTTAAATCTTTCTTCCAGGAGACTTGAGAAAAATGAGAGACGCAACAGATCCAAAGGCAACTCAATATAGTTTCACCTATGTCCCCACCCTGCTTTTGTCAATGATAATATAATATTATATATCAATATAATAAAATTTGAAAATATGTTGCCAGCAGAGGTGTTCAAAATATTGTTTGAGGTGACTCCTTACTCTGCTTGGTTCTTTGCTATATTTTTCTCCTCTCCACTGAATCCATAAAGCCTTGAACAAACAGCAGCGATGTTTGCTATTTTCCATTTCCAAAAATCCCTAAAATAAGGCATTCTTTCTGCCTTTGTATTTTGGATACATGTTTAGAAAGAAATCATGATCTTAAGATCAAACTGCATGCCATCTTAATTAAATATGTGTCCGCTATAAAAAATGGCTAGCACTACAGGAATTGTATATGTAAACTCAAGCATAAAAAATGACTATCACTATAGGAGTTGTACAATATACATATATATATAGTTTATTTCACATAATCCTGATAAAGAGTTACAGGTATATTGGGAATCATTTACAGTTCCATAGTATATGGAGTGGCCATATAGCTTCTGATGCAAACAACATACGGTGTGTAAAGCGTACACATTTCCAATCAACCAACCCGCCATTCACACAATGGATTTTCAAAGCTAATACTAGATTCAGCTACGTAGGAAAGCCTTGAGAATGCTAGGATACAGCGTTGGGTGTCATACAACACTGTAGGTCACAATGGGACAAGCTAAACTACTTTAATTTCAATCTAGTATTTCTAGTCTACCTGCATTATTGCATTTATACGCATTTTAAAATTCAAATAAAAGAGAGTACTATATGGGAAAGGAAAAAATTATTTGCTGTTTTAGGAGCTGAGCTGCAGCCCATACAAAGTGTCCGTAGAAGCATAGGCAAGATTATAAATTCAAAAGAGGTACAAATTAATTGTCTAGCTTAGTTTGTTGGTAAGTTTCCATTTCCCTTTGAGAAATGTTTTTTCCCGACAGCTGATTCCAAAAGAATTGTTTTTTAAAAAAATCCAAATCTGTATCTTATACACAGGCCCAGGGTGATAATTGGGTCTGTTTATCAAGGGAAGAAATCAAGATGTTAATTGACAAGTTTCACTTTTTAAAAAATTATCTTAAAGATGATTAGAGTTAGTGAGAAGACCCTTTTGAAATACTTTTTTAAAAATAATTTATTTTTGTAATGACATTTGCTACAGGGATCATCTAGTATACTTTTACTATTTTATTTGAGCGTCCCTAAGCAGATAGTGAACATTCTGAGTGAATAAACTAGCATTTCCCATTTGCAAGTATGTTTTTCCCTTTGACCACTTGTTTAGGAAAAGACATAAAAATTAAAAGAAGGGCGGGAGTCCAGCTCAGGTACCAATAAAGACATTACAAAAGGATTACTCAGACACTCTCCTCGCTCTCATGTTATTTTGGAGACTAGTTGGAGTTACAGTGGTAGAATAATTGACCAATGATTGCATTTGGTTGCAACATGCTAGGCAACACTGAATTTGATTTTGCCCAACTAGCTATTGCAACAAGTCTTAATTATAAATACTGTATAGTGACCCCATAAGTAGTAGTTATGACCAGTTAAATAAAGCAGTTAACAAGCTGCTTCAAACCAAGACATGGCCTTCAGTTGTTGGAAAACAACAACAAGGCTATTTTCACATACAAGACAGCTAGAGATCCTGTCCTCCTCGTATTACAGATGAATGCTATTAATAGGGGGGAAATTTCAAAAGAAAAACAAAGTATGCATCCCAATGCAGGTTTCAAAGTACAGTAAGAGGAGAATTCAAGCTCACACTAAAAATGATCTTAGCATCTAAACAAAATGGAAGTCTGCCTAGAGGGGGTAGGAGGAGTTCCATTGTGTGGAGAAACCGGAGTGGAATTCAGGAAGAAGAAGAATCACTTCTAATTCAGACTCCATGCAACAGGTTACTGGCAGAGCTTCCATGGAAGAAGGGGAAGGGTCAGGGAAGACAGAAAAAGTGAAAGACGGATGAAGCTAGGGCACTGCAGGAGTAGAAATGTCTCCATCTCACATTTTGAGATACACCACCTTGACAAAAGCTGTTGTTTCAGGATGTAGCCACACTGCAACATTAAAGAAGTTTGACACCACTTTAACTGCCATTACTCTATCCTACAGAATCCTGGGATTTGTAATTTGGCAAAGCATTCAGCCTGGTCTGTCAAAGAGCTCTGGTGCCTCACAAAATGACAAATTCCAGGATTTTGTAGGATAAAGTAATGGCAATTAAAGTGATGTCAAACTGATTTAATTCTGCAGTGTGACTACACATTCAGATTCAAACTACATAAGACATCAGCCACATGTGGTTTCCCTCCACTGCCAGCCACTGTGTCCAATAACAACAAAAGTGTGGAGTAGCATTTTTAATATAATACTCTCTACTGGTTTTCCACTTCCAGATTATTCCCATACACACAGAATTTGGAAACATTACTCTTTTTGACTACAATTCCTAAATTCATCCAATCAGCAGCAGCCACACTTGCTGGGGATTGTAGATGTTGTAGTCAAAAATGCAACTTTGAGCTCTGGATGCATGCACAGTCTCTCACAAACCTCACTCTTACTCTTCAAGAGCCCTTCCACACTACACAGTCATAGCACTTTGATACCATTTTAACTGCCATGGCTGCATCCTATGGGACACTGGGGTTTGTACTTTATTTATTTAAAGTATTATTATTGTAAAATATTATATTTAAAATATTATTTAGTTTATATGCTACCTTTTCCCTAAATTGTAACCCAAGGCAGCTCACAATGGTTTGATCAGAGGCACTAGAGGAGCCCTCTGGCTGAGAATCCTAAACTTCAAATCCCAGGATTCCGCAGGAAGTTGCCATGGAAGTTAAAGTTGAATCATAATGCTATACATCAATAGTGTGAATGGGCTCATTGTCACAAAGGGAAAAGAAGCAGGCCCCCCATGTAGAGCTAAAGGGGACTAAGAAAAGTACTGTAATTTTAAAAGCAGAAAACCAGCCGAGGAAAGCCTTAAGAAGATGTCCTTCACCATCTTCTTTTTCTTCTTGCTGGAGATTCTTGGATGGATGTTTATACCAAAGAAACATTTGTCTGAGAGAAACTACATGGAAAAAAGGATAAGAGAGACATTGAGAGTGAACCTCTAACGGTGCAGTTGGAGCATTTTTCCCTTCAGCATAGGCAACAGCAGTGTTATTTCTGAGCCAACTTTAAACACCAGTTTCATGCATCCATTAAAGTCATCTCAACAAGTTCACAGCAGCTTCATTTACTCTTAATTGCCTGGCTGTACTCCATATGGTGAAAAGGTGGTCCTTTCCTGCCCTAGTACTGCCTGCTTTCCTGTCCTCTTCCATTCCTCCTTCTGCCTGTTTTGTTCCATGGGGGAAGTTTCTTGTAGTCAACACCATCTGTCTGTCCACAAGCAGCCCAGCTGCAAGAGCTGTGCTTGCACTGTGTATACCCAACAGTATATAGATCAGACCTATAGTATTAGTCACCAAGCAAATCAGCCTGCAAGCCTGTGCTCACTTACCTGACAGTGAGTCTCATTAATCTCAGAGGTTGGGGGGCTTGCCCCATAGGCTCAGAGGAAGGATGGAGAAAAATTAAGTATACAAAAAAAAAAAAAACACTTGATGGGCTGTGTAATAACAGTGCACCTGTTGTACACTTCTTCTTCTTTTTTTTTTTTTTTTTGGCCACTATCAAAGACTTTTTTTTGGTCACTATCAAAGCTTGGCAAAGACAATCTCAAAATAATGTTAGAAAGACTAGCTTGGAATAAAGTTATCAAATCTTAAACAGAGCCCAGCGCCCACAGAGGTCACAGTCTGACCACTCTTTAAATGAACTGCGAAAGTTATGATGTGGTATGTCCCTCGTTGCTCAGCTTCTAAGTATACACAACACTTGCGCATTCTCAGGGCTGTGCATTAGGAAGCTTGCCTGACTTTGCTTCGTAGCATGATCAGCACTAACCCACTGCAGGATCTATACTGCCATCAAACACAATTTCTATGAAGAAATTGAAAGACATATGACTATTGCACAAATTCCAAATGCACAGTCTCTGAGTCAGAGCTGCATTGTCATAAGGAGGGTGAGGGTCTTTTTGCAGGGGGCAGGTCAGAGATGTTCCATAAGAAACCCATGCCACAAATCAGCTCAGGTCTTGTATCCATATAGCCACCAATGCAGAAGTGCTGAAGAGCAGCTGTATCTGCCAGACAGAGGTTAACAGTAACTTTGTGTTTCCCAAAGATCATCAAAGGCCCAGAATGACACCACCATCAGGTCTACACATGTGAAACCTTAGGAAGGAGTAAGTTTGTGTATGGTGCCACACACATGTACATACACAGCTTATCTCTATGTATACTGCTATTTTTTTTTTCTGGCTACACTACATGAATATCTTGGTTTACTGTTTTGAAAGGGACTTCCCTAAAAACAGATGTTTTCAACTCCTAGCACTCCTAGATGGATTATTGTACATTCATCAATAGGCTAACCATACATTCTTTTATTGCGAGGAAAACATGGCTTGGGGCAGGTGTTGTGTGACAGCATACAAATGGCACAAAACAGGGACACTTTGTGTGAATGCAGGTGTGCAAATAATGGTTGCCTGGTGCTTTTTTGTACAAAGAACATAGGTTTTGTAGCCTTACAAAAACGTCAGGAAACTGTAGTATAGATACACAGATATTCTCAAATAAGGCAGGGCTAGGGAAGGTTGTATACATTCACACAAGAATACAGGTGTTTTCATACTGGGGGCGGGTTCCAGAGAATGATTCTAGACAGTAGAAAGCTGCACTACTAAGCAATGGCTGTTGGCGAATGATTCCCTTATAGACTTAACCTAAATATGAGAGAAAGAGATAAAGTTCTTTAAGATGATGAACTGTAGTCCTATCACTGTCACCACATAATTTGATTCTGGGATCAAGTTATGGGTCTGGAGTTAGAGAGGCTAAAAATGCAGAAAATCTAACACTCAGATTTCACTTCTGACCAAGTTCACACAACAATTAAAACTTGCTTGCTTTTCTGGTTTGATCTGAAAAAGGCTTTATGAAGACTAATTTAATTAATTAATATTAATGACTACTCCTAATTCTTCTCCTCCTCCAAGACTGAACTGACGCTAATCGCCACTTTCACACTGGTACAGTCCAAGCAAAAATAGATATTCTAATGCAAGCTTCTTGTTTGTCTTTTCATCATTCCCACATCATCTTCCAATGTTCTTGCGATCCTGGAAATATCTTTGGAAGATATATCCAATAAAAACACCTGCTTTTTTCAGTTCTTTCTTGAAGTTTGATTTTAATTTTTTCAGGAAAGTTACCACTATCACAATACTGACTGAAGACAGAAGGCATTTCTTGCCCTCTTAAACAATCACCAGTTAAAGTTATAAGGAGAGGGAGGTAGTCCCAATTATTTCAGTTTCCATTATTCCCCACATTATTTTCAATGTTAAATTAATGGGATTATACCCTTCCTTTGAACACCTCCAGTATTACCTGTGGAGTTGGGAATTATCGACCATCCAAAGATCATCCAGCCAGTCCAAAAGAGCTTGGTGTTGTGAGTAAGAAAGCTTTATACTGTATTTTTTCCTTATTTTCTCTTCCACTTCATTAATTGCACACAATGATGTGATGCCTTCTAGGGCAAAACACCAGCATTAGTTCAAAATCCATACACACAGAAAGGTTTATGAACTTCCACAGGTTTCAAATCACATTGATTTAAATATTTGGAAAGTTTAAAATGTTTGGGTAACAACATTCTACAAAGATAGCTTGCCACCACAAGACCAGTTATTTCAAGGTTGCACTTGACATACAGCAGAAAGGTGCAGAAAGAAAGCTCTAGGAAGGTCCAGTGTCAACTCAAATTAATGGCCTGGTGGTGTTTCAATTATTTGTTCTAGATGTTTTCATTACTAGCTTTGAGACCCTCCCATCTTCTTTTTGCTGGCCATGAGTGCTACACTGCAGGGTGGAGTGGCAAGCCCAAAACATAATCCTATGGCCTTCGGACTACACTCTGCAGATCCCAATAGGCCATTTTACCCTTTTGAACTTTTGAGAGCTAGCCAGCCAGCCATATTCCAATTAAGACTTTGAAACTTTAGGTAAGAATGCATTTTACTACTTCAATAAAGAGCTGGAGCATGATGAATATTGGAGACACCATTCACTCCTTGCTTGGATTAGAAAACACATTGTCTCCTTATAAATCTTTGTATATTCGTGCTCACCTTTGGTGTGCTAGAACAGAAGTGATAAAGGGCACTCCTGCTGATGAGAAGCTCCTCCTTTCATTGGTTCTACCAAAATCCAATTTAACATAATGCACCACTAAAGGTTTGAACATCTGGATGAAAGGTGGTAAAGGGAGCAATGGAAAGGCAACACAGCAATAGCTTACACTGACCAGAAAAAAACCCCATCTATACACAGTGGTGCAAACCAAGCTATATTACACAAAAGAGCACAAGTGCACTGAGTGCTCACACTAGGTCAACCCCGGCACACATGTTTTGAAGATGACAGTGGCCAGCATTGCCATTTAGCCTACCAAGCGCTCTCTCTATGTACTGTATATTTATAGGTATGTATAGAGTTTACTGCATGCATTTGTTTCAAAAGGAACTGTACATCGCCCAGGGAGTTGCTCTCCCCTGGGCTCCTGGGGGATCTGTTTTGTTTCATTTTTTTCGGGCTAGGATGGCCACGCCTACAATCACCGCAATAGCCGCCACTGCCACTCCTCCAAAGATGATCAGAGGCTTCATGTTCTCAAAGATGCTACTGCCTGGCGATTCCTCTGCGTTGTTCCCTTTGTGCTCAGAGTCAGCAGGAGTATGAGGGGCTCCTTCAGCACCTTCGGAGGCTGCAGGACTGGGCTTTATGTTGCTGTGGTCATTGAGCATGCTTGCCTCATTTGTAGCTGGTGCTCCCTTTTTTGCTGGGATGGTGGGAGCTGGCTGCTCCTTTGAAGGTGCTTCTTTCTTATCAGCAGTTGCAGAAGGAGCGGGGTTGGGTTTCTCAGGTTTTCCTGAGCTGGCAGTCTTGGAGTCGGCTTTGTTTCCACTTCGGATGCTCCCTTTGGACTCCATCCTCTCACCTGTGTAGCAGAGGCTAACTGCTCTCAGGCCAAAGCCAAGGGATGGGCTGTGAAACAGGCTACTGAGGCTGTTCTCTTCACCTGATTCTCACAAGTCAATCCAAAAGGGCTGCTTCAGACAGCTTGATCTTCTATTTCCAAGGAAGGTGTCCTGCTCAGACTATATTCCACCTGGACATGTTATGGAACCTGCAGAACAATGAAACCAAAACAGAAGGGTCAGGATCATCTTTCAGAGGCAGTGTTTCTCCAGTTTTCTAGGCATGGGACGCATGCATTTGGGGGCCCATAATATTTTAGTGACATGTAGCATGCATTCAGTAGTAGCACTAATACTGGACTAGGATTCAGGAGTCCAGGATTTGAATCCTTGCTCAGCCACGGTAACCCACTGGGTGACCTTATCCAACAAGTCACAGTTTGTCAGAGGAAGGCAAGGGCAAATCCCTCTGAACAAATCTGGCCAAGAAAACTCAATGATAGGTTTGCCTTTGGGTTACGGTAAGTAAAAAAAAACACCTGAAAGCACACAACAAGAAAACAGTGCTGCTGTCACAGTCCAGCTTAGGATATCTAGATGTAGCAAATGATGACCAATGATATAGTACAGGGATAAGCACACAATGCAGGTCAGAGGTTTTGAAACTTCTCCACACCTTTGGTGGTCTGTGCAGCAACCAGAATTGATTCTATTGATGACTGGGAGTCAGTTCTAGTAACAATTAGCTGGGGTTTTCTTGCTCTTTCTGGGTAACACCAGAAAACATTATTTGCAGGCCAAAATGGGGCACTGGTGGTCTATTTCTGAGGAGAGAAGCATTTGAGCTGATTTTTTTTTTAAAAAAATGAGATGCAGTGGTCAAAGACCACATATGGCACACTGTTTGCATGATTTAGTATCTATTATGATCTGGATTATGAATCTGGAGAACAGGGTTTGAATCCCCACTTGACCACAGAAACCCACTGGGTGACCTTAGGCAATTCACAATCTCGTAGCCTCAGAGTGTAGCAAAAGCAAACCCTCTCTCAACAAATCTTGTGGATTAAACCCTGTGAAACCCTTGCCTTAGGGTCACCATAAGCTGGAGACAAGTATGATCTATTTAGTATTTATCTATATTATCTGTTATGGCTAGAGATGCCTCTGCTTTGTAATTTGCAAAGGAGGATGGTACAATTTTACTTCTACAGCATTTACTTTGCAGTGTGTGTTGCTAAGCATGTTTTGAAAGCTTTGGTGTGCAAACTACTGTATCAGAAACAGAAAGAAGCAAGAAGAGGGAGGGGATGATATTATGCCACTGGCACAACAGTCTCTTCTACAGGAAGTTCACCAACAACATTCTGGAGTTTGGGAGGAATTTCTCTTAATTTCGAATGAAAAGAAAGTGGGGCCGGAATGCATTCATGTGAATTCGCTAGTTCAGCAAATTTACGTGAATGCAAATTGCGTTCGAACTGACTTCCCATTGCCCCAAAATAGCTTGCCATTGCCCGAAATTGCATGTGGTAGTCTATCACACAATGACGTGAAACCCTATGATTGCGTTCGGATTGCCATTGGATTATACTTCAAATTTCCCTTGTCTGATAATGTCTTCTTTCTTTGCAAAGTTTATTCATCTATTTTATGCCTTGACCCAGAAGTTTTTAATTGTTTTTAAGCTTTTTCACTGCTTAATTAATCTGCCCTATGTTTTTCATTTGGACTTGTTTTATTCATGTTATTGTTAACTTCCATGAAGGCGCGGGAGGAGGGTAGAAATCTAGTGAATAAATAAAACAGCTTAGATATATACTCCACAGAACTCAAAGCAATTTATGCCTCATTGGATAAAACTATACTTTAAGTCATAAAACATGTAACTTGCTTACAAAAATTCTCAGGTTCAATTTCTGACATCTCTAATCTGAAAAGGCCCTCTGAAACCCTAGAAGGCAATTATTGCATTCAGTTTTGGGTAGATTCTTGCTGACAGAGCTGGGAAAAGTTACTTTTTGCACTACAACTCCATGAATACCTCACCAGGTACCATGGGCACCACCCATGCTGGCTGAGGACTCTCAGAGTTGTATCGTCCTTTCAGGTATGGCTGGCCCCATTAACCAGTATGAATTAAAACACACCTCAAATTTATATAAATTCAGAATTGCTCATATTTTGACTCTGAAACTTGCTTCAAAAGCACTAGAACAAATCACACTAGAACATCAGCGTCTGTACAAATAACTAACTTGTGAAATAATTGTGTGGTGTGACATTTTTATTGTGTTTTTCAAGCATTTTTGCACTACTCAGTCCAAACAAGAAAATACTACTGTCTGTCTATGTTTCTTGTTCAGGGAAAATAACAGCCACTAATATTCCACTCCAAAAACCGCATTTGTTGAAGGCACCTTGCTGAGATTCTTCAAGTATTATTGAAGGACAGATCTAGGTGTTGGCAAGGCAGAGCTTCTATTCATCAGAAAAATGCCTTATATGAAATATAATGTAATACAAATTAAGTGAAGTTAAATGGTTTAGGTTACTCTTCATCTGCACTTACTTTGAATAAGTAAAAATACATCTGAATGCAAAGCCAGTCCTACTGTTAGGCAGAGCAAGAAGGTGGTAGACATTCAGAATCAGCAGCAAAGTGTTGGAAGAGAATGCTGTGTGCCATATGGCCTGTTCAGCACTCCCTCAATTAGCTTGTTGTTTTCAGGCACAATGGAAGATGCTGTCCCTTCACCGGCATGGAAGAAAGATGAATTGTCCTCAGCACATGGAATGAGGGAAGGCACCATTTTGTTCATCACTTCTGGGAGCAAAATGTTTTAGCTCAACTATGGCTGTGGATCTCTATGATTCTGGATAAAAGACTGGACCATGAAAAAAATCTCCCCCCAAACTGTGGTAGGATAACTGCAGACAGAAAGGAATGGGAGTTAGCTATCCAACCTGGTGTTCTCCAGACCTGCTGGACTACTATGCTCATAGCCAGTCTGGAGGGCACAAGGTTGGAGAAGCTTCAGTGGGTACACAAGGTACAAAATTGGTATGCTTGCAAATAAAGAGCAAGCAAGAAGTGGCCCTCACCACTTATTACACAGGCCTACAAAACTGAGGGTCATTAAACCTTTTTTTTAAAATGTATGCTGGTTTTATAGAAATTTGGCATTTGATATCCCGAAATTATTGCAGATTTGCTCCATCACAATACAGGGATTTGTTTAATAACTTGTTTTCACGTTTCTATGTTTTAATATGTGACTGAATGAAAGGATCCTCCTGCAAAGAAATATGCTTCACAGAGTAAGAAAGGGGTTCAAGTGTTCTAATAGACTTTCAAAATACTTTAATTCACTGATAGAAAACACAAAAATCAGTTCAGTGCACTAAAAGAAATTGCACTGGAACATCAGCGTCTGTTCTTAATCAAAGCTAAGTAACAACTGAATAGATATAGATAATGAATTTGTGAAAGAACTGTCTGGTATGACATTTTTATTGTGTTTTTCAAATTCAGCACCCAAAAATACATTAAAAAGAACAACAACATTGAAAAAAGTTTTTAATCACAAGCTTGTGTCATCTCTCCCTTAGCCCTCAGGATTTTCAGTGCCCTGTGGAGGGCTTTTGTACTATCAAAACTAAATATAGGCCTATTAGTATGACTAGCTAAAAATATGAAGTTCTTGGCAATCCTTCCCTATTATCTTCTTTTGATGTTATTTCAATCTGAGATGAAAACAAGCAGGGAAAGTTGATTTACCTCTTGTTACCATCTCTATATAGACAAATGTCTATTCAATGCCATATTTAACTATATTCTCTCTTTGAAGACAAACATACAGACAGGCAATAATAATAATGACAACATCAACAATAACCTCTACTGCACATCACATGCTTTCAGCCTCAAAGGAAAGCAAAGGCAGACCCTGTCTGAAGAAATCCTGCCAAGAAAACTGCATGATAGGGTCACCATAACTCAAACAACTTGAACACAGGCAAACAGACAACGGCTCAGCGACTGACTATCCCAAATGTTTAAACTGATCCTCATTGTTGCCATATCACAATGTGTGTTTGTAAGAAAACAATAGTGCACACACTAGTGGGAGGGGATTTATAACATTTGCAAATGTTTATATAATTTGAATAATTTAATATGGCACCCGGTGAGGTAGTTCATGGTATCATCCCCATTGATCTCCTCCTATAACACACCATATAGAATCCTTAGTAATGTTTTTTGTACTAGTGTTACCCATAAATCATAATTCCCATATATCACTGTCATGGTAATATGTAATCTCTATATGTAATTGAATGTAATGGTAATAGCAGCAACATAAACAACTATCAAAATTAAAATTATACCTTTATATTACAATATCATATGTTCAGCCTAAAAGATTGTATTTATAGCGCTGTGTACATTTACAGTGCTTTATAAATAAAGGTTAATAATAATAATAATAGCCTAAATATGTTTACATATATATATTCATGTGGTTAAAGTGAAAATTTGGTAAAATGTGACATTTTTAATAAAAGTTTAAAAAATTAAATATTTTGAAATTTATTTTTAATTAAATTTTGAAATTTGAAATTTTACGTTAAAAAAAAAAATCCTGGTGCCTCTTTTCTCTCCTCCCACTGAGTCTCACCCCACTCAGCCATCTCTTCAGTGTTTTAAAGGGGCACAGGCAAATGCCACAGCCTCTTTCTGCCCAAATGCAGATTTTGAAGAGCAGTGGTGTTGCCCCCACTTGGAGGTCCCTGCACCGCCCTAATGATGCCACTGCATTGCTGGGCCCTCAGCAGGTAGCCCTCAGACACTCTCCATAGTCACCCCACACAGTCCAAATGGTCTGTCAAAAGCACAGTCGGCTTTTCTTTCAAAATCCTGACATCCCTACCACAGAACCCTATCCCATAGCTTAGAAAAGTTACTTTTGAAGACTGCAACTTCCAGAATCTTTCAAACCAGTATGGCCACTGTGCTGGCCACAGACCTGCCCCAATACAGTACTTCCATCCATCTATGCATCAATATCCATCCAAAGCAACCTGTTACAAAGCAAATCCATGGAAGCACTGTGCTTTATGTAGAGGATGTCTTAATATTCAACAATTTATACAATGACACTAGCTGGGACAAGTATTTCCAAAATGAGGAGAAAATGCAGAGGATTTTATCTTCTTGGCCAGCGCCACTCCCAAGTTGTAGGAAGGTAGGGTTGCCATAACCCGGTGGGAAGCGTGACTCCCCCGCTTTCTAGGGGGCGTTCCCGGTCCCGTCACACCCTTGGGTGGCTGCCCTGCTGCTTCCCTATATTGTGATGGGCTGGAGCTGGCAGGGGAGGGCTCTGCTGCTCTGCCTTGCCCCTATTGGCCAGCCCTCCCAAGGAGCAGGCTTAGTCAGGCAGGGCTACAAGGCGCGAGGAGGAGGAGGAGGAGCAGGGCCAGGCAGGTCGGCAGCAGCAGTGGCCCCCGCCCGTCCAGGCAGGCCGCTGGGAGAGGGGAGGAAAGGGCCCTGGCCTCTGAGGCAGCCCGGCCTGGGGAAGGAAAGGGCCCTTTCCTGGAACCCCTGCCCCCCAGCCCTCCTCCTCCTGCTGCTCTTGCAAGGAAGGGGCTCTGAAGCGTCAGGAGAGCTGCCTCACTAAAGGGGAGGGGCGCCTCAGGGACCCAGCCGTCAGAGAGGAAGAAGAGGAAGAGCCTCGGCATTTAGGCTCAGAAGAGGAGGAAGGGGCTGGCACCCGGGAGAGGCAAGAGGGCCCCTTCCAGGCCCCTCCTGGGCCCCAGGCTTCCCCCAGGATCACCCCCGTCGGACATTGGAAGCCCCCTCCCTAAGGTCCCCCAAACACACACCCCTCTCCTCTCTAACCCTCTCTCTGACTCCCTCTCCCTCTGTTACCCCACTTTAACTGAGCCCTCTCTAACCCCCTTCTATCTACCACCTTCTCTCCATCTCAACCCCCCTCCAACCCCTCTCTATCTACTCCCCCCTCTCTCTAACCCAGTGATCCCCAAACTGTGCTCTTGAAGTAATTTTGGACTTCAGCTCCCAGAATCTCTGACTATTGAGTAACATGTCTGAGGCTTTTGGGAGTTGAAGTCCAAAATCTCTTAAAGGACACAGTTTGAGAACCACTGCTTCTAACTCCCTTATATAATAATAATAATAATAATAATAATAATAATAATAATAATAGGAATTATTTATATACCGCCCAATCACTGGGAATCCGAGCGGTTTGTGAAATTCACAGATAGCCAAACTACACAGGCAGATCAGCTCCTGGCACTGAACAAGCAGAGCTCTGCTCTGGAGCCACGACGAACTACATTTCCCAGAATTCCATAGCATTGAGCCAGGGCAGTTAAAGTACTGTCAGACTGGGTTATTTCTGCAGTGTGTATGCAGTCTGAGAGTCCTGCAGAGAAAACAACTCTGGTGCTTTAGAATTTAAGCCCATCTAACCCCCCTCTATCTAAGCCCTCTCTAACCCCCTAACTCCCTTATTTAAGTCTCTTCTAAGCCCCCCTCTAACCCCTCTCTATCTTACTCCTCTTTATCTAACCCTAACCCCCTCTAGGTACCCCATCTAGCCCTCCTTCTATAGCCCCCCTTTCTCAAACCCCCTTATTGAACCCCCCTTCTATCTAACCCTGTATTTTTTTTAAAACCAGCAATTTTTTGTGTCCTCCATTTTTATAAAAGTGTCCTCCATTTGAAATTTTTGTCCTATATTTGTCCCGGTTTGGAGGTCCTGACTTATGGCAACCCTATAGGCAAGGCGCCTAACATTTAACTCAGGGATGGGCAAAATGGCTAGTGGGTATGAAGGGTTTTCTCCACCACATCTGGAGACCCACTGAACCCACCAGGAGTCAAACAATATTTTTACAAAATGTTTCATTTCCCTCTAATGCCCTCTATGGACCATGGGGTATTTCTATCACATTTTAGGCTAAAGAGAGGTCTTTTTTAAAACCAGAAGGGAATAGGAAATAGCAAGTACATTTCTATACCACTTATCGATGTACTAAGTGGTTTACAAAGTGTACGCTAATTGCCCCCAACAAGCTGGGTAGTCATTTTAGCAACCTACAGAAGGATACCAGGCTGAGTTGACCTGGAGCCCTTGGCTACTATTGAACTCACAACCTTGAGTTGACTTCCACTCAATGCCAGTTGTTTTTAAAAAGCCTCTACTGGACCTAAAAGGGCCCAGGAAGGCTCAAAAGTCCCCATGTCCCAAAGAGAGCATTTGGAATGATTGATTGATTGATTGATTGCAGGAGTGGCATGAAGGGAGTACAGACCTCCAAGATCTCTTGAGGGGCTAATGTGCCTTGCTTACCATTGATTTAGGACAAGGCTCCTGCTATGGTTTTCCTTCATCTCAGATCTGCCTCACATTTTATTTATCAGCTGCATTTTCTTGATGCTTTCCTACCTCCGCATTTCTCCCTCCTCCTCTCCCCACCCTGACACTTTTCTTGGCAGCCTGCAGTCGCCTTCTCCGCTTCCAAATTAGACGTTTCCATTTGCTTTCCTTGTGTATAGGAAAGGGAGAAAGGGAGGCTAACAAAACAGATAATTAAAAGGGAAGGGAAAAAATAGACCCATGCCAAGAGGTACAGGAGGCACATTCAAATTAACGTATACATCTAAGTCCCAATGTGCTTTGTTCCCTGGGCTTTTCTTCAGGTGAAAATTCAAAGCTGTTATATTTCATTTTTTTTCTTCTATAAATAATTAATTAATTAGGTAAATTAACTCTACAAGGAGCTCTATCTCCTTCAGGGTTGATAACTCAGGTTGCAATTCTATAGATTCAGATTTTACTCCCTTAAAATGTGTAGTGAAAACTGGAATTCAATCATTACCCCGATGACATCAGAGCTACCAAGCAACACTGTATGTGTTCCTTCCTAGGAGTAAATCACATTTAAGTAAATTAGACATCCTTCTAAATAAAAATGTAAATGATTGTGCTATGACAATTAGTCCTTTAAACATGTGCTGGTGTTTGGTATCATTATTTTTTAAAAAATAAGGATTATTTTATGCTTTCCACATTCCTGAAAGTCCTCCTGCAAGGCTTAAAAAGCACCACAATGTTTCTTGCTCCAGGATTCCTAGACCCATGAACAGAAACACTTCTGTTTGAGCAGGGGTGGGCAAAGTACAGCCCTACAATTGTTGCTGAACTGCAACTCTCTCACTGGCTTAATCAATGGAAAGGAATGCAGGGAAGGATATGTAGTTCAGCAACATTGGGAAGGCAGCACTTTCCCTCCCCGGTCTTAAGAGCATGGGATGTAGAGCAACATTTTTGTTCATGGGTCCCTTTTTCAGCCTTTAACAGTGAAGCCAAGCAGCTGAGCTCCAACGGGACTCAAGGCCACAAAGAAACCACAGATATATCAGCATCCACATGGGGGTATATATGGCAGTATGATGAAGAAATACAAACATATTTTTAAAAACAGGACACAAATGAACTTCCCCCTGCCCCACAGAAGAAACCCTGTCAATGAGGAATGAGCATTTCAGTGACTTCTAGGAACTGCTGAATGTTGAGTGTCAGCTGGAAAGGAAAAAGCTGGGACAGAGGGAGAAAGAAGCTGATAGTATCCTGGGCCCTCCTGTACCACACATCATTATAGCACAATGATTCCACTTTAAATGCCACAGCAACTTCCAATGGAATCCTGGGGTTTGTAGTTTAGGGAGGTGCTAGAGCTCTCTGACTAAGAATTTGAATTGACCCTCACTAAACCATTGTTGCCATGGCAGTTAAAGTGGCATCATCTTACTATAATTGTGTAGTGTGAAAGGGTCTATAAACAAAGGCATGGATTAAGCCCTGAACAAGAGTACAGTATTCTTCTGAGGCATATGGATATGCTGTGATACCATCTTCCTTAACCTGGCACCCTCCAGATGAGCTCGACCAGTCCTTCTCAAACTGAGGTAGGGCACTTGCATTTCCCCCCTAATGTGCCAGGAACCAGTATCATATGTGTGCCCATTGGCTAAGGTTGTTTCTTTGATTTCCTTTCTTTTCTTCAATGTAGGGCTTCGGTTCTTGTGTCATTCTGCTCTCAAAAACACACTTCAAATTTCTAGAAGACTAGAAATTTTAATCCTTTTCTTCCTTCCATGCCTGAACTA
Source organism: Sceloporus undulatus (assembly GCF_019175285.1). Taxonomy (NCBI): domain Eukaryota; kingdom Metazoa; phylum Chordata; class Lepidosauria; order Squamata; family Phrynosomatidae; genus Sceloporus; species Sceloporus undulatus. Next base: position 263,971,293 of record NC_056522.1, read on the forward strand.
CTGAGAAATATTTACTCTGCACCAAACAGATGAGTCACTCTAGTTTTCCAGGAAGAATAACAATCATAAGGAGTCTATTCTCTCCTCTTACAACAGCCATGGTTTGCCTCCAAGGACCATTATTCCCCTCTGAAAAGTTGTCAGATCAGGAAGAGACAAAGGCAGAATTTAGGGGGCCTTTTACTCTATGCAAGTATATAGGGCTATGGTTCAAGTTTAAATGCCATGGCAACACTCTATAGCATCTTTTGTAGGTGGTTAGGCACTAGACCTCTCTGGCTGAAGTACTTCTCCCTGAACTGTGAATTCCAAGATACCATAGGATGAAAACATGGCAGCTAAATTGCAATCATGATGCTATAATTGTGTAGTATGAATGGGTCTTAGGTTACTTAGAATTGTGAAGCATGCTCCTACAGCTATTTGTTGTGTTTGACGACGGTTTGTTCACAACAAATGTGTTCCTCTTTAACATCCCAGTCCCCCCAGAGTCTTGGACTTTAAAATCCTGGTGTTGAATTCTGTCTCAAACACGTTCCGCAAGATTCTCTCTGTTTCAATTTCCCTTCAGTAAAATCTGAGGCTCCGTTGCCACTAGCCCATTTGCCCTGGATAGAACTGGGCATATCTGGGTCCCCCCACATTGAATCTGCCCGGAAAGAAGTTCGTACTACCCTTTACCTCGATCAGGGCAATTTACCCCTCTGAAATTCACATTTGCGGTACCGGTTTAAAATGGAGCCTCCTCTGTTGTCAATCAAATTCACTTCCGCTTCTGTATATGTTGATGTTATTTTATGGTAATTGAAGAAGAAGGTATCCAGAACCTCCTTCTCACCATGAGACCTCTCCTATGCAACATACCTTCTTGCAGGTGGCATCCCCTCATTTAGTGGCTTATGGCTAGGCAGTGGCCAGTTGCATTTCTGTAGCTGGACACACAGGAAAGGTCATTCTCTCAGACAGTGGAAGGATGTCTAGAAGATCCAAGAGGATAATGTCTCCTATGTGTGTCACCTGCAAAAACAAAGACAGCTGGCCACCTTTCCAGCACTCAGTGGTTGGGAAATATATAGCAGCAGGAAGTCATGAGGAGATGGAAACATACTTGATAGAGCATTACACTATGTCAAGCTGATCCAGGCCTTTGGAATTCCAAGGCATTTGGTCCTTTGTGAGAATAAGAGAATAGGCTCTCTTATGGATCAACAATTGGTTAAAGGCTGAAACACGGAGATCGGCAATATGCAAATATGCAAACTGGAGGTATTTCATTTGTGATGTCCCCTCTGGATCTGATCACCGATTTAATGCATATATACAAATCAGTGGTGCAGCTACATTTTAAATGTTACATACAGTTCTGGTTTCCAAATCTCAGGCTGCATCTACACTGCAGGACTGATGCAGCTTGACACCACTTTAACTGCCCTGGCTCAATGCTGTGTAATTCTGGGATTTGTAGTTTTGAGAGATATTTACACTTATCTGTTAGAGAGCTCTGGTGCCACAACAAATTACAATTCCCAGGATTATTATTATTATTAAACTTTATTTATGAAGCGCTGTAGATGTACACATAGGATGGAACCATGACAGTTAAAGTGGTGTTAAACTATGTTTATACTGCAGTGTGGCAGCAGCCTCAGGAAGGAAAAGGGACAGAAAAGAACAACAAAACTGATAAAATGGCTGTAACACCACCACCTACAAGGAAAGGTTACAATGGGCCCATTCCCACTATTGTTTAAATCGGATTGTGTAGAATCACAATCTGATTTAAACCACCATGGTGCCCACTTGGGAATCGATTTGGAATCGATTCCCAAGGGGGGGGGCATGGTTTTCCCCCATTTAACCCATGCCAAAAAGGGTTTTCCAGCTCCTTTTTGGGCTGAATCGATTTATTTGACAATAAATCAGCCCAGTGGGAACTCAGGGCGAATTCGAATCCACCCTGGCAGCCCCTCTCCGCCATGCCTCCCTCCCTCCCTCTCTCCACCTTTTCCTTCCTCCCTTCCTTCCTGGGGGCCCCAGCAGTGGCAATGGCAATAGCAGCGGAGAAGGCTGCCGGCCAGGGGACTTTCTTTTCTATCCCATTCCTTTCTTCTTGTTGTTGTTATTGTGTACCTTCAAGTCATTTCCGATGTATGAGGACCCTATCACAGGGCTTTCTTGGCAAGATTTGTAAGGGAGGGGTCACCTTTGCCTCCCTCCAAGGCTGAAAGAGTGTGACTTGCCTAAAGTCATCCAGTGGGTTTCCATGACTGAGCAGGGATTCAAACCCTGGTCTCCAGAGTCATAGTCCAATGCTCAAACCACTACACCATGCTGGCTCTCCCCACTCCCAATCTCCACATTTTTCAGGGCTTCACCTCAGTCACAGGAGGGGACAGATAAGCCTGCTTTTGAAAACATGACTTTTCCCTTGATCTCCAAGCTTAAAATGGCCTCCAAAGAGAAAGTAAGAAATGCTTCCCTTCTTCAACACAGTTCTCTTCACAGTATTGTTACCTTGCAGATTAGTTAATTTACATCCAGATCTCACTAAATAAGTCAGCCTACATACAGTACATAAGAGTACACCACCAGGGTGGGGTATGCCATACTTGGGGAGATGGGCACATCACTGAGGTGGGGGCTAACTTTTCTAAGACTAGTGATCCAAGCCATTATAAACTGAACCTGGGCCTGTTTGCCTAATATTGCTCAAGAGACAACTATACTAATGAAAGGAAACTAGTTGAACTAAGGTGCCAGTGTCCTCTTAGAAGTTTTTACCCCACCGTCAGTAAAAGCAGGAGTGAAAGCTGAACCAACCTCACTGGGTACAGATTTAGCTTAAACAAGTTTTTTCTAAAGCTTGCAGGGATGGAAAGGTGACATATTTGTTCCCATGAAAAACATCTGAGGAAGTAGACTGAAATCTATAAAAGTTCATGCTGCCAACTTCTTTCTTTCAGTTAGTGTCAAAGGTGCTACAAAATCTTTCTACATACTGATTCTACAGATTAACATGGCTATATCTTTGAATATTTGTTCCCGGTTAGTCTAAGTGTTCTATAAGTCATAATAAGATCACACTGCCACCTGCTTTGTGTGTTTTATATATATGCACACACATATACACACACCATAGCCTATGTGCAGGCATTCCCTTCTATATTTTTGTCAAATAGATTCACAAAACCCTAAGGAAAGAAGAAAAAAATCTTCAGTGCCATGAAACGAACCTGGACAATGACACTGATAGGAGTCTCTGTAGATACCAGCCACACATGCTGGCGAAACGTGAGAAACTTTTCTGGAACAGGGCCACATAGCCCGAAAAACCCACAAAAAACACTGATAGGAGTGATTGCTCTGTTTAGTTCATCAGCCCTCCTGATGACTAGCAACCTCTCTTTCCTCTCAAATTGAATCCAGAAGTATGCCATGCTTTGTATGTGTTGCCACCAGCTTCCTTAGTTACTCTGCTGTAGTAGAACAGAGACTGGACAGGATCAGGCAAGATTTCCTGAATTGCACAGGCACCGGTCCAAAGCTGCTGTGTCGCACTTGAAATTTAAGAAGCCACTGCAGACAGACAGAGATCCCAACTCAGCTTGAGGCAATGACCTTTAGCAAACAATGGCACATTCTCCCTTGGGGAGCTCAGGCCTACCCAGAAGCTGCAGAAGCCATGGTCTCCTGCCCAGTTTCCCCAATAATAGTGAGAAGAGGTTTAGTAGAAAAAGTACAAGCAATGCCAACTTGTCACTCACACACACGCCATGGTGGATCATCAGGAAAAACAAAAACAAAGCACCCGAAGAAAAACAAAAAAGCCAGCAAAATCTCTTTTCCTTTTGCTGCAGTGAGTTTTCACTCAAAGGTCTGACCAAAGGAAAAGGATATCACCATGACTGAGCTCTTAAAACTTGCCAAGTGGTGGCAATGGCAGCATGCCAGATGAGTGGGTGATGGTAAAGAGATTACCAAGCAAGGAGTGGTTTCTATGGGAATCTTGAATTTTCTATGCCATACATTTTCAAGACAGGGAATGGCATAAGTCACAGTGAAAAGCATCACTCAGATCCCACTGGAATGGAAATGAAGACCAGGAAACTGGGATGTTCTCTATGGCTAGTAATAATAATTAAACTCTCTCAGAGGACAGTTGATTTCAGTCAACCCTATCTATTCTTAATCAGAGCAGAAGAATGTGAAAGATCTTTTGGAGTCATTGGCCTGTTACAGACTGCCAAAATAAAGCTGCTTCGGGTCTCTTTGGAGGTGTGCTGTTTAAATGATGCATGCATCTAAGAATCCGGAAGCTGCACCAAAGCTGCACTCCAGTGCTTAGGAATGGAATGTGGCTTTGCCGCGACCTCCGGACTCTTAGGACCCATGCATCATTTAAACAGCATACCTCCAAAGAGACCCGAAACAGCTTTATTTTGGCAGTCTGTAACAGGCCTTCGTGAAGGGAATGATCACATAATCTAAGTGGAAGTCATGGAAAAGTATCCATCTACTACCATATACTGTACCTGATAATATTGTACTAGGTCCAGCCAATTCCTTCTGATATAAGACTGAACATTTGGCACCACAGATCTAAAGGTACTGACAGAGTTACATATCACCAAGTCCCATTAAAAATAAATGCATTTTGATTTACATTTGATTGGGTGCACTGAATTCAGAAAGGCTTGATTGTTTCTAATTTTCTCTGGACTGTGACCTAAGTTGTATTCTGGATGCTGAAGCTTCAAAGTGCAATGAAGTAAAAGATGTTCTAGAATCAAGAAGATATACTCATTGTGTTCTATTGGATCTGTAATTATAGTTCTAGTATAAGTAACAACCCTTATTCCATAATATAAAGGGCCTCTAGCAATTCTACTCTGAGGACAGAGATTTTGTAGACGTCTTCAGCTTTTAACAACTCAGGGGAGTATCCACATTTTAAATTCATAATACTTTGATACTACTTTAACTACCATACGTCCATACTATGGTATCCTCAAATCTGTAGCTTTGTCAAGTACTTAGAATTAGGTGCCAGAGAGCTCTCATAATGTAAATCAGGGAAATGGAGTACAGTACAAACCCCAGGATTCCACAGGACAGAACTATAGCAGATAATGTGGTATCAAACTGTTATACTGTACTTGTACAGAGTTGATATAAATATCCAAGCCCTCAGTGTTTACGTTGGGGTGGGAAGGGGCAAAATAAGTTGAAAACTTATTTTGTTTGGTGAACTAGAATAACAGCTCTTCCAGGGTGTGAGGGAGGGGTTAGAAAATCTTGCTCAATGTTTGTTTGCTGAATGCTTGGACTCACTGAATATAATTAAATTCACACTTCCTCCTCCCTGGCTGCCCTGGAAGAAAAAGGCTGCATCAGAGTATATAGGCAGTAGGAAAGAGTAACCAAGAGACACCTGCAAAATATGAAAGCTTCCAGCTTTGCACAGGTGCCCTCCAGTTCAACATGCATTCAACACCAGCTAGTAGGCTTTCCCACTATGTACAATGTATGTATCAGTGCTCATTTGCAGCCCTCCCACTTCCCATCTGTTTGTATAATTTCCACTGTAAATTTGAAAAAGCTAAGATATAGTGAGCACTATTAATCTTCCTCTTTTGTTTTAACAGAATAGTGCTGATGCATACACACATGCATTTCTCCACCACTAAATAATGGGGGAAACACCACCGCAAGGGTTTCCCATTCAAAGGGTGAAGAGATGTTTGAGCAGATGCAAGAAATGGTGTTCAGCCTGGCATTCTGTCTCCAGGATTCATGGCTAATTAAATGGATGAGGAGAGGCTAGGGAGAACTGATCCAAAATACAACAAACAACTAACAGGATTATATACTCGGGCTTGAATAGTTTGCCCTTAGATGGAAATAAAACCTCACTGTGCTTTTTCCCCCCTCTTGGGTACATTTCAGTTCCTAAAGAGGCTTTAAATAAACCTGTACCTTATTTCCAAGCATCGTCAGCCATGCTTTAAAACCCTAAGCTAAAAACAGCTGTGCTCCTGATACAACATGCACTACTCATTCTCTCTCTCCTGGGTGTATGTTTGCGTGTGTGTCAAAGGAAGGATGGTAAATATCCCCAAGAGAAGATGTTGACTGAAATTCTCCTTTTGCATTATGTAAAAGTCAGCGTAAGCATCATATCTGCAAAAGGCAAGTGACGTGTCCTGCGATACAAAATAAGCCATATATTGGGCTGGTGGGGCTGGTTGTTTCCCACTTCTGCAAATGCTCACGCCCACCATCGACCTTCAAGGGAGAAGGTGAGCCTTAGCAAGGTGTCCTGGGTGGAGGACTCACTTCATTTCCATGAGAGGCACCCCTCCCCCCACCTTGCTTTGGCTCAGAGGGGCATCACTTCTCAGGATCAGGCCAAAAGCACCAGCATTATGGAAAGGTGGCTATTTGCCATTGCAATCCAGTGACCTGTCACACACACACACACACATACATAGAAAGCACCAGAGATGCTCCCCTATCCCTTTCCACATCCCCTTCCCCTGCTCATAGGGCGCTCAGATGTTCTCCTTTTCCTGGACACATCCTCCATTCTAACCTTCTGCCCAGGAGGAATTACCAAATGTCTTCCATTTGGAGCCTGACTCAGGAGGATGCATTTACATTTCGGTTTGGAGCTTTTCTTGGGTGGCATCACCTCCCTTTCCCCCCCTAGAATGTGCTCCCTTTTGCAGTGCCTGGTCCTCCTTTGCAGTGAGAACACCTCTGGTCTCCCTGTCCCTTCACCTGCATGCAAAAACCATCCTCGATGCTCCCCTTCTCCATCCCTAATGCCAGCCCATGCCAGATCCTCACATTGGGGGAAATCCTAGGAGAAGAAGGAGTAAGTAGAAGGGGGGCAAAAACACACATACACACCCCATGGCCAGCCAAGAGCATACCTTCGCTTTCTGGCTGCTGATGTCAGACCTTGGAAGCTGCCTGTTCCGCAGAGAGGAAGGGAAGAGGAGATGGGAGGGGAGGGAAGGACCAGCTTGGGAGTTTCCTACAATGCATTGCGGCAGACCTGCATGATGGAACTGAGGGGGGAGGAGGAGCGACCCAAAAGCAGGCAGGCAGGAGGAGGCCAGCCACAGGTGGATCTTTCTGTCCCATTGGCTACCATGGGCTACAGTCCCCTGGCAGGAAAAAGTCTAAGCACTCCCTCCAAACTATAAATCCCAGGATTTTTCAGGATGGAGCCCTGACACTGGAAGTGGTGTCAAAACTGGTCCAGCTGGGTAGTGCAGATTCAGCTGTAAATGCCTGTCGGGGTGTGCATTACCACACACCTCTGTGTGTGTTGTTTTTGTTGTTGTTATAAACATAATAGAGCCAAGGTGCAATTTTGCATCTTGTTGTTGTTGTGTGCCTGCAAGTCATCTCTGACATATGGCGAACCAAAGGCAAACCTATCCTGGGGTTTTCGTGGCAAGATTTGTTCAGAGGGATTTTTCTGTGGCCATCCTTGGAGGCTGAGAGAGTGTGACTAGCCCAGGGTCACCCAAATGGGTTTCCACGGCCAAGCTGGGAATCAAATTAATATCTCACTTAATGGGGACTCTTAGGCAAGCCTATCCTAGGGTTTTCATGGCAAGATTTGCTCAGGGGAGATCTGCCATTACTTTCCCCTGAGGCTGAGAGAGTGTGACTTGCCCAAGATCATCCAGCACTTACTGGTTCCCCCTCCCCCTCAATTCAACCATTGTCCATTTCAATTCTCTCTGGCCCCATAGGTCATAAATTCCCTATCTACTGTGGGTATAATAATTTGCCAACTGAGAGAACATTTCAGGCATCTGAAGAAGTGGGCTGGCATCTACCAAAGGGGGGGGGGGGGTAGTGCTGAATAAACTATGTAAATGCCATGATGGTCTCTGTTGTTTTTTACTGCAACAGAGTCACATGTTTATTTCATTTGGAAATTCTTATGCCTTGTGTGAATTAGTTTGGCCATTAGATGGCACTGGTTTTAAGTGTGTATATCTGTGTAAATTTTCAAGTCGCCTGTTGAATTTCACAGGGTTTTCTTAGGAAAGGACTACTCAGAGGTGGTTTTTCCAGTTCCCTCCTCTGAATATAGCCTTCAGCACTTGGTATTCATTGGCAATCTCCCATCCAAGTACTAACCAGGGCTGAGCCTGCTTAGCTTATGAGAGGAGAGGCGATCTAGTGCCTTTAGGATATTTAGGCCGTGGATTTAATTATAGCTGGCTGGAAACAGAACTTGCGGGTGGTTGTTGTGTGCTTTCAAGTCATTTCTGCCTTATGGCAATCCTAAAACAAACCTATCATGGGCCAGTATGAATTTGTTCAGAGGAGCTTTGCTCTTGCCTTCCTCTGAGGCTGAGAGGGTGTGACTTGCCTAAGGTCACCCAGTTGGTATCCATGGCAGAGCAAAGCTTCACACCCTGTTCTGAGTCCTAGTCCAGCACTCAAACCACTACACAACACTGGCTCCTTACTATTCCCTATGAAGTATAACATTCTTTTCCAGCTACCTGCTTGCTGAATCCTCTCAAGTCTTGCAAGACATGCTTTGCTGCCCTTGGCATTTGGTCTTTCTGTCTGCTTAACATGCAGGTGGGAAGGGAGTTGTTGCCAAACTTTATCACACGGGGACAATTGGAAGTATAGACGGGGATTATCCTGTGAAAATTGTGCATTCGCAATTAAGATTTTCACACAATGTTCCAATTAAATGGCCATTATCTCGCTAATATCCCGCGAATATCCCACAATTGCAATAAAGCTTTTCACACAATGTCGTGTTGAAAAGCAATTAAAGTGCCATTAACCCGTGAATAACCAGGCAATAAACAGCAACAGATCATTCATGGGAAAATCCTGAAAATGCTTTTTTGCTGTTTATTGCCTGGCTATTCCCTGGTTATTCCCAGGATAATGGCTCTTTTATTGCGCTGTGTACGAAAATCTTAATTGTGATTTAATAGTAATTGTGTGATTTTCATGGGATAAACCCCTTTTAAACTTCTAATTTTCCTTCGTGTGATAAACTCCATAGCCAGTGATGAGGAATGCTGGGAGCTGCAGTCAAATAATGTCTGAAGGGCCACACAATTTCTACTGCTGACATTTTAACAGTGCAGTGTAACTTACCACCAGTTGAGATAAACGGGGATCATTTAAATAACATGGTCATCACTGGATCACACTCTCATATTGCATCCTCCATCTTTGCTATTTTGTCTGAAATCAGATGTCCTAAACTGGAATTGGGCAAAGTATGGCCCTCCAGATGTTGTTGGATTGCAACTCCCAGTACCCTCAGCCAGTATAGCACATAGCAGAGATAGTCTGGAAGTTGCAGCCCAAACACATTTGAGGGTGTGTGTGTCACATTTTGTTCACCCTTGCTTTGAGTTTTCATACTCTCCAATTTGGCAGGGGCAGTCGTGATTAATCCTCTGACATTCTCCCTTTTCAACTGCTTTTTAAAATGTCACAGGTCCTCTCTCCTCTGCCTGCTTTCCCTCTTCGTCCTCACCTTAACTAAATGGCTGAAAATTGGGGTGAAAAATATACAAAGGGATTTATGGATTGATTGATATCTATATCCTTATATTTTATTAAGAACTTGTTTGGCTAATTTGATAACTTTATTCCTTTATAGAGGAATAATGTGATAAGATACTCAAGAATATAGTAATAAGATATTTAATTGTGTGTGTGTGTGTGTATTTGTGTGTGTATTGTTTTGCTCTAAAAACTCTTAGAAAACACATCAAGAAATTAATAGGAATATTAAGTTTTTTATTATTTAAATATTTAAGCTATCACCTGTATTAAAACTACTTTGATATTATAGAAGTAAAATTAAGAGGAGGAATATGACAGAAAAGCTGTATATAAGCAGAGATTCATGAATATAAGTACTGTAGACTTGAAAGCCACTATGATTTAATTGGTGCTCGAAGAGAGGAAGTTTTTGTTGATGTAATGGTACATTCGAAATACAGTAATCTGTATGGTGATTTTAATGATGATGGAAATAATAAAGATATATTTTAAAAAATTTAAATTGCTGAAAACTGAGTTCAAAGTGCAAAAATAAATACATAATAAAAATAGTTGCACTCAAATTAACTCAGCAGGGAGACAGGAGAGGAGGTGGGTAGAATCTTGCACTTCTCATTGGGCTCAAGCAAAAGCAAACTGCTGCAGCATTTCCTAGCTTGTGTGCTCTCCCTCATTAAATGTGTTTGCCAGCTCCAGTCTGCATTCCACTGGTTTTGTGACTCTCTATGACTTAAGTTCAACCATCAAGAGTCTCTTCATCAGAGAATAATTGGAACATGGAGCATTTAGCCACTGGTTTCCATGTAAATGAATTTTCAAAACCTCCTCCAAGCTTTTTTTTTTTTTAAGATGCATAAAAGGAAGTCTCTTGGAATTTTGGCATGTTATTTAAGGTAGGTACTTGAGCTTCAACTTGTCTATGTGAAATCAATAAGAATTACTTTACTGAAGGACCTGCTGTATCTGGATGTTCAGGACTAATTATTTCTTAGAATTAAATGGACCTACTTCAAAAGAACTCTCCTTCTTTCTCTGAAGATGCCAGCCACAGATGCTGGCGAAACGTCAGGAAGGAACTCTTCTAGAACATGGCCACATAGCCCAAAAAACCCACAAAAAACTATGGATGCTGGCCATGAAAGCCTTCGACTTCACAACTCTCTTTCTGTATACCTCCTAGAGAGCATCATGGCTCAGTCCTTAAGAGTGGTTGAAATACCCATAGCTGTCAAATAATTATTGTCCTGCTGTTCTATCTTTAATAATAGAGAGGTTTTGCCTTTATCAGTAACTGGAACAGAATGCAGAGGGGAACTCTGAGTCAGTGGCATCCCTAGGGTTGCTGTCACCCAGTGCAGAAACTCATGGTGTCACTCCCACATTGACCTCCTCCTCCCATATCTCACCATACCGTATCCTTAGTAATGCTTTTTTGCACTAATGTTACTTGTAAATCATAATTCCCTTATACAACTTAATGTAATGCTAATGGTTGTAACATAAACAACTAGCAAAATTAAAATTACAATATCATATAGATAGTGAATATTTGGTTAAAATGTGATTTTTTTGCAATTTTGTAAAAATTTAAAATTTTTAATTTGAAATTTTAAACTGTTTTGAGGCCTCTATTTTTTCCTCCCACTGAGCTTCACCCCACTCCCACCATCTCTTAAAGCATTTTAAAGGTAAGCAGATGAATGCCACAACCCATTTCTGCCCAAATGTAGGTGTTTGAGAAGCAGTGGTGTCACCCCTCCTTAGAGTGTCACCTGGTGCGGTCCGCACCTCCCACACCCTCTTAGTGACGCCACTGCCCTAAGTAAGCCAACATGTCTTCCAGTTGGCAAAGAATTTTAAGCATACATATTATTGGGCTGTGTTTCTTTTTGTAGTTAGCACTGCAGTTACCATTCATTGTGCTTCTATTCTTTGCAGAAAACCAGTTGTGTCAGGTTTGATACTTAAGTGTGTATTTGGTTTAAAATACAGAGAATTATCTATACTTTTGGAATCCCTAGATTACAATAGTGCAAAGGCATTATATGTGCACCTACTTTTGAAATCTGTTCAGGAAGTGTAGGTAGTGCAAGATAAGGGAAATAGGCTGCTAACTGCAATCATGTATATGTCTTCAAGTTGCCTGTCAACTTATGTCAACTCCATGAGTTAGGTTCAGTGTTTCTAAGGCAAGGAATACGCAAGATACGGTTTCTTCCTCCAAATACTATTGATGGTCTCCCATCCTAATACTAACAAGGGCTGATCCTGCTTAGCTTCTAAGACCAGACAGGATGTAATGCTTTTAGGCTATTTTAAGACCTCAGGTAGTGAGAATATATTTTGCCACGACTTAGCTGCTCTGGTATTGACATGGTTTACATAACTTGGCATTCTGATTCTTACCTTCAAAGCAATGCACAGGCATTGCTTATTCCAGTATGAGTTTGGACACATATGTCACTCATTTTCAGAGGCCTTTCTCTTCAAGGATCCCTGGCATTTGAAATGAGTCAGGTGGAAACCGAGGGCAGAGTTGTTGAGTTACATGGTTGGCAAAATCTTCACTCCAGGAGCAGCAATCTAGCTAAGAGGTTGTTGATCCTCAAGCACCCCCCACACTCTAACATTAAAAAACAAACAGAAGTGCACTTCCATCCACTTCTGGTTTTGTTTTACTTCTTTTTGCCTATGTGTTTATGTTTGGGGCAGTCTGTGTGGCCCCTAAAAGGTTCTGGGGCTAAATATTGGCCCCTGGACCAGGGTGACCAGATGTCATAACTGCAAAGGATGTCAAGGCACTGCAAAATGTAGAACATACAAGAAAAATGTAGGACGTTACCAAATAAAAGCTAAAAACACTCATATAAAATATAAATGCATGCTTCTTAGTCATGCTCAAAATAGAGGACATTTTTGAATTCTTTCTGGACAAAAGGTTGAAAGGTAGGGCATGCGCTGGAAAAGAGGGTATCTGGTCACCTTGCCCTGGACTTACCTTGATACAAAGAGAATAAAAAAAATAAGTGCATCTGGCAGTTGTTTAGAATCAAGTGAGTTAAATGTTTTTGTAAAACAGCAATATTACATCTGTAGCATCCCCGAAACTGTTCATACAGGAATTTGATTTGTGGATCTATACCTCTTTTCCCTGTTACAATTTCATCTGGTGTCCAATTCTTGTCAGATCAGGAACTGCGACAAGCATAAATACCATTGCTGAACCACCTGAAGGACTCTTGTTCAGAAAGATTCTGAGATCCTGGAAGAGTTCAGGGGCCAGGCCCTCTTTTTACAAAGTTTGCACTACACAGTTATAGCACTGTGATTCCACCTTAACTACCAAGACAACGTTCAATGAAAAATGGGATTTGCAGTTTAGGGAGGAGTAGTTCAAATTCTCAGCTGGAGAGTTCCTCTATTGCCATACCAAACTATAAACCTCACAATTCCACAGGATGCATCTGTTAAAGTGGAATCATGGTGCAGTAATTGTGTAGTGTGAAAAAGGCCTTTGTGATGCAAAATCAAGAGCCAGCATGGCCTAGTGGTGGAGAGCAGGGTTTGATTCCCAGCTCAGCAATGGAAATCCAGTGGACAAGTCACACTCAGCCTCAGAGGATGGCAATAGCACACTCCATCTGAACAAATCTTGCCAAGAAAACCCCATGATGGCCTTAGGGTCGCCATAAGTCAGAAGTGACTTGAAGGCACACAAGATGCAACATTGTATCTCAGCTCTATTATGTTGACACAGCCTCTCTCACAGTGAAATTCTAGCCCACAGCCATTGTCAGCAAGGATCATCATCATCATCCTCATCATCATCCTGATAAAAAGAAATGGATAGGGAGAATGTACCAACAGAGGTAAGTTTACAAATGGACAGCAGATGGCAGTAGTCTGCTCTGAGAAGAAGAATTAAAATGGAGGAAGCAGGGAGGAGGAAAATGAATGTGGTGAGCCTGTTGCTTTTGCAGAAAGGCAATCCAGACTTTGTTAAGAAAGAAGCCAAGTCCTCATTGCCCTGTGCTGTTACTCAGCTACCACTCACATGAAACCTGAAAGGTTAATTCCATCTCAGTTTAGATATTCCAATATAAAGAATTGAGACACAGTCCTAAACAATGGATTGGCTGCTGACCTTTTGCTATAAATCCCATTGGAGAAATGGGAGGCTTTCAAGGTGACAAATGGATACCTTGAATCTGGTTCACGATTGGATTCAAACAATGGCAGGCCAGAAGCCTACAGGGATGTGGACAGAGGCAGGCGGTTTTTGGAAACTGAATGGCCTTTAAAACCATATTGCATGAGAAATATACAGAGCTAGCAGAGCTATTTGGAAAACCAGCATTTCCATTTTAAGGTGGTTTCTGCAAAGAAACCAAAAGGCTAGCTCAGTTTCACAAGTCCAAAACTGTCCTAATCCAATTTGAGCCCTTCAAGGGAAATTCCGCTCTAAATGATGACATTTTACCATAGTTGCCACCCCAGCATTCCCTTTGTGCTAAATTGGAAAATGAAGACCTTATATCTCAATCATCAAGCAGCAGTTTAATCAAACCCTGTTCACATGCACTCTAGTTTGATCACCAAGCAGGGTTCAAAAACTGAGCATGGTTTCAGTTTTAACAACAACAACAACAACAACAACAATTTTTAACACCCCTTTCACCAAAGAGGGGGATATCAGATGTATATAATAAAAAATGAACAAGGTTTATAGGATCAATGCAAGCTTGTTTTGGTTTAAGTTTTTAAACTTAGGGGCGAACCAGACCACCCCTTTGCACCACCTTCCAAGTGGCTTGGGAGCATGGCGTTTACACACCACACACTCCCAAGCTGCCCAGAAGCCGTCCAGTCATTTACACGAGGGCAGTTTCATGATGCTCTGCTGGCACGGCATTTACACGCCACACATTGCTGGAGCATCATGAAGTCTGCTACCAATGCGATTTTAGGCTGCAACAATAGAAGTATAGTGTCTAGATCAAGGGAAGTAATAGTGCCACTATATTCTGCTCTGGTCAGGCCCCACCTGGAATATTGTGTCCAGTTCCGGGCACCACAATTCAAAAAGGACATTGAGAAACTGGAGCGTGTCCAAAGGAGGGCGACTAAAATGGTGAAAGGTCTGGAAACCATGCCCTATGAGGAACGCCTTAGGGAGCTGGGTATGTTTAGCCTGGAGAAAAGAAGGTTAAGAGGTGATATGATAGCCCTATTTAAATATTTGAAGGGATGTCATATTGAGGAGGGAGCAAGCTTGTTTTCTGCTGCTCCAAAGACTAGGACCCGGAGCAATGGATGCAAGCTGCAGGAAAAGAGATTCCACCTCAACATTTGGAGGAACTTCCTGACAGTAAGGACTGTTCGACAGTGGAACACGCTTCCTAGGAGTGTAGTGGAGTCTCCCTCCTTGGAGGTCTTCAAACAGAGGCTGGATGGCCATCTATTGGGGATGCTTTGATTGGATTTCCTGCATGGCAGGGGGTTGGACTGGATGGCCTGTGCGGTCTCTTCCAACTCTATGATTCCAGCCATGGAGCAATTGTACAAGCCGGTTTTTTGCTGCCCAGGTGGCTTCAAGGCAAATTGGGGGCGAGGTGTGTGGTTGCTGCAGCCCCAATGCAATTTTGAACTGTGAGGGTGTTGGAAAAATAAACTAAGGTGTGAACTAGACCAGCAGAAAGTCTATTTGGCAACATCCTCTCAGTTCAAAATTCCTAGGGTGGGAATGTTATTTATTTATTTAACAGACCACCTTTATCCTGTAGTGGGATTCAAGGCAGCTCTCAGATAAAATTGGTTAAAAACTTACCAATACAATTTTAGAAATAATTAAAATTATGTTTATTTAAACAGTATACATTTATGTGAAATATACAAAAGTTTAACAAAAAAAATAAACAGTACACCCCCAATAAGAAGCCTACTTTAGAGTGATTCTGTATTAAAATCCTGCTACTGGAAAGCAGGGAGGGGGCCTGCCAGGCCTCCTGTGGAGGGGAGTTGCAGAGGGTGGGAGCACCCACTGAGAAGGCTCTCTCTCAGGTCCTCACACCAAGTGATCCTGTGAAGGTGGTGGGACCAAGAGAAAGTCTTCCCTATAGAACTTAAAGCTCTGGCAGGTTCATATGGGGTGATACAGTCTTTCAGATAGTCTGGACTCAAGTCCAAGACAAACCAGATTTACCTTTGGAGGAGCCACAGCAGACACCTGATAGCTAGCCAAGTCCTTCACTTCAGCTGGTCAGGTTCAAAGCAGGAAGAGGAGGAGAAGATTCCCTAGTCTCAGAGAAAGGCAGAGACCCAGGCATCTGGCTCAGACTGTCCTCCAGAGATGAAGTGAGAGGCTGCTGTCAGCATGTTGGGAGGAACACAGTTGTGGAACACTCTTCCTAAATTCTGTCTGGAATCTGAGCATTGGCTGAACATGCTGCATATACAGTGGGCCCTTGGTATTCGGTTTGGTTCCTGCGTATCCTTGTGGATACCTAAATATGGGGATGCCCAAGTCCCATTATACACAATGCTGTAGTCAAATGTTGTCCCATATCTAAAATGGCAAAATCAAAATTTGCTTTTTGGATTAGATTATATATATACACACATATATATACATATATATATATATATATATAGAGAGAGAGAGAGTGTGTGTGTGTACTTTCAAGCCATGGATGTTGATAGGGAGAGCCGGCTGTATAGGAAGGTCCTACCACCAGTTGCTTTGCTGAGCACAACCTCAGTCTTCCTCTCAACAGCTTGTCTTGTGAAAATGTGTTTATCGGATTTGACCTCTAGATTGTTCACTGTGACTCCCTAGAAAATTGACTCTGATTTACAGTTTTCTTGACCCTGCATCGTTTTGATGCCAGATACCTCTAGTTTCCTTAGCTTATTGACTTGGGAAAGTTGAAAGTTGAACCTTGTTTGAGGACACGTAGTGCAATTGCTCGGGATCTTTGTTGCCTCTTTCAGTGCTTTTCCAATTCTACGTTAGTGAGTAATGTTAAAAAAGATTTGTCCTAATGCTGATGACATATAATCTAAACATCTACAGAAGACATCCCATGCCAATTTCATACTTCAAATATCAACAGAAGGCCAATTTGTGTTTTGCCAGTTTGCAGACTGGACTGGTTGTACCTGTCTTTTGGTTTCTTGTCTGAAAAATAGAGACTATGGTCTTTCACACAATACAGCTGTATAATCCAATAACCGTGGATGTATCCTATTGAGTCCTGGGATTTGTATTTTGACTGAGTTCTCTGGCTGAGCATTCTAAATACATCCGGAAGCTACAAATCCCAGGTTTCCATAGAATGTAATCATAGCAGTATTACCCTCCAGCATTTCACAGATGAAAGCCAGGGGTCTGTGTGGCCAAGTTACATCAGAATGTGGTCAAGATGGCAAAAATTATTAATGAGCAAAAACAAGGTAGGACAGATTGCAGGAGGTTAACTTTGCCTGAGTCTAATGGGAAAGGCAAAATTCCTCCCTTCCCCTTGACTTTAATTGAGTGCAAGCTACTTTTTGCACTAAGTTTGCAACAACTGAAGTAAGCCAAGGATGAAGGGGGAATGTGGGAGGAGGAGAAAGAAACTAGTTTTAAAAGAGGCTGAAAAAAATGGAATGACAGAGGATTCGTTGGGACTGTCCCTGACAAATGGTAAAGTTAGTACGTATGGGCAATTAAAGTGGTATCAAAGTGCTATAATTGTGCTAAGTGAAAGTGACTCTTTGTAATTCAGTAAATCATTCTAACTGCAGAAATACAAGCCAAACACATACACATTACCAAAGGACCCACAGCACTAGAGAAATAGATTTAATTCTATTTAGAATATTTATTTTACATGACAATACACAAAAAGGTCAAGTTTAAAACTCTCCAAGAAGAAAAGTTTTGCTCTCCTTTTTAGTTTATTTTTAAGCAGCAGTTTCAGAAAAACAGTACAGCAATTGTCCAAGATCCCTACAGCAATAGAATATACCATCATACAGGTATTAACTGACACACACACCATTCAGGGGCCATATGCTTCACAAACAAAAAAATGTGTGTACCCACGCATACATACAATGGCCAAGGCTGCAAACTGAAACATTAGTAGAAATGCCATTTAAGAGAACAAATGAGCATTTAAGGTAACTGACAACAAAATCCTTTTTAATACCAGAAAATAAAATAGTTAATCTATTTATTTATAAATAAAACAAAAAACACAAACCAATTGGACACATTATTACAACAGAACTTAGAACTACTGTACTTAAAACAATACATTATGAGGAGATTGGTTTATTAGTCTTCCCCGCTTTCTCAGTTTTTTGTTTTCGGAGCAATGTTGTGGAACTGGAAGATGCTTACTGGCCTTCAAAGTGGATTGCTTCCAAGTGATAGAACCAAAGAATGGCATGAGAACAGACAAGAACAGCTCAGATTAACCATGAAGGAATTACCACACAACACATTGCCATTTTAACATCCATCTTTCCAAGCTCTGGACATGAAACTCCAAACAAGATCCACCTGATATTGAGGGAATCACTGTAAGGACCTGCAAATATGTCTAAGGAAGCAGGAAAAGGGGAGATGAGAGGGTGGATTTAATAAGAAAGGAATGCTGATCCTCTGACTGATGAAATAGGTGGCCTTACTGGAGTGAATAGAAAGGCCAGTTATGAGTTTGGTAGTGATAAAATAAAAAAGTTTAAAGTTTGTATTGGAAAAGAGCAATCCATATTAGAACATCGTCTAAGCATCCCCAACCATAAGAATGTTCAGTCAGATAAAACCTTACATCACCACGTGGCATAGTGGTTTGGATGTTGGACTATGATGCTGGAGACCAGGGTCCAAATCCGCGTTTGGCCATGAAACCTACTGAGTGACCTTGGGCAAGTCACATGCTCTCAGCCTCAGGGGAAGGCAAGGGCAAACATCCTCTGTACAAATCTTGCCAAGAAAACTCCATGATAGGATTGCCGTAAGTCTGAAACAACTTGAAGGCACATAACAACCAATAGGAAGCAACGTTCTGCTAACAGCGATCCCATCCAAAAGAAACATAAATTTGTTGGGACTCACACTCTTGTAGCAACTGTTCCAGATCCTGAAAACTGATAGGACTAGGATTTTCCAAGATTTTAAGGTTATGTATCTTCATATTCACTCACAGTATTTGTTCAACTGCTTGGAATGGCTTGGGTGTGACAAACAGGGGGCGGGGAATCTGTTTCACAGAGGATTCTAAGTATGCCCATGTGAATGCCCAGGATTGCCTTCTGAATCATGGCCTTTTGATTAATTAAAAACCATTTTGCTAACTGTCAGGTGGCCTGGAATCACACATCTGCACTTGTGTTGCATAAACATAGGCTCAAAGACAATTCTTCACTTTCTAAAGATTTTGTCTTGCATAGTCCTGGGAAAACTCTGAGTCCCTTCACACTGTAATTATAGGGCTATGATTTTATTTTAAGTGCCAATTCCAATATTCTATGGAATTCTGGGATTTGCAGTTTAGAGAGAGAGAGAGAAATAAAGATTTCTCAGGCAGAGACCCGTCTCATCAAATTACAAACCCATGGTTTCTATAGGATGTGGCCATAGCAGTTAAATTGGAATCATAGCGCTATTATGAAGTGTGACATGGCTGGTGTTCTGCAACAGCAAGCAGCTATGCACAGAACTGATGTCCTGGTGTTCCTGAGATGTTAACCACACTTTTCATCTTAGAGCAATATTGCCTATCTTTAAAAATGGAATTGCCTTTTGACAAGAGGAGAGGAAGGGGGCAGTAGACAGAACCACTATTGAAAATAAATAAGTATTCATCCTCTGAATATTCCTTGCCTAAGAAAACCGTATGAAATTAATGGGTTTACCATGTTGTCAGGCAACTTAAAGGTGTGCATGCACACACAGAGATTTTAGACACATAACATACCTGAAGACTGGAGAGAAACAGGACATACAAATAGCTGACAAGTACGTCTGTCAAATGCTTTAGGAAGATGAGGGGAAAACTTGCCTCAACCCACCAATCCCTGATGGCTGGGTGCATCTGTATATATGCTTTCAGTAACAAAAGCCAATAATCTTGGGCAGCATACTTTTTCTACAGGACTGTCTCAAATAGTCTTAAGAGACTGCACAATGGCCCCGTAGTTTCAGATGACATTTGATATCACTGCTATGTAGAGAAGCAGCTCAGACATTCTGAAGAAGAAACAAGACCTTTGGAGACATTAAAAATGCACACGTTTTAAGTGTGTCAGTGAAGCTCTAACTCAGGAACACATTTAGATTCAAGACTTCCAGCTATCCTTTCAGACAGGCTGTTCTGCATAGAATTTAATATAGTTTTGCCCCACGATAGCCCCATTCAATTTTCACTTCTGTATTGACTGTATGATGGGCGGAAAGCAATGAAGGAGAGACCATATCATGGTGCTGCACATGAATTCAAGAGAACTATAATTAAATTATCCAGGCAAGAAACAAACATTGCACTTGATTAGGATCTTAAAATTGCATAAAGAGGACCAAGATCCCTCACATTTGTTTCAGCCCAGTCCTATGAAGGTGGCATTTTTATTTATTCACAACAAATATTTGGGCAAAGTGCAACTCTCTAAATGTCATCAGGTCACAACTATCAGCCTTTCGCACCATTGGTTATGCTGGCTAGGGCTGATAGAAGTTGTAGTCAAACAATACCTAGAGGGCTACATTTTGCCCAGTCTTGATTTATACCATCTGCATGCCACTCCATAACATAAACTGCTCCAGACAGCTTACAGTCTATCACTTCATTTTCTTTTTGAAAGTCTCAGGAAATGGAGATGGTACATGTTCTTGAAATGACAGGAGAAGAGTTACTATCCCCAGAGAAATCAGAGCGAGATATAAATCCACTAAAATAAATAATATTTTGTTACAATTCTTTTTTCCCCTTCTGGATCCTAGGTGCTAGCATTGCAGATGCATTCTTTCCTTCCTACAAGCTTCTTCAAAAGCAAGGTGACTTTTAGGTTCCTTTGGGGTGCCATGTTGGCACCCAAAGGCAAGGTTCCATGTTTGGGGTAGAACACAGATTGTAAGGATCAATCTTGCTCCTGCCCAGGTAAGAAGGCTCACCACTGCCCAGCCACACCACTAATAATTAATAATTAACCTATAGAAAGGGGGGGGGGCAATCAGAAACTGGAATAAGGTTTGTAGCACACAACCACTAAAGATAGACCAAGGATCCACATGATGGAGCAATTTGTCAGCGACCAAGTCAAAACAAGTAATACCTACCATTCACATGACAACTGTAGTCTATGTGGCAGTCTGAGGGAATATAAGAACGGTGCCACAGTGTACCAGGAGGGTGTTATTATGCAAGCACCTGCCCAGGTTCAGCACAGGACATTTACCCACCTTTTTTTTTTTTTTCACTTTAGGACACAAGCACTGGACTCTCACAGAGCCTGTCTGCAATCTTCAGACGATGGCATGGTTGACCATTGAATCTGAGGCATTTGGGAGCATCAAAGAAATAAACTCAAAACATTTTAATTGTATTAAAGCCTACAAATCTGTAGACACACATATATACACACAAGGCTTGAAACTCCCTGAACAATTGCACTTTTCCTAATGCAAGAAGACATTTGTTTTCTTCAAGGAGCCTCCTGTTCAGGGTGTTAAGAGTTGCTTTTCTTGCTTTGTCTTGGACCACTATTGCATCTTGGATCATTGTGGATGCAGATGCACTAAATATTAAAAATGTTATACTAAATATTATTGTATATGCAAAAACAGAGAAAAAGCCTTTCCTCATCATTGCAGCCTACTATATTTAAAATCCAGGCAAATTGTAAAAGAGTGCATTTGAAACGTATCTGATTTGGCAGACCAATAGGTTTTGTACTGAGTTTGCCCAGGACCAGCATCATGTTTTTGCCCATGTGCTACAACTGTTCCTTTATTTTCTGAAAACTTGCCATTGGAGAACAGACAGTGGCTCAGAGTGGCACCAATCCATGGAACACCCTTTTGAGTATCACTAAAGTACAGATGCATGGGACTACTGGCATAACCCTTTCTATTGCCCATGGTTGGCTGGGGAATTATGGGGATTGTAGTTATAAATATCTGGAAGGCATATTTGGAGAATAATAAAATTTTAGAACTGATCAGGAGATGTTAATGCCATTTGACAAAGGGTATATGTCCCTAACTTCTTCCATTCGGTGGAACATTCTCCCTTTGCTTAATCTTCTCAGTTCCCCTCACCCTTCACTTCAGGTTTCTTCTGCACATTTCTTCCAGCTGAATCCACCTTTGTCTAAATTATTCTCATGTCTCCTCCACACACCTCCTGATTCTTGTTTTTGTGTGTCTTCAAGTCATTTCCAACTTATGGCAACCCTAAGGAGCATATTTAATGGGTTTTCTTGGCAAGATTTGTTCAGAGTAAGGTTGCCTTTGCCTTGCTTTGCAGCTGACAGAATGGGACTTGCTCAAGATCACCCACTGGGTTTTCATGGCTGAGCAGGGATTTGAACTCTGGTCTTCAATGTCGGTCTGCTAAAACCATTATACCACATTGTCTTTCTCTCTGGATCTTTGTACTAAACACCATTTAAGATCTACACATAGCCTCTTTCCCCCATAATTCTCTTATATGCACCTTATATGCCCGTGGCACAGCACAGGCTTGGTTTGAGTTGCCATCGTACTTTATTTAAAAATAAAATCATGCTACTAATTCAGGTTTGGTAGCTACACATCAACAACCTACGCGCTTACTGTGTCACATGTGTGCTTCACAAAAGCAATTCACTTTGTCTACAGAAAGCTAGGTTTGGGAATGCATCAGCACTATTTCACAGTCCAGTCAACACTTTGTTGTGTTCTCTTTGCTTACTCCATGTGGGGGTCAATTTAACCTGCTGATTTCCCCCTCATCACCCTTAACGTCTGCAGTCAGGAGGAAGTTGAGTACAACTATGTTGACCCAAAGCCAACACTATATGACAAGGGTCCATTTGCACAAGGAGGAGCAAGTTATATTTGTGCACCTTATCCATGATTGTCATCAGAATATGGATCCAACATTCATACTAATTTTCCTCTTTCAGTCCTCAACCCCTTTATCTGCTAAGAAGTTTCCAGACAGTGTGAAACTTCTAGAATGGTTTTTCAATGAGCACATAAAGGCTGCAGATGGGCAGATTCAACCCGGATGCCAAGACACACAAAAATGCCTACCAATTCCACACATGCAAAGGGACAATGGGATCTAAGCCATTTCTAGTAGCTGAGTTCCAATGAAAGGAGGAAACAGGGAGAGGGAATGTAATATCTCAAGCAATGATGATGTATTAACAGATGTTTGCAGTAGTGACACTGAAAAGCAGCAATGAACAGAGAAGAAAACATCCCAACATTCATGGTTAAACTCATGTAGTAAGCCACTTTCATGTCTGATGTCTGTACAAAGTGAGCAGTTACTGTCAGATTCCCTCAGCTAACTCTAGCTATCCATCACTTTCTGGGTTGACTGGTTCAAGGAAGCCATGGTCCTGAGTTTGCAAGAACTGCACAGGGCTGTTTCATGACAGGGGGACTTGGTGGTCTCTCATTCATAGGGTCACCATAAGTCAAAGTCAACTTGAGGGCAGTTAACAACATAAAGGAAGAATCAGAATCATAAAGTTGGAAGGAGCCTCATAGTAGGCCATTGAATCCAGCGCCCCTAACATTCAGTGTCGGAACTCCAGCTAGAGCAGCCCCAGCAGGTAGATACCCAGCTTCTTTTTGAAGACATCCAGAGACAGAGACTCCACCAAGTTTAGAGTTAGACTAGACTTGTATTACACTTGACATGGGCAAATTCATGGCTATTCGTGGCCTGTAAGCTAACACAGATATCAGAGTAAATGTCTGTGTGTGAGGGGAAACCACATCAACCTTTCTTAATACTCTGCATCTTTTCAATACCTTTAAGGTAAGATGGCAGCAATATAAACCTCTCATTTAATTTCTCCAGTTAACAAGAAATGTATAATCAAGGAATGGGGCATGTGTAAGCCAGCAGTTGTTGGACTAAGGCTGCCACCGTCTTTCATCATTGCCTAGTCTGACTAGCGCTGCTGTGAGCTGGAGTCCAACAGTATATGGAGAGTCATGTTCCACCCTGGTATAGTTTGTGCCACTCCACTTATTTTAAAACAGGGTGGCCCATATACGTATAAGCTAGGTTTCCAAATGGGCCTCAGATGAGAGTAATTCTCTGGTGACTGGATGCATCTCATGGTATGCAGGGGAAAAAAACAGGTTTCTTAGCAGGGGAAAATTCACTTAAAATAATAACCCAAAAATGGGGTGGGAAAAAAACCACATAAGCAGTAGATGTACCACTGGAAAATTCTAAAGATGAGCCGTGACAGTTGAATGATCTGCTCAGGCACTAAAAAGGGAAATACAGCTAGACTAAAAGTGCTGGCTTTGCTTTGTATTATACTCAGCCTTCAGACTCAGCGTGTGAGTAATACAGAATAGAATGCCCCCCTCCAAAAGAGCAAGCATGTTACCAAGCACTTGTGCACATTACCATGGCAAGGTAGAATGGAAAAATCAAGCTTTAAAAATTAAGCTCATGTTGTATTTTGATAGTTAGAAGCGGGGAGGAAGAAAACCCTCTCTGGTATTTTAATGGACTCCCCCAACCCTCATTACATGGAAGGTTTCTTTCTCCTTCCCTTTTAGTTAATTTTAAGTGATGAAATAGAATTGGATTTTGACACTGAGTCTACGTCTACCAGGAAAGGAGGCATGTGACAACTGATGGGAATATGGCGATGGAAAATGAGTCCTATTGAGCTTGGATGCCTTTTTCTGAAGTTATAATTTAATGATGGGAAGCTTCAAAGCACCCATTCATCTAGCCATGTGTCAATTTTCAGTGGAGAAATGGCTATTCTTCAATTAACACATTGCCTTTTCAAAGTGCTCCCTTCTATATGAGAACATCTCTTTAGCCATGTAGATGCTCAAAGAAAACGCCTACATGTAACGGCTTTTTCCACCTCAAAAGGAGTCCTTCAAATATCCAAGAAATTAACTAGATTGCTATAATACAACACTATGTGGTCAGAGTGCTCAGCATTCCTTCTTTTAGTTTTATACATCAAAACGATCAAGTTGTAGCATACACGCTTAATCTGAAAACCAGTTTCATGACCCTGGTTTCTCTGCAGATCATACAAATCTTTTGCCTTTTACTTCACCATCAACTTTTCTATTGCACTTCTAAAGCTTCCCATTTTGGGAGAAAGGTGGGATATAAATCTAATAAATAATTAAAAAAATGTATCTCCTTAAAAAAAGGCCTCTTCGGTAACTGATTCAGCTTGAAAACAGGGTGCACTGTTTGTGTGCCCTTTATAGCAAAAAGAAAGGGGTCATGACAAGGGTGAGAATGCTATTCATACCCTGATACAGACAAAAACAACAAATTAGCACATTTATTGTGGTATTTACTTTTGTGGACTTAATTAGACCCAGTAAAATTGGCTGTTTCCCCTCTGTCTGTGAATGGATCTTTTGAAGGTGGAGCCAGAGAGCAAATATTGACTGCCAAATTCATAAGGACCTCAGGTCTGTTATGCTCAGATTAAAATTTTCCATCATCAGCACTTCCAGTAATACTTAAATGTGTCTCCAAAGCATAATGCTAAAGAAAAAAGGAAAACGGAAGGCACAAAGCAACACATGATCAGGATGCATCCAGTCTATTAATGCAAGATGATATTAATCAATACCTAGAATAACCACCATCATCTCTGCAGTGGCTGAAAGCTTTATAAATCTGCTGTTGAAAAACAGAGACCCATGTTCATCCATCTGCATACCAGCCTTTCAAATATTTGGTGGTTGCAACCTCTCCAATGAAGTCATGTTGCTCTGTAGCAGTAATCATTTTCTGCTTTACTGTAACACTGTGAGCTCTTGCAAAAGAAAATCTAGCAGTAGTGTAGGAGGACTGCTTCTCAGTATTGGAAAACATTATCCCTCACAATACATCATCTAATCTTAAAAGGAAATGTTCAAGACAGGCAATCTGACCTCTGCTGACTATGATTCTGATAACAAGAACATAAAGGATACATATTCTTTATGAATGTATTATTCCTGTAGCAGGAATAAAAGCCAGATTTAATTTATTGCTACCTTAAATCCAAGAGTCATATATCAATGTGGGACTCATGTTGTTAAACTGTGCAGTAAATATGGTGTTCTTTTTGACACAAGTAGCACATATTTTAAAACAGAGAGAGTCATTCTAGTAGTTGATGAACAGGGAAGTGATTGCAGCTTGCAATGCCATATGCTTTATCTTGAAGTAAGTCCCAATGAACTCAATAGGACTTACTGTTGAGCAGATAGATATCACAGACATACATTCAATAACCACAGTTCAAAGAGGCTAGACTGACCTGGATTATAGATCTGCGTCACAGATATAATGTAGTGTACATAGCTTTTGGAATGGGAACGATAAATGCAGATCAAAAATAGGAATAGGCTTTTTTAAAAAATGCCAGAACCCAATAGAAAAAGAGTTGCCTGGGAATATTCCAAAATAGACAAACTGTTGTTGACAGAAAGATATTTCTTTTAAATCATTACCCTGTTAAGAAGTTAATGATTCCTAAAAAGTATCAAGATGTCAATGCCTAGTTAGATAAAAGTTGTGTAAATTGCTTACTGCATTCCCAGGACCTGACCACCGCTTATATTATAAAGTTTCACTAATTATAATCAATTGTGTAAATAAAAGCCAATACATTTTTAAAGTATCTGCTTGCTACATTTTCAGAGGACAAAGTACATATAAGAGGCAAGCCAGACACAAATCAGTTTTCAATGTATTTTATTAGGTTGTTTTATTTACCGTTGTATTTAAAAATTGATTTTAATGATAAATTAATATAAAGAAAATAAAAACAAATTATTACACACACACACACACACACGAGGTAGAACTCTGGCTTTTTTAAAAAAAATCTTGTGCATTGGACTATACACAGCTCTCTTGCCTAGGGCCAATATTTTTTGAAGAATGACTGTATATTAAATTTGACAGAAGAATGGCACCAGAGCAACATTCCTACTCTCCTGCTCGCAAGGCCAGATTTCTGTTTAACCGTATCATAAAGAATGGTCCAAAATGAATGTTACTTTATGCCACATCTGAAAATCTGAAAGGTAACATTTATGAATCAGTGTTTTATCACATTAGAATGACAAGAAAGTCACCACTGATGACTTGTCCCTGTAAACATCAGACACATTTCGGCCCCCCATTGGCATGGCTTAGTGAAAGAATTGGTTGAGATGTCAATAATGGGCTGTGCACGTCAGGCTCCTCAACTCTATTTAAAGGTCCTATTTTTACAGAACTAGAGAAAGATTCGGAAAGGAAAAACATTTCTTTTTGGGGAGGGGGGTGCATTTTATTAAGCTTGTATCATTTGGTCATTACAGCTTCTGGAATTTTCTTCAACTTTTTAATGTTGGCATTGATTGGTTAAGTGAATCCCTATTTAAGTGAATGAGTTACAAGACTTGTTTCTCAGTTCACATGGAATGGATTATTACTCCTTCGTTCATGCTGACCACGAGAGCAAAAATGTGATTAGTGCATTTCATTATTCTCAGTGCCTGATTCTAGTTAGAACAGGGACTGTAGTTCACATTAATGAATGAAAATATACAGCTGGGCATTTGAAGTTACTCCAGACTAGGTCAGGATACCTGGATTAGCCCAGAAAGTAGCCTGGACTGTTATGTCAAGTGGCAGCTTCAAGGCCTTGTCCCCACCATTTCTGCTTGCAAAGACACAGGTGGGGGATGGCACCTATCTGCCAGTGATACCTCTGCTGCTTTTTGAACTACAAGTACCAAAAAAGCAGCATTGGAGTGTATGAGGAGAAAGAGAAACGGCTGGAAACACACACACACACAAACACACACACAATCCTAGCTATAGATTCGAGCTAATTTCACACATCACTCTACTTGGTGTCTTTCAGATGTTTTGGATCAGATAACCACAGTCAGTATAATTCATGAGTGGGGGATTTTGGGAGTTGCTCTCCAAAACATCTGGAGGACACCAGCTTGTTCTTTGCTGCACTACTTTAAAAGGGCTAACTTAAGAGGAACGGGTGAGGGTGAAAGCCATGACAAACCAGAATGGTCACTGCCAGTTCGGACTGTTTGCTCTATGAAGGGCATTGTTAGAAATGGCTGTGTTATGGAAAATATGGTAAGGGTAGTATAGGCTATACTGGAGATTGCAGAGCCTGTTAATTTTGCATCTGAGAGCCTTCATCTATACAAACAATAGCTAGATAACTCAGCAGAACTTCGCTACTCACAAACACATCTAAAATGGTTTCATCAGCTTTAAAAACAACAACAACAACAACAATAACAAATGGACAGATTGGACAGTAATACATTGGAATCCGGCAGATTTTGGAAGCTCTAACTTTCAAACCAATGTACACTGCAAATTTAAATGATTCACAATTTTCTCACTAGGAGCCAGTGAATTTTGGAGCTGCAGAGGCAAAAGGACTCCCAGACAAGCAATTATCAACTCACATTTTCAACATTTAATTAAACCCATCTGAGTAATTTGTGTCTGAAGCTTAGTCACAGTCTAAAGTTGAAGCAGTAATAATGTCAGTATTAAAGATTTCAATGGCTGGGTTGTAAGGGGGCCTGGAAAATAATCTCACTGTGTTTTACTAAAAATGGGGCTTCAAAGATTTTCCTTTATGCTAAAAAGCAATGTTCTCCTCACATCTGCTGACCCACATCTCAGCAGGATACTTGTTGGATAAAGCAGGCAGTATCTAATTCTGGAAACATTACTAACTGGGATATTTTAGGCACAGATGTTATTTCTTTAGAACAGTGCTTCTCTAGAAATCTTTTTTTTAAAAAACTGACCAAAGATTCACCTATAATTCAAATAAAGCTTCAAACCATCAATCTCACACACTCCATAACAGTTTATATTTTGTGTGTCATTTGATTTCAACAAGCCTAGTTTTTCAAAAGGATTCCTTGCAAAGGGTGGCTTGCAAAGGATGAAGGATTTCTTGCAAAGGATGAAGTCTCAGCTGCTGATGTTTGCTTTTAAAGTGCATCAACTAACCCTGAAGGTTGTGCTTCTTAAAACACCAACGAGTTGTTTGATTACAGTTTCAGAAATACAAAAAGACAACACTGTTGATGCATCTGGTTTTGATAGCCAAACAGTGATTCTAAAGTGAGTGCAAATCCAGTGTTACTTTTGGTGGCAGTGACAGTGAGCCCTAAAGGCCATCTCCCTTCAAAGTGACATTTAATTATCCAGGTGAGAAAGATTGTAAAACATATTTTAAATACTGTTTAGGTGCTAAGGTGAGCAAGGACTTCTGATCAGAAAGCAGCATGAAGTAATTCAAATTAAATTATCAGATATAGCTTCTGTTATAAACCAGTCCTAGCAATTTCTCTCTTTTGTTTTTTAAGTCATCATCTGCAGTCCCTACAATCAGCCTTCCATCAGGTGACATCTGATTTTTCAAGACCTATAAGGAAAGAACCCTGTAAACCTAACAAGCCTTATTTACAAACTTGGAGCTAAATCCAGTTTAGTCCCAGCTAGATTAGAGCCATTGAATCAACTGGATCGTTAGTCAACATTTATGTAAATTCTATTAATTCAGTAAGTCTGTTCTGGTTGGGGCTAATCACTTGATCTGGAAAAACAAAGAGAATGCTACATTAAAAAATATCTCTGATCCAACAATGACACGAACTTTAGAAATCATTTAAGATATTACCAAGGGCAGTTATGAACAGGGATGCCATCTGTATATAAAATTCTTTTCTATGGAATGAATGCACAAAATGTCGTTTAAAGGAATCTACAGAAGCAGAGAAACATGAAAAACAAGAGACAAGTTATAAGCAAAAGTGTGGGAAATATTAAGAGCAAGTTTTTAAAAATGCCCTACAATGTTGGAAATTTAAGCAGCACTGTATCAGCCTTGAGAAGCAGGAAACCAATATTACTAAGAGCAATAACATTTTTTTAAAAAAAGGCAGAAGCCAGTGAAACAAAAGGCCTGAATCAGAACTGCCTTTGATATTTTTCCAGCAAAGTAAAGCTATCTCTAAGCAACTGTTGAAAAGAATAAAGGAAAACTAGGCTCTACCTTTGAAGGAATATATATATGTGTGTATGTGTACGCACATGCGCACACTGTATTCATATATATATTCCTTCAAAGGCAGAGCCTCTGGAAGTCTCTGTTAAAGAGCAGAATTTTTAAGTTACTCCTTTGGATTAATGTTTCCAGAAATATCCAGCCAGCATATCCATTGGCCATGTTAGCTGGGGGATTCTGGGTGATGTAGTTCAAAAAGTAATTTTTCCAAACTCTGAAAAAAACACACAAACCAGTCTCAGCTGCCAGTTTTAGCTTGGACAAGAAAAATAGCTATATCCCCCCGCAAAGTTCACTGGAGTGGAGTCCCATCAAAAGAAAAAAGCCAGCTGTTGTAAAACAGATTCTTTCCTTTGACTCCAGCATCCCTGAACCTCCAGAAATGTGCAGGATGATTTCTACTGATTTCAACTGGGTGAAGTTTCTCTGTACCACGTACTGTATGGTAGCCACAACAGAGATCAGCTGTTCCTAAATTACCCTTTGGCATTATCTGGGCTCCCAAGAGGGAAATATGGGAGGAATTTACTTATTTTAGGCACCAGTCAAAAGACACAGACAGTCAAAACACCAGGGCAGGACAGCAGCATTACAAACATCACTCAGGCTTATTGAAAGGAATGTATTACTAGGTTGGGTTTCCTCCCAGCATAAAATAAAATAAAAATTGTTCCCAAAATTATTCACTTCTTCCCATGCCACAATAGTTCACAGCTAGTTCATGACACTGGACAGCACCATGTTGCCACAGACATGCTCCCTGGAGACTGAGTACACAAGCGCAGAGAATATGTTCTGCCCAAGCACACCCACTTAGGAAGGTTGTCCCTTTCATAAAATCAAAATAGAAGATTCACTGTTCCCTTTTCACCCTCCTTTGATGTCCAAAGAGTTCATTTAAGTCCAATGAAACTGAAGGAAGAATGCTTAGGAGGCCCATCTAAAAACAAAAATTTTGATTTTGATAATTACCTGCCTTTTCAATTGACAAAATGGCCTCCCTTTTAATGGGTACCTGCCCCTTCTCTTCTCCAGAGGCCTGATAATCAAGAATGAGGGTGGGAAAATAAGTTCTCTTGCTTCATCTTGACTGAGTAGTAATTCAGAGGACATGGGTGGTTCACTTTCCCCTTACCAAGAGAAACACCAGACCTGGGCTAGTCAGTGTCTTTGAGACTGATAATTTAAATAGTGATATGCATAATTAGGTATCTTCCCTGGGTAATGGAGGGGGTCATGTTGAAAAGAGGAAAAATAACTTGCTTTGGAGACAATATTCATTCCCACTGTTACCGCTTTAACCCTTTGTGATGTTGCTGACACCACGATGGCAAAAAAGGAAAAAAAAATACTACGATGAATTCCAACTGGATGGGAAGAGGTGTGAGGGAGGTTAATCCCGGCGCCTTGGAAGCATGTCTAGGATGTATTCAGCAATGCCGATGAAATAAACCACTTGTGCAATACCAAAGAGTGGGGCAATGACCAGGGCTCTGCAATATGCCCCCTTCAAAAAGGCTGTGGGACCTTCTTTCCTCCAGATTTTCCTTTAAAAGTACACAGAGAAAACAGATTATTACTATGCATCTTAGTCACAACTCTGCCTTATCACAGCTTTGCCTGTCAGAACATCTGCTTCCTTAGCTATCCTATGTCCCCAACATGTTTTATAGCACACTGCACAGAGCAGAAAACACTTATTAACTGTATAACTTGAAGCCCTATGCAGGCATGTCCCTACATAGGAGTAGGGCTAAACTGTGCAGATGACACGGGCTTCCATGAAAGCTATGTCCTGTTCTCTCACGCCCAGCCAGCTGCCTTTTAGATTTGGCAGTACCTACTTAACATCTTAGCATCTGGCTTGCAGGAATGCAGATGCTAAGGTGCTATTGAAGATGCTCTGCCTCTATCAGGCAATCTGAGGAATGGTCAAAATGGCTCTGGATAGTTATTCCAGGGTTTCTTAAAAAATGGAATTTACAGCAAGATGAAAGTTTCAGTTCCCTGCTCAACCCAGTGAGTATTCTGTTGTGAATTAGGTAAAATGTCAGAGTGTCAGTGTAATCTGCTGCATATTTCTTTCACATATTCATCAACCTTGCCCTGCTGCCCTTGCCAGCTCCAACCAAAATCATGCCTGGTAAGGACTTAATAATGGGCAATGGATAAACATCCAGGCTGACTAGCAAATGAATGTTAGGAACAAGGCAAAATAAGGAGGACAAGGGGAGGAAGAAGAGGTTCACTCCAGGGGCTTATGTTTATCAGAAGACCTAGTTAGCAGCTTCATTATATTTTAATAACAGCACCACAACTTGACTAAGGTAGTCATGTAACATTTCACATGTAAAAACAAGTCATTGTTTTTGTTTGCAGTTATTCAGAACACCATCCTTTAGCTGTAACTATTCACTAATGACATCCTTGAGACTGAGGCCCAGGCTTCACCTACCGGTGATCAATAAAGAGATTCTTTACCTGGCACAGTCTATTATCCCTGAATATGTGTCTTCATTGACTCCCCTCTGCAAGGACTGCAGTCGCGTCTTGATTACTGGGGAAAGAAGAAACAAAATTGGCTACTGTCTGTGCTCTAGGTCTGCACATCATTAATTTCTCCAGTCCTGCTTTATCCATTTAACCACATGCAAGAATCCTGTCAATGCTGAGATTTTATGACCTTCTGTTTACACCTCTTCTTCCATGAAGTCTTTATAATTTGGATGTCCTTTTGCTAATTGCCACTGTCATGATGAACAAGTGACCTCTCTCTTCAAAACACTACTGTGAAGATTTTCATACCTGGCATAAATATCGCTGCAACATGGCTCAATTGTCCTGAAAAGGTGGAGGAAGCACGTGTGTTTGAACGCCAGGTGCGCTTCCTCAATCGTCATGGAAACGTGGCTCCCTCTAGCGTCCCTGAATCGTCGCAAGGGGAGCGGATTTCCTATAAATGCAAACTTTGCGTTCATAGGAAATTCACTCCCTAGGAATGATTCAGGGACGCAAAGGAGGGAGCCATGTTTCCATGACGATTGAGGAAGCGTGCCTGGCATTCAGATATGCACACTTCCTCCACCTTTTCAGGATGATTGAACCATGTTGCAGCAATGTTTATGCCAGGTATGAAAATCTTCACTGCCTCTCTGCCATGTTCCCCATCAACTCTAAGCCTTTCAGAGGATGACATACACAGCAGAGTTCTGCAACAAAGTCTTGCAGTGCTTTCCCTGATGTGTGTAACCCAAGTCTTTGGGGGATTTTAGGATAGGATTATGTGAGCTTTTCTCTCTATATAAAAGGGGTGGCATCCAAGGGTGTTTTTATCACTGGCTGACTGATCGAACCCAAAGGGTGCTCATCAATGGCTCCTCTTTATCCTGGAGAAAAGTGACTAGTGGGATGCCACGGAGTTCTGTTCTGGGTCCAGTGTTATTCAACCCCTTTGTAAATGACTTGGATGATGGAATAGCAGGCATATTTATCAAATTTTCAGATGACACCAAACTAGGAGGGATAACTAATATCTTAGAGGACAGGATGAGAATTAAAAATGACTTTAACAGAGTAGACAGCCAAAACTAACAAAATGCATTTCAACAGGGGAAAATGTAAGGTACTACACTTAACAAGAAAAAAATGAAAGGCAAAGATACAGGATGAGTGACACCTGGACTGACAACAGCACAGGTGTAAGGGATCTAAGATTCTTAGTAGACCACAAGATGAACATGAGTTAACAGCATTATGTGGCAGCTAAAAAAGCCAGTATGATCATAGGTTGCATCAATAGGAATATAGATGGAGGAAAGTAATAGTGCCACTGTATCCTGCTTTGGTCAGACCTCACCTGGAATACTGTGCCCAGTTCTGGGAACCAGAGTTCAAGATGGATATGAACAAACTGGAGCATGTCCTAAGGAGGGTGACCAAAATGGTGAAAAGTCTGGAAACCATGCCCTATGAGTAGCTTAGGGAGTTGGGTATGTTTAGCCTGAGAAAAGGAAAGTTAAGAGGTGACATCATAGCCTGAAAAATTTTTTTGCCAAGAGAGCTACTTGATAGGTTTGCCTTAGGATCACTGTAAGCTTAAAACAACTTGAAAACACACAACAGCAAGTTAAACAAATAACTTTCTGATTTCATGAAAGCATAATTTGCTGTTATGTCCAAATTAATTAGCTCTAATTTCCAAAACAGGATTGAAAACCTGCAACATACACATAATGATGGTTTGACGAAATCAGTATATTATTTATTATGTACAAGTATATGTGGGGAGGAGACAGGGGGGAGGAAATGCACAAAGATAGGGTTTGATCCTGATCCTCCAAATTGTAGCTGGTGGCGCCCTGGTGGCGCAGTGGTTAAATGCCTGTACTGCAGCCATTCACTCGAAACCACAAGGTTGCGAGTTCAAGACCAGCAAAAGGGCCCAAGCTCGACTCAGGCTTGCATCCTTCCGAGGTCACTAAAATGAGTACCCAGATTGTTGGGGGCAAATTAGCTTACTTGCTAATTAGCTTACTTGCTGTTCACCGCTATGATCTTTGGAATAGCGGTATATAAATAAAACAAATTATTATTATTATTATTATTAGCTTGCAGTACTGAAAATGAGACATTTGAACAAAAACGCTGTCAATCTCATATCTCTCCTATGCAACCCCCATCTTATCTCTTCAGTATTCAGGCAGAGACAACATCATGTCTATGTTATATACAGTTCCCAAGACTGTTAAGGAAAAGTGGAAGATTTCCCCATTCTACAAGGGAAGCTTTTGGCTTGTTCTATCTTTCCAATTCTCCTCCATGAGAAAATATACACCCTTCACCTACGCTTTCATCCAGCGCTAGAAGCTGTGCAACTCTGTCCTTATTCTCACCACTGGATGAGATGTTATATACTTTTAAATTATCATGACTCTTGATATCCCAACCAGTACCTGAAAGTAACTTGTTAACAGCATTAATTGTTACTATTTTTGAGCTAATGTTGTTCCTTCATGTATTATAACAATACCTTTGCATAATCTGCAATGTTACTCAAACATATTTTGGGCAGCAGAATGGGCCTTTCGGACCATTTTTTGAATTTTAAGAGATGAAAAATGAGCTGGAAAATTTAAGAGATTAGTTTAACTGAACACAATGCTAGCGTGTTAGCATCAAAGGTAACCTTTTAAGACAGAAACATCAAGACTTCTGCCCCCTCTATCACAGTTTTTATTGCCAACAGTTCTGATGGGTGAATCTCTTCATTCCTTCCATTCATCACCTGAGCCATACTTCAGTGCAGTACCTACCATCACAAGGATTAACTGCTACCGCAGCTGTACTGCCTGCTGCACATCCAGCAAGAAAGGACACATAGAACGGAGCTTTTACATCAGGGGTCTTCTGTCCCAGTTTGTTCAGGTTTGCAAACAGTGGGAAATAAACAATGGAAAAAGGTACATCCCTGAAAAAGGAGAAGACTGTAAGGGACAAAGATAAGAGCTGTTTGTCTTAGACTTTAAATAGTACTGGCTGCTCAGACTATCACAGCTAGCTGTGTGTACAAAGAAGCTTCAGCCAGCTTTGTTCTGACTCTCATCTTAGAAATATGTCATTTAGCATATTTCCAGTGCAGTGCATCACCAACCCTTTGACATCTAGCACTGAATCAATGTCTAAATAATCCATATTCATTCCTCATCACCCTGGCTCTCACTTTCCTGAACTTCCTCTCCTCCCCTGGCTGTTTTCCAAACTTCTAATTTATACACCAAACTTCTTGGGGAAGATCGTTCTCTCTAGTTCTTTCTCTTGTGTTACACTGTAAGGCACCAATTGTCAATGACACTATATTAATAATACAAATCTGAGCCAGGCAGCAATACCAATTTATTTAACTAGAATATGCAAGGAACCAAACATTATGGTCCACCTTCCTATCAGCATGTGTGTGCATGTGCACATACATGCACACACGTATGCACACACTTACTAGTGGTCCATTTGGATTTTAAACTATGCTCTTCAGAAGGGCTAGAGAAAAAGTGGAAAACATACAGCTCTCAAGATGTTCTTAGATGACAATGCGTAGCATTCCACAGCATTGGCTATGCTGGCTTGGGCTGCTGGGACTTGCAGTCCAATAATACCTGGAGGGCCTCATGACTCTTGCCTCTGTCCTGGAAGAAGGCCCACCTTAGCAACGTAGCTCCAAGTCCCTTATAAAGTCCGGCAATGCCTTTGCTCCGGAGCAGTTCCCTCGTGATTTGCATTGCTGTGGTTCTTGTTTCCACGACTGACTCTGCTGCTGCAGCACCAGTCGAAGGATTTAGCTGGGCCTGTGCTGCCATAAGTTTCTTCTGAGCAGCTGTAAAAGAATTGTGAAAGCATGGTCATTTACAATCTACCATACAAAGCTGATGCTACAGCACAAATACAACTCATGTCATGTACATTAGGACATTAACTAAACACAATATCTTGTTTCTAAATCAGGGTAAACAGGGTAGCCCCAAAAGATAAGGAACAATATTGCTTAGAGCCAGCACTGCACTCTAGTTATATAATGTGTGGGACACACATAACAGCATCTACAACAGTGAAAATGCCAACTGTGTACCATACAAGAGCAGGAGCTACATGAGACATAATTGTAGCTGACTAATTAACATCTGTGTCTGCCTTGGTCATGTATAAAGTGTTGTTATAGAATCTGACTTTTTGACAAAAAGTGATGTGAGTACAGGAACCTGAATCCCCTCCATGTTTCTTCTTAGTTTGCCCCTCCCCAGGGCTTTTCTTCTACTGAACACACTCCCTATTGCATATTTCAGTTTGCCCCTCCCCAGGGCTTTTCTTCTACTGAACACACTCCCTATTGCATATTTGAATTCTGGACAAAATTGCTTAGCGGAAGAGAGCTTTGCAGAAAGTAGATGGCAGGCTAGTGAGCCCCTTTACTGTTAGAATTAGCTATCCACCCCCTTCTCCCTGAGAGGAAAAGATCTAAGCTTAAGGATATGGGCTTGCTGGTATCACATATAGTTTAGCCTTGATTGTAAAACTGTTCATTTTATTCATATTTTGAAGTGCACAACACATGCAAAGAATATGCTGTATATGTTCCCCAAAATGCCTGGTGAGATCAGTTGTCAAAAAAAGAGATCCTGCAGCAAGAGTTGAGAGCTTTGGCCAAGCATCTCAACTTTCCCCATTTATGTCTCAAATGTGGTTTCACTTCTCCTGGATCTATAATACTCTTCAAGGAGAAACTGGCAAGCAAACAATAGGGGTGCTACTTGGAAGAGTATCTGATGTTGACCAAACAGGGAACATGATCCCTAGTAAACTGAGGCATAACACTAGCCAAACTACAAATTCTCAAACTACAGCATTTGGATGTTTCTGTTCCATACCCACCAAGTACTGATTTTGCAGCAACAGTGCCAATTCATTCTGTTGTTACACTTTTCCAACTGCATTTAAAATGTCTCATATTCTCCCTCATTCTCCCAGTTTCTTCATTTGTCTTTGGCTTACTTAGAATTGCTGCCAACTGGGTCCACTGTGCAAAAGCAGTTGCACTCAATTAACTCAAGGGGAAGCAAAGAGAAAGAGGAGACTCGTGCCCTGCCCAGTAGGCTCAGGCAAAAGCAAAGTGCTGTAGCCTCTCCTATCTTGTATGATTCTCCTCATTTATAACTTTTGCCAACTTGACTACACTCTGGTGGTGCTTGGCCACATGTAATCTCAGTTTTAATTTGTGAAATGTTCAAGGCTATGCAGTTTTTGTCTGTCCTTACTGCCACTCCACAGCCCCTAGGATTCTGTTTGTGTAAACTGCTGGTATTTAGAGCAAGCCCTTTCAAAAATATGATCTCTCCACTTTCTGCACACTCTGTTGCATATATAACATTTCTTCCATTTCTACCTCAGCTTCTGTCCTGCCAGTTAGTGGTAAATCACAAAAAAAATGGCAGAGGTGGCAGTGTCACTATTTTATGTTAGGTCTTTGCATGTGTTGAAGATAGCCCTAACCCTCAGCTTTGCAATAACCCTTCCATATTTACAGGGTCCATCTTTTAGGGTCCATAGCTCTAGGAAGTGTTTGGAACACTGCACCCTCTCTAAAAGTATCTTTGAGATTGATCCCATTCTCTCATCCTCCCTGCAAGCTACTCCCAACTGCAATGCTCTTATTTTATCAGAAGATGGCATCCATGTCAACCCCTGGCTAAACCAAAACTATTGCCAGAAACAGTGCACATAGTTTCTGTTGGAACAAAGATAATATAACCCAGCTTTGTACAGCAGTGAGAAACCTTCTAGAGTTTTCTTTATTTTATTTGTAACAGATAATTTAAATTACAATGGGAAATAGAAGAGGGGGCGGAAAGTAACAAAGGAAAGCAAAGGGGGAAATAAAAAGTCCCAGATGTGAGCCACTGTTTATTTATTTTATCCCACTAGCTATGCATTTATGTTAGAACTGTAGGAAATAAATAGTGTGGTTGACTCAGTTCCGCAAAAGGTGCAGACTGTGGCAAAAGCAGCAGCACTTGCCCACTGAACTTTGCTGGGCTAAGCAGTTTTATTCTCCTGTTTTATTAGAATTAATTGTTAAAATAGTAGGTGGAGGCACAGCATTAGCCATCCACCCCACACACCTTTCACCCTACGCTTCATACCTCTGTTCCAAGAGGAAGGATTCAGTGTTGTGGAGTACTAGTTGGCTTGAAATTGTTCACCCCCTCTCAAAGTGCCAGAAGGTGGAGGAGGCATGGGAAACATAACAATGGTAGGTGAAGCTTGTCTGTGGCAAAAACATCAGTTATCAGTGTTAAAGGCTGCCAGACCCAAGGGAAGGGAGAAGGGTGGTACAGAAAAAGAAGAAATGCCAAGGAAACACCTAAGAGACAGCTAATTTTTTTCCCCATTAGTGGGTCAGGGTTGCCTGTTTTAGGTAGTGTGCTGCTCTTTGTAAACTGTTATCCAAAGGTGACTGATCTATTATTTCCCTCCAGCCACTCTTTTCAGTCCTCTCCTATTATCATGGGAAAACTCAGAGGCATTCTTTGTTGCTGCATGAGTACTATGAAGAGAGAAGAGAGATAGATGAGGTACCAATTCGGCCTGCATCCTGCAGCTGGATTTTGAGCATCTCCATGGGGGTGGTGACAATCACCTGGCAGGTCCCTGCCCCACAGCCAGCCAGCATTTCCTTCAGTAGCGACAGCTTCTTCCTAACATCAAGATGGGAGAGAAAGAGAGACACAAAGAAAAGCAGATGAATGATCCAGCAGTTTTCAGGCAAAGCAAAGAACAGGCTTGGTTACTTTCCATGAAATCATAAAATCATAGAGTTGGAAGAAACCACAAGGGCCATCCCATCCAATCCCCTGCCCCCCCCTTCTTTATGCATCTAACAAGTATTATGCACACATCTAACATGTTTTGGAGAATGAGTGTGCTTCAATATCCCCAAACCTGACATTTTCAGTAGTAATGAATGCAATGAAATAAACAAACAATGAAGTGACATAAACTGCTCTAGGCAGCAGAGAGACACTGAAATGAAAAACAGAAGTGCTGGAAATCCAAAAGAGCTATTGTTAAAGTGGCAAAGACTTGCTTGGCAGGAAAAATGCCCCTAAAAGAATTCAGGCACATGTGGAAGCTGTATTCTTGCTCCACTACAATCCAGTGAGCATCTCTCCTGTTCTTCCATTATGTTCCATTACATTCCCAAAAAGAAAGCTGCCTGCAAATACAAACATGTCTATTAGGCAATAAGTGCCCATACATGAAAATGAAAAGCAAACACTAGAGGAAAGGAGAACACAGAAGACTCATCTTGGCAAGACCTGAAGGCACAGTGTCATCTTGGGGCTAACCATAGACTTCCTGGATATAAATCCACCACAGTAATAGGCACTAAGTTGTTATCTCAGTTCTTCAGCAGCAAAATTATAGTACAAATCACACTGGTTCCAAACAGGTGGCACTATGTCAGAGAGGTCCTCACACATTTAGGGCAATCCATCTTAAAATGGATGGGTTAAACTCAAGGTTATGCTAAAAGATTTACAATGAACATGCAAAGCCCAGAGCAAAGCACTGTTGACTGACACATCCAAACTACATTGTGGCCTGTAGGAGAATCAATAAATGGCTCTAGAATTGCTTTATCTTTCTAGAATATAACAACAGATGTTACCAGCCAAGAATAACTTCCTTCCCTTTTTCACACCTCCTCCTAAAATCCAACACTTCAAATTCAAGAGATTTAGTACAATAATGTTTTGTTTGGGGGGGAAACAACACCACCACATTTGACATCACAATCTAAAAAGGTGCCTTCTTTGGTAAATTCTGTATACTTGCTTAAGAGACCAGGGCAAAAGTGGAAAAATTATGGCAAAATGTATTTTTCCCTGTATCATCCAAACCACTTATTCCCTGAAAAATGGGAACACTTATTTTAGAATGATGAATAAAATATTTAAGACAAAGTGTTGTTATAAATATTTCTCCCTTCTACCGTTTCTAAAATCTATGTAGCAGATAAACTTGTAAGTAAGAGTATAGTTAGTACAGTATTTCATATCATTGCAATTCCTAGTCTTGAATTCCTTTTCTCAGTTCTTGTTATAGGAATGAGCGCTTAATGTCAAGCTCACACTATAGAAGACTAGAAAAGACAAAATTATCAAATTAGGGGAAAACATTCTACCTATCTGCAAACAATTTAGTAATCCCTACCAGAAATAAAAAGGCCATCTCAGAACTGAGATAAATCAGTGATCCATCCAGAAAGTACTGTAGTTTCAACCTCAGAAGGTAATGGGTCTTACATTTCTCTCTTTAGGTTTTCACAAAGTAAATGTCCACTCCACTCTACCACTTACGGTAATTTGAGATGGAAGAACGGATATATGCAAGAATTCAACGATATAGCCATGTTAGTCTGTAAAATCGGTATGTAGATTTCTTGTAGCACCTTTGAGACTAACTGAAAGAAGTTGGCAGCATGAGCTTTCATAGACTTAAGTCTACTGTACTTCCTCAGATGCATTTGCTACAAAATAAAACTACGAAAGATCACACAGCCAACTTCTTTCTTTCAGTCAGTCTCAAAGTTGCTGCCTGATATATGCAAGACACAAAACATGGGATTCACAAGCATATTAACACCACCTATAAGGATACTTCCAGATGCAACTTTCCTCCAGCAATTAAAGTGCTTTCATGAGCAACAGACATGCTAAATCAGCTTATGGGCACCTGCATGTCATAAGAGCAGTGTGCTGACTGCTGTGCTGGCCACCTCACACTAAATGGAGAAGGATGAGTATGGATGGTTCAGCAACTGTTCCACAGGCTACTAAATAATATGCAAATGGTATTGTAAGAAAGGGCTCTTTAATAAATGTTGTGTTCAGTACCTTGTGTTATTGCTACATCAGTGCTGAGAAACTGCTGTCTGGAAGCAAAACTAATGTAACAAATCCCCATAACTGCAACATTTTGAATCAGTACATTATTCTCCAATGCATTCCATTCCAGAACCTTGTAAAAGGAGGAAGGGAGGAGGCTATGCCATCACTTAAACAACAAAGAAAAAACACAAATGAATGAGAAAAACTACAGTAGGTAAGCTTGGTTTAAAAGGGGAAGGGAGAGACACTCTTTGTGAATGTCAAAGATTATCCTAACAAAAACTAGTCTAGCTCTGTCAACAGTATCAACTGATGCAGTTGCTAAGAAGATTCAAAGCTCTTGAGGATCTGTCTACTAGATATCAATTTGCATTAACAGCTGGAGCTGTACTTGGTGTGTCACAAAGTCATTTCTTCACACCAAAACAGAACACATTTGAAATTCACTATCTGTGAGCTGTCAGCACCTTCACCTCTGTGAGAGAAGAGCCAAGTAGCATAAGTTTCAGTCCTTGCCTAGAGGAACTGTGCTGTTTAAAGCTTCCGCAATTATTGTGTTCAGTTCTCTAAAGATATGGAACAGATGACATAGAAAACCACATGCAGCTAATTCGTAAGTCTGCACAACTGCTGTTTAGATTCCATTTTATCTCCATCTAAGGGGATTGTCAGTATAAGATAAGGGCAGAGTGAAGAATATCAAATCACTCAAGGTAGATTTCTTTTCTGAAAACACAGAGAGGAATTTT